>NC_047044.1:10685766-10995433 GCF_011762595.2 Tursiops truncatus
GGAGGGGAGGGAGACGAGGAGAGGCAGGGAGGAGGTGGGGGAGGAAAGGAAAACAGAAATTGAGAGCAGGCAAGAGCTCTAGCGAGCCGGCAGTGACAATCAAAACAGGGACGGTTCACTGAAACTTCCCTGTGTCTGTCTGCTTCACACACACACATCTCACAACACATCCAGGTACCAGTATTATTTCTAAAGTTCAATTTTGTAAATGTTTGCGTTTTATTTAATCTATTCATTGGAATTGCTAATGCATTTATATCTCAGTAGTTAAAAGGTAAGTGTGTGTTACACCGGGTCTCTGTCTTCCCGTCCCTTCCCTCGGAGGACCAGGCTTTTCTTCCTGGAAGCAGCCGGCTATGCCTGCGACCTTGCTTCCCTTCCAGGGTGTCTGCGCCGAGACAAGCAAACACGCAGAGGAAAGCAAATATATACACACACATTTCCCCTTTTCTTAACCCATTAAATGGTGGCATTCCATCACCGGGGTCTTCTAATTTTTTTTCCACTTAAATCTATACCGGAGGCCACTACTAAAGCTCAGAGAGGTTAAGTCACTCATCTAAGGTCACACAGCAGGGACACAGAAGTGGGCGGAGACTGCCATAAACCAGCCGAGTGGGGTTGGGGGCGGGGGAGAGGACCAGTTTCCGGAAAGAGACTGGGGAGGAGGAGGGGAGCCCTCCGGGAGCCGGGAGGCTGGCGGAGGCGAGCGAAGGGGGAGGGTGGACCGCCGAGCGCGGAGGCGCTAGCTGGGGAGGGAGCGGCGGCGCTGGGGCAGGCGAGGCTCAGTCTCCCGCCGCCTCCGCTCTGGCGGGTGCGGGGGGCGCCTTCCTGGATGTCCTCCTACACCCGCTTCCAAACCCTCTTCTAAGTGCCGGTCGGGTCCTTGCTTCCTCCCCTCATCCCTAGTCTCTCGCTGAGGTCTGGCAACCGAGTGGAGAGCAGCTTGGTTCTAGTCTTGCTCCCGACCTAGGACGAACCACCTGTAAAATGGGTGTGTGGCGGGAGTGGGGGGACGCAGTAATGGGATGACGGAAATTGGACTTTCTGGGGCTAGTCTCTGTGTTGGCACCTCACCCCGATTTGGTGTCCCCCCCATCCTCCTCCCCCAGTGCACTCGCGCCCTTCCCCCCGCCACCGCCGCCTGGCTTGGAGGAGGGGCGGTCACCGAGTGGAGGGGACTCTGCCGCCCCGCCTCCCAGCCCGCGCCCCCTTCCCAGCTGTTCTCCCGCCGACGCTGCGGGTCCGTGCCGGGAGCGCCTGGGCGGGGCCGCCGTCGGCAGCTTCCGCTTCGCTGAGCTTTAATGAAGGCCCCCGGGGCGCGGCCCGGGGTACGCCCCGCCCCGCCCCGTCTCCCGTGCACCGCCGGGTCCTAGAACGCTGCCGTCACTGACTGACACTGAGTTCGAATTCGACCAGAGCCGATTCTCCGTGCTTGATCTGCTGTGAAAGCTCCCTCCCTGAGCCTCACTTTGCTGCTCTCTAAGGGTTGGCGGGGGCAGGGAGAGGGTGGAGAAAAAGGGAACACCTCTTAGATGGTTGAAAGGATCGACAAATCCATGCCGGTCCCTCAGTTCAGTGCTTGGACTTAGTAAATGCTCAATAAATGTCTGCCGGGATGGGGGGGGTGGAGGAGGAGGAGGAGGAGGAGGATGAGTCCAGCTGGCCTGACTGCAGGACTCTGGAGCCAGAATGGACTTTGGAGAGACATCATGCGAATCCCCAGCCCCCTCTACATTCAGCGACGGAGGAGTGACTTGCTCAAGATCACAACCAACACTGGGGAAGGAAAGTGGTTCAGAGTGGAAATCTGAGTGTTCTCAGCTCTGGACCCCTTGGCAACACTTCCTCTGCCTGGTAGTGGGTGCCACACCTGAGCCCCCTTCACTCTGTCTTTGCCACCTTCTTTGAAGTATTTAAACTGGAAGGGCTGTTAGGTCATCTGGCCTAACCCTCTGGTTTGCTGTGTGACCCTGAACTAGACACTCACCCTCTCTGGGCCCACATTCACACCTGTCAACTGAGGGGGCTGGACTAGCCTGGCAGTTTCCAAATGCCCCAGCAGCATATTAGAGTCTTTTGGAGAACTTAAAAAAAAAAAAAAAGTCAGCTCCTGGACCCCTTTTAAGACCTGGTGAGCCAGCACCTCCAGGATTTGAGCTAGCTGAGTCCTGGTCCCCGATCTGTTCCTGGGAGGCACAGACTGAAGAGCCTTCTAGCTTTTGACTCTGCCCCTCCCCAGTCTCTTCTTGGGACAGATGAGGACCCTGAGACCCAGAGGGGGGAGGTTGGCTGCCCTCCTCCCAGTCTCTTCTCTCACTGGGCCCCCTGTCCAACCTTCTGCCCATTCTCTTGGGCTGAGCTGAAGCATCTAAGGACCAGACTGACCTGGTGGGAGTGGAGGGAGCATCTGTGGCCCTGCCTGCGGCTGACCCTCCTTGTGGCCCTGTCATCTGGTTATTTCCTCAGCGCTGGGAGCCCTGCCTCACTTTTCTGAACCCCCAATTGTAGGAATCTCTTGGGTGGTGCCTGCAAAGGACAGACGTGGTGCTGGCGGGGGAGGGGAAGACAGGCATGTAGGAAGTAGGTTCATCTGTCTGTGGCCTTGAGGCGCTTGTGTTCTGGTCCTGGCTCCTGTTAGGAGGGATGGTTTGGGAGAGGAACTGATTGAAATGTACTTTTCGTTTCGGGAAATTAAAGTCCTCAATTTGAGAGCATGGTGGCAATTAGCGTTTAATCACGGGACGGTAGAGCGTAGGGGAACGTTCCCAGCGCACGGTTGGGTGGGCTGATTATTAGGCATGCTTCCTCCTGGGGGGACTGAGGCTCATCCCTCCCCTTCCCCAGGACAGATTAAAGGTGGAATTTGATGAATCAATTTGTTTTCTGGAGGAGGGAAGAGGGAAGCAGAAATATGATAATAACTCGAATCAAGTTGCTCCACCCTGTCCTACAGGAGCCATTAGGAAGGGGGGCAGGGAAAAGAGGCTGACCCAAAAGTCGGGGCCCTGGGGTCTTCCTAGGTATTTGCACTGATGTGTCGGCCTTTGAAGTCTCACAGACCTGATTTCGAATCTTGGCCTATATCAGCTGTGTGACCTTGAGAAATCCACTTCCCCTCTGTGTGCCTCCACTTCCTCAGCTCCAAGAGAGGGACAGCTCAGCAGGGTGGCTGGGCTAACATTTGTAAATGTGCCTCCTCGTGCAGTCTCTGGAACATAGTAGGTGCTCAGGAAAGGTGACAAGAGGGAGATCACGGGGTCTGGAGTCCAGCTGGCAGGAAGGAGAAGGAAGCTAGAATCAGGTTGGGTGGGGCTGAGACAACTGGCGCCTACGGCTGGGCCTGCAGTGCTGGGCCAGATGGCTCTCTCTGCGGCACATTGTGGGTCCCAGCAGACAGAGCACAGTAATGGGGGCCTTCTAGGCAGACGGCAAAAACTCCAAACAGTGGGTAGCAGGAGCAGCTTGTGTGATGCTACTCCCAGCCTGAGGAGTGAAAATAACCTCTTCCTTCCTCCCGGAAGTCTCCCCATCACCCTAAACCAGGTTTGGTCCCCCAGCGCATCTCAGCGTCCCCTTGACTTCTCTTCTGTAGCCCTGTGGGTTGTGGTGGGCGCCTAGTGAGCCAGGCACACAACAGGTCCTCAATCAGTGTTGAACACTGGGGAGAGCTGGGCAGCAGTGGCACAGGGTGATGGGCTGTGGCTGCAGCTGGACTGGCCAGGAGAGGCTGGGCTGCAGCAGAGAGGGCTCAGGTCTCAGTCGGACCGACCTGGGTTCGAACCTTGCCTCTTCCTCGTTGCGTTGGGTGTGGGGCAAGTTGCTTCCCTTTTCTAAATCTCATCTGTAACTTACATTTTTCTGGGCTGGTTATTAATAACGGTAGCATTTGCCCCCTATCTCCTCCTAGAGAAGGTACCCTAGAGGTGCCTTAGCGCAGCTCCAAGGGGCCCTCTCTCCACTTCCTGAGTACAAGCCACATTCCAGGCTCTCTCCTAAGGTCTATACACCCTTTGTTTGACTTCACCACTCCCCTGTAAGACAGGGATAATTATTCCCACTTTCCCGACAGAGAAACTGAGGCTCAGAGAGGTCACCTGGCTTGCTCAGGCTCACCAGCAAGGAGCCAGTTGTCAAACGTGGGGCTCACTCTGACTCAGAGTCTGGGCTCTGTCCCACCTGGCTGGCACTGTGTGGAAGATGGGAGATCGGGGCTGGAGGCTGTAGCCGGCTGTGGGTGGGCAGCTCGTAGATCTCGGCTAATGGTCCCTGATGGGCCTGGTGCTAATGGGCACCGGAAGTGTCGCACATAGATTTAGTGGGAAGGTAGGTGCTGGCTGTAGTGGGGTCAAGATTTTCTCTGCTCCCCCCTTTCCTGCTCCCACTCTTCTGGCCAGGAGGGAGAGGGCTGAAGGTAGGGTCTCAGGGAGGGAATGTATGCCCAGTTCGGCCACCGACTCTCCAGCTGGGCCTCAGCTTCCCCTTCTGCCCAGGGGGTAATGATCCCCACCCCTCAGGCCTGTTCTGAACACTGAGGGCAGTAACATATGGGAATGAAGCTTGTGGAAATCAGGTCAGACGGAGTGGTCGCTCTGTCCCCCCACGTTCCCCCCCCCCCAAGAAAATGCTCTCTCTTTGGGGATCCCTGGGTCTTGAGGATGCAGGCAGGTGCCCACAGATTATACCAGGGCCCCCTTGTCTCCCCCAGAGTAGTCCTAGGTGAGGGACCTGCACAGCCTGGCCTGAGTGGGTGGGTGGGTGGCTCTGGCTCAGCCGTGAAGTGCCTGCTTCTGATTGGAGGGCTGGTTGCTATGGTGACCGATTGATTGCCTGAGCTGCAGAGACTCAAGGGGAATGAGCAATGGGCCTTTCTCCCAAGCTGGATAGCTCAGGCTTGGGTGGAGAGGCCAAGGCAGGGGAGACACCCACGACTCCTCTCAGGACTGAGGGATCCACTGGGAACAGAAGGGCGCCTCAGCTCAGCCCAGGAGCCACTATTGGGCACATACTCTGTGTGTGTGTGTGTGTGTGTGTGTGTGCACGTGTGTCCCGAGCTACCAATGTGATGGAAGGAGGGGGAGGGACAGCGTTTATGAAACACCTACTATGTAAAAATGAAGTTGCTGGACAAATATCATATGATATCCCTTATATGTGGAATCTAAAAAAAATGATACAAATGAACTTATTTACAAAATAGAAACAGACTTCGAAAACAAACTTATGGGTACCAAAGGGGAAACGTGGTGGGGGAGGGATAAGTCAGGAGTTTGGAGTTAACATATACACACTACTGTATATAAAATAGATAACCAACAAGGACCTACTATATAGCACAGGGAACTCTACTCAATATTCTGTAATAACCTATATGGGAAAAGAATCTGAAAAAGAATGGATATATGTATATGCATAACTGAATCACTTTGCTGTACACCTGAAACTAACACAACATTGTAAATCAACTACGCTCCAATATAAAATAAAAAATTCAAATTAAAAAATGAAGTTGCTGGGACTTGAACCTGGCCCAGCAGACTCTCAAGCTGTTTGTGAGGACTAAACACATTTATGGGGGCCCAGCGCGCACCTTTGGTCCATCAGAATGTAATCCCAGTAGCATCAAGGGTGAGGGAGAGACAGTCATTGCTGAGGGAGGTCGGGGCTGGAGTGCCTGAGGGCCGGAAGAGTCAGGGCACACGGACTGGGGATGAGTTGAAGTGTTTGGAGTGGGGGAAATAAAGGCGTCCCTTACGGGGGGTGGGGGCACTGACTTAAGCAAAGGCAGGCAGGTGGGATGAGCAGGGCATGTGGCAGGAATCGGTCCCGCCATCTGTGATGCTGACTTGGATACGCTGAGAGGGATGGCAGTGGTCTCTCTGGTTTGTTAGCCCCAGAAGTCTGTGCTGGTCCCACCCTGCCCCCTATCTTAGCCCCTCCCACTCCCCTCCTTCCAGCCTCCTCTCTGGGTCTGGAGATAAGCTGGTCTCCACTGTGCTTCCCCTTTGCCAGGGCCCCGGTGAGTCCTTGCCCTCTCTGGCTACACTGGCCCCACCTGCCAAGGGAGGAGATTGGCACAGGTGGGACTGTCCCCAGGACTCAAGTGTCAGTGGCTTCCTCCTCTCGTCTCCCTGCTCTCACTCCCCTCTTAGATTCCTTTCCTCTCCACCTCTTTCTCAAACTGTTTCTTTCTCTCCCCTGACCTGGGAGGACCCCTAGCTCTCTCACAGTCTCTGTTTCTGACCTCCCGGGGGTGGCATGATTTTGTCCTGATCCCTGTACCAGCCCCATCTCCCCAGTGAACCCAAACCCTGCTCCAGCCCTTATGGTTCCTGCCCCAGCTCTGCCTCATCCCAGCCCCATCCTGTGCTGCCAGCCCCTGGCCTGCCCTGCTCTGCCCTCTCCTATGCAGCCTCTGCCCCATCTTCATCCAGAACTCCTACCGCCCCCCGTGCCCCCCCCCCCCGCTGCCCCTCTCCTACCCCTGCCTCAGTCCTGTCTCTCTCTGCCTCGTCTTCATTCTGAGCCCCTTTTCCAGCCTTGGGTTCCAGATAGGTTTGCTTAGGTCTTGGCCTCATTGTCATTCTGTCCACGGCAGTATAAGTTGCTGGCTGCGGGCGCTGTCGGGGGTGAGGGAGAGAGGGGAAGAGAGAGGTCGGGGCTGCAGGCTGCGGGGAGCTCTAGGTCTGCTCCCTGAGCCCTTTCTCTGGGCAAAAAGGCTCTGACCAGGACTGGAAGAGCTGCTGTTTATTGAACACCTACTGTGTGCCAGAATCTTTAGACCACAGCATCTCTAACCTCCCAGCAGCCCTATGAGGCAAGTGTTATTCTCCATTTTACTCCAAGAGGTGAAGTGATGTCCCCATAGTAGATGGCAGGGTTCACCCTGGACCCAGGTCCTCGTGGTCAGAGCCCCTGCTCACTGTCTTTTGCTGTGGGATCTGGGGAATGTGACAGTAGTTGGCTTCCCTACATCAGGTGCCCCTGGATCCCTAAAGCCCTGTGAGGTCTCCAAGGTTGGCCTGGGCTCCCATAGGCACAAATGGGGGTGAGTGAAGAAGATGTACAGGGAGGGGGAAATGCATGGGCAAATGCTTGGAGGTTAGGGCTGTTTAGGGGAGACAGGCCTGGAGGACCCAGTTCTGTTTCTGCCCACCCCCCACCAGGTGTGTATGTGATCAGAGCCACTTCATATAGGGCTTGAAGACCAGGCTGGGTGCCTGGCCTTTATACGGGAGAACTGGGGAGCCACTGAAAGTTGTTGAGCAAGGGAGGGACGAGATTCCATATGTGTTAATCCCTTCCTTCCTTCGTTGATGCATTTATTAAAAATTTTACTAAGAGTCTTCTCTGGGCCATGCCTTTGCTGGGATTGATGATACAGAAATACCAGTCACAATCTTGGTCCTCAAGGGGCTCACGGGCTCACGAGGGGCTGCATATTCATGCAATCATGCATATTCATAATGGCACTGAAATCCCACTGGTGCCAGGATAGTTTTGTATACTGGGGGCAGCGGAGGTGGGTGAGAGATCTGGAAGGTTTTCAGGAGGAGCTGGGGCCTGAACTGAGTCTTGGGGAGGGGTCGAGTAGAAGATGCCGGGCACATTGGATTGGAGGTAAGGAGGACGATTCCAGGCCAGAGGGAAGAACAGGGGAAACCGCCTGGAGGCTGGCTCCAACCTTCTGTGTTCTAGGATGTGCTAGCGGTTTGGATATTTGGTAGGACTGAATAAGGGCGGTAGGTGAGCTCTTTGTGTGCTGCACTGGGGAGCATGGCCTGAACAGAGACAGCAGTGAGGAGCCGGGGGGAGGTGTGACACAGGCCGGTCACCCTGTCTGCAGGGTCAGAGATGGAATGGAGAGAGCTCGACGGGGTCAGGGAGACTTTGCAGGAAATGGCGGAAGTCAGAGCAGAGAGAATGGAGAAAAGAGAAAGACTGCCAAGTATCCCCTCATCCATTCATCTAGACCGTGTTTGCTGAGCACCTACTGTGTGCCAGGGACTGGCTGGGCGCTGATGGGGAGCCAGCCAGCCTTGGTCGCTGATGGGTAGGGGGCTGGGGGCTCAGTTGATAAGGATGGAATGAGGACAAGCAGGATTAGGCAGTGGGCGGTGGACACTTTGAGTTCAAGGTGCATTCATCCCGGTGGCTGTGTTTCCGGGATGGGAGAGGGAGCAAGTGGCCGGGGCTAGGAGAAAACGACAAGTATTTCCAAGGGGGGCAGGGAGAATGGAGCTAACTTCCTGGTGCTTTGCTGCTCTTTTCATTTAATCCTCATTTAATGTTAGTCCCATTTGTTCAGATGAGGAAACAGGCTCAGAGACTGCATCACTTGTCCCCTTAGTGCAAGGGTGGGCGAACTTTTTCTGGAAAGGATTTAGGTTGTAAATGTCTTTGGCTTTGAGGGCCAAGTCTCTCCGTCAAGATGTTTCAACTGGGCCGTTGTAGTGGAAAGCAGCGATTTCAGTAACCAATATTAAAAGGGTATAGCTGGGTTCTAATAAAACTATACGTATGAACATTGAAATTTGGATTTTGTATAATTTTCACATGTCAGGAAATCTTATTCTTCTTTTGATTTTTTTTTGATTTTTTTTAAATATTAAAAAAATGTAAAAACCATGCTTAGTTTCTGGCAGCTTGGTGGACAGGATTTGGCCGGTGGGCTGCAGTTTGCTTACCCCTGCTTGGCAGGTGGTAGAGCAGGGGTTCGAACTCGGTTCTGCAAGCCCGGTGGACTTCCAGACCAGATCAGCTCCGGGTGCGTGCGAAGCCTCGGCGTCGTCCCTCCTGCGGGCTCTGCTCAGTCTGTCTCCAAGGTCAGTTCATCTTGGGATGCACATGCGCAGCCGTGCTCTTGGGAGGAGGCCGCGAGCTCTGGATCTGCCAGGAAGGGGGTCCCTGCTCAGCCCTCATCAGCTGGGAAGACCCGAAACCTCTCCGGGCCTCAGTTTCCCCCTCTGTTAAGTGGGGCTTAGCAGAGAACCCACTCTCAGGGGCGCTGTGAGAACCTGCCTGGAGACGTGCCTCTGCCCTTATCTGCCTCAGTTTCCCTCCCCTGCTACTGTCTCTGAGGCTGGTCTGTAATCGAGCCTCGGCCTCTCCTGGCCTCCCCGCCCCCCCCCCCCCCAACCCCCTTAATGGTGAGAGCGACGTCCCGGGTGTCTCGCAGTTGCCTCCCGAGCCCATGGTATCTCGAAAGCTTTTAAGAATGAGGCTCCCTCCGGGGTGGCGGGGTTGGTCGGGAGAGGGGCGCCCGCCAGCCGGAGCATCCTTGGCGGGCGGCGGCGGCCGCTCACGGTCTTTTCGGAAGATCTGCGGCTGATTATTATGGAAATCAGGCCCCAGCGGCGCGCCTGGTGGCGGTGACGCGGGAGCGGGGAGGCGCGCGTGGCTCGTCTGCAGGCCGCTGGGCGCGGACTCAGCTACCCGGGGGAGGTGGGGAGGGGCGCAGCCCCCTCCGCCCTCCCCGCACTACTCTGGCCTCTCTGAGCCCCGGCGCCTGGGCGATGCAGTTCCCGGGCAGGGCTGATAGGTTGAGCTGTCCCTGGAGTGTCTGGGGTCGCGCTTCGAAGCCTGAACGCGCAAGGGCTCTTTGAGGCGTCGAGATTCATTTCTGCGGAGACCTGGGGACTTGGGACCCGCGGTGCTGGGTATTTTCAGTCCAAACAGAGGAAAAGGCTGTGGGGCTCATGCCCCGCCCTGGGAACAGAATTGGGCATAACGACAAGACCCATTGATTGAGTGCTTACTTTGCACCCAGCAGTGTGCTAAGCGCGCTGTGGCTGGTGATCTATTTAAAATTTTCCATTCATGCGGGCATTATCACTCCCATTTTGTAGATGAGAAAATAGAGCCTCAGGCGAATTCATAGGGCAAACACTTGAGAGATCTGAAACCGAGGCTGTCTAAGGTCTATGGCCAGTTCTTACACCCTTGGTCATCCTGTCCCCTTGCATTTCCAGTGGTCCTTTCCAACCCTGAACTGCCCAGGGCCTCTCTGGAGGGGGTCTCTGCAGATGGGGAGACAGATAACATGGCTGTGTCTGGGGCAGAGCTGAGGATGCGGCGTGGTGGGCAGTGCAGAGAGGCCCTGGGTTTCTGCATGTACCCAATACTCTGAGAGAGGGTTTGAGGTGAGCCAGGAGGGCACCCTCTCCCCACTCCCCAACCCCACCCGCAACTGTCAGGGCACAACAAATCCCATCATTTGAAATCCAGTTCCTATATATATATATATTTATGCGGTACGCGGGCCTCTCACTGTTGTGGCCTCTCCCATTGCGGAGCACAGGCTCTGGATGCGCAGGCTCAGCGGCCATGGCTCACGGCCCAGCCACTCCGCGGCATGTGGGATCCTCCCGGACCGGGGCACGAACCTGTGTCCCCTGCATCGGCAGGCGGACTCTCAACCACTGCGCCACCAGGGAAGCCCTCCTTTATATATGTTTTCACATTCTGGGGAAGGGGGACAATCTCAGCTTAAAAGTGATAGAGGGAATAAAAATGGAAAAGTCAGATGGATTTGGCCACTGTGTAAAATGACCAGAAAAATGACCTCAGTAGAAAGGCAGGCAGCAACACTGGAAAATTTTTGTAGCAAACAAGACCAGCCATGGGGTCTGTCTGTTATCTTTACTCTCTAACGAGCTTGGGCAGAACATGAGGAAAGACAGGGAAACCTGTGGGCAAAGGACAGGAGCCGACGATTCATATTAAAAAGGAAATACAGGGGCTTCCCTGTATTTCCTGCGCATCCGGAGCCTGTGCTCCGCAACGGGAGAGGCCACAACAGTGAGAGGCCCGCGTACCGCAAAAAAAAAAAAAGGAAATACAAATGCTTCATCACCGCATGGAAAAAAAAATCATTCCCACCCAGAGACATAAAAGGCACGAAAACTTTAATAAATGCAATTCTATTCAGATTAACAAATATTTTAAAACATGAAGACATGAAGTTATTTAATCTACCACTGAATAACTGTAGCTATCTTTTTTTTTTTTTTTGCGGTACGCGGGCCTCTCACTGTTGTGGCCTCTCCCGTTGCGGAGCAACAGGCTCCGGACGCGCAGGCTCAGCGGCCATGGCTCACGGGCGCAGCCGCTCCGCGGCATGTGGGATCTTCCTGGACCGGGGTACGAACCCGTGTTCCCTGCATCGGCAGGTGGACTCTCAACCACTGCACCACCAGGGAAGCCCTGTAGCTATCTTTAACTGAGCTCTTGTGACATGCTTTTAAGAGCTCTCCAAATGTTTGCTGCGCTCATCCTCACAATGGCTCCAATTCACAGATGAGGCAACTGAGGCTGAGAGAGATCAGTTACACAGTTTGCCCAAGGTTACACAGCTGGTGAGTAGTTGAGCAGAATCACCTGTCAAATTACAAAGCAGGGGCGTTAAACCACTAGGCCAGTGGTTCTCAAAGTGTGGTCCGAGAGCAGCATCATCCGTCACCTGGGAACTTGCTAGAAACACAAATTCTTGGGCCCACCTCAGGACTACCGAATCAGAAACTCTGGGGGTGGGGCCCAGCAGTCCGTTTCAACAAGCCCTCCAGGGGATTCTGCTGCTAAGGTTGGAGAATGATTGCTCAGGGCTCCGGGTGAGTGTTCAGGAGTGGACCTTGCTTCTGCTGTAGAAGGCAGGTTGTGTTGTTCCAAACTCTTGAAATATGAAGGGACGGCGGGTATTCTGAGACTGAAAAATGGCCAGTAATTGCACTTCTGAGAAGCTATATGGACAAGGTTTTATTCATGAAGCTATTAAGACAGTGGATTTATAAACGTGTAAAACTGGAAACAATCTAAGTCTCCAACAATAGGGGATTAGGGAGGAAAACCATGACTCATCTGCTAGATGGACTGCTGGGCAGTCATTGAGAAATGAGTTTGTGAAGAATATATAACATGGTACAGGGAGGGTGAACAACTCATCCTGGTTTGCCCTGGACTTTCTCAGTTATGGCTCTGAGAGTGCATTCCAGGAAAGCCCTTGGTCCTGACAAGTGAGGACAATTGGTCATCCTAATTACAATGGGCATGAGTGCTGCAGTCCAAGTATTTCTATTCTCCCTTCTTGATAAGCAGGTGGTAGAAGGGTAACTCTCTGGCTCCTTGAAGTTAGGTGGCCATGTGTCTTGCTTTGGCCAATGAAAAGTGAGCAGAAGTGATAACATGTCCAAGACAGTACTCCCAGTGGCCTGTGTCAGGATGGTACCTCCGCAGCCTGGGTCCCTGAGTGACTGTGATAAACAGAGGCCCCTGTCCGACACCCCACTGAACATACAGTGTGAGCAAGGCGTAAACTCTTATGTGTGAAGCTGCTGAGATCTGGGGGTTATTTGTTACCACAGCATAAACTAGCCTGTGCAGACTGGTACACATGGGGAAATATCGATTCCATGGTGTTAAGGACACGTTACAAACTTGTCTGTGCAGTAGAAGCGTTGCAGAGATGTAACATATACAGTGTATAGGTGTGCTGGTAATAATCTGAAATGTTTATGATATCAGGTAGAAGAACTCTTGATCTAAGTTTTTTTTTTTTCTTCTTGATCATTGCATTTTCCAATTTTCTCCAATGAACATGTTTTATTCTTTCTTTCTTTTTTTTTTTTTTTGTGGTACACGGGCCTCTCACTGTCGTGGTCTTTCCCGTTGTGGAGCACAGGCTCCAGACGCGCAGGCTCAGCGGCCATGGCTCATGGGCCCAGCCGCTCCGCGGCATGTGGGATCTTCCCGTACCGGGGCATGAACCCATGTCCCCTGCATCGGCAGGCGGACTCTCAACCACTGCGCCACCAGGGAAGCCCTGTTTTATTCTTTTTTAATAGAGGATATTTTATTCAAAAAATAATTTCTTTGGGTCAAAGCTGGGTCCTTTCTGGGCGCTTTCATTTTATTAAATGAAAATCTTTTGGAGGAAACAGGAAGAGAAGAGAGTTAAGCTTTAGTTTCAAGAGATCAAGGAGATTGTAAAGGTCATGGATTAATCCTCCACTTCTGCTGGAAACTCCCTGCAGGTTGCTGGCTCCTCCTGGCCTCAACAGCTCAACAAAAACAAGTTGATCAGATGCTGCTTCCTGGCCATGTAACTCTGGGCAAGTCACAAACTCACTGAGCCTCCACATCCTCATCTGTTAAATGGGAATAATCCTGTCTCCCTCGTGGGCTACTGGGAGGATAGATGAGATGAAGGATGCTCAATAAATGTTGGTACCTTCTGCCTCTGTCTTCCTCGCAGAGCCTCCGTGGTGGGTGACCCCTTAGCACATGTCCTTTGACCTCTGTGAGGCTCAGTTTCTGCATGAAGAAGGGGAAGGATGATTTTATAGGGCAAGGAATTCCTGGATGGAGCTGGAGGTCTCTTTGTGGAAGCAGAGAGATGGGCCTTGGAGTCCAGCAGCAGAATCAAATCGCACACCCTCCCTTGAGCCTGGCAGCCCCAGGCTACGAAGCCAGAAGGACTACCTGCAAACAGCCTCCAGCCCCACCTGTCTCCTGCTGTGACCTCTTCCCCTTCCCCATCCAGACAGAGTCTAACTGCTCGCTGGCCAGCCTGGTCCCAGCTTCCATTCAACTCCAACTGCTGCTGTTCTAGGCACAGGCCCCCTCTGTGCCCAGTGAACAGTTCACCGCTCCCCAGCCGTGCCACGCTGCTGCACAGTCCTTGCCATGTCCCCCCAGCTGCCTGACAGATGTCCCTCCTCATCCCCGACAGCCCCTCTTCCACTGGTCCTCCCAGGTGCCGCAGGACCCTTCCCACACCCCTACTGCAACCCCCAGCCCTTTGCCCCACAAGGAGATCATTCCTCCCTCCTCTGTCTGTCCTGCCTCCGGCCTCTGACTCTGATTCATTCTTGTTTCTCCTGGAGCCCAGTACCAGCCTGGAAGCTGGTACCGGAAGAGCATGTTCTCCGGAAATGAGGCCCTGTGGAATCTGGCTTGTCTCCTGGAGGGAAGTTGGTAGATTTCAGGCAGAGGAGGCTGTGCTCACAGCTGTCTGGAAGAAGCCAAATTAGGTAGGAATGACACTGCCAGACAGGGAGAGGGAGGAAGGGCCCTGGCTTGGTGGGCATCTGTCCTCCCTGGTGAATGTGGGACCAGAGAGGGTCAGCCACTTGTCTAAGGTCATGCAGCAATTTGGGGCCAGGCCACGACTTCGACCCAGATCTGCCTCACTCTGAAGCTTCGCTCTTCAGCCATTCTGGGGGGGGTTGGTGGGGTGGGGGGTGGGCAGGGGATGCTGGCTGGAGTGGCTAGGTCTCTGCTGCCCCTTGAGGACCAGGCTCTCAGGACAGTTGGAGTGGTCCTTCCATTGCCGAAGGATGGCTCCAGGCTGGCAGAGCCCGGGTGGGAGGAGGCCTGTCTTTGATTCTTTGATGCTCACAATTTGTGGACCCCTGGGGAGCGCCTGAGTCATCACTGAGCTGGCAAACATATTTAGCTCCTTTCATCGTCTCTAATAAATCAATTTCTCCAGGTCTCTCATACCTGCTGCTCGACTCCTGGCTGCCTGCCCCCCATTTCCTGGCCCTGGGCATCCGGGCGCAGGGTCCCAGGGCCAACTCTGCGCTTCCAGGCCAGAAGTGCTCCGACTTCCCAGGCACTGGCAGGGGTCCCCCTTGCCCCCTCCTGCTCCACCGCAGGCCATCCGGTGCCAAGCTTATTCTCCCTCGTTCTGTGATGGCCTAGTTCAGCAGCCATGTTACTGGATCCCCAGCCAGAGCTTCATGACAAGGGGCTCGGTGGCCTTGGAGATGCAAGGGACTCCAGCATTGTGCACGCAGCTCAGCCCCTGGCAGGGCCCAGCTCCCCTCAACCTTTCTTCCTCTTGCTTTGGGGGCTTTTTGGGAGCTCAAGGGAGTTCCAGAAATACATTGCCTTATCAAGCATCCTTGTTTTGGCTCCTCCTGGCTGGAAGAGCCAGGCCTCCATTTATCTTACCTTTCATGGGCACCTCTGCCAAGAAGCCCACCCAGAGCTACGACCCCCCAACCCCCCCCTGCATCTTTCCTCCTCCAGTGGTCCAGCCTGTTTTGTATCTCCATAAAAGCACGTACCTAGTTTGCCTTGTGATGGATAATAATAGCAGCATGTAACCCTGAGCAGGTACTCAACACTGTTCTAAGTATTTTGCATATGTTCTGTCACTACCATTTTATAGATGGGAAATCCAAGGCTCAGAATGCTTGGGAAACTTGCTTAAGACACAGAGTCGAGTCGGGCCTGAACCCAGGGCCTCCGGATGGCCTCACTACTGCCCCCTGTGGCCTATTACAGTACGTGGCTTTCGTGGCACCTTCTCACTTGCCACCCACCCCGCCACACACAACAGTCTCAATTCACCCCACGGCAGGGGCTGCCTGGTACCCATGTCTGAGACTCCCTTGCACAGGGAGGTCCCCGCTAAAGGTTTGTGTCCTAGAACTCACCTGTCAGAACCCTTCAAGGAGGAAGATCACATCTAGAGAGGGTAAGCTACTAGTTCAGGGTCCCGCAGCCAGAAAGCCAGAGCCCAGGGTATCCCGACTCCTAGGCTGAGCAGGGCTGACTCTGCCTGGCATGAGGGGAGAGGGGAGGCCCATGCTTATCTGTGCCCATGGGTGTCTGGGCCTGCTCAAGCCCGCAGGTCCTAGTCGACCAGGTGCATCTGTCTCCAGGAGGTCCAGGTCCAGGCTCTACTCTGGGCTGAGGCCTCATCCCTGAAAGGGGCAGCCGATCCCATCTCCGGTCTGGCTGTGTCGTGGAACCGCTCATCCACGGGTGGTGGGAGCCCCCTGCTGCCCAGAGTGAAGAGTGGCAGAAGGGTGGGAAGGTGGGCAGAGGCCACGGGAGCAGGGGAGTTCCTGGGCCAGCAAGTCAGAGCTGGATCAGACTGTGGCCCTGCCTGCCTCTCTGGCCACGCCCCCTCCCCAGCCCGCCCGCCCCGGCCCGGCACCACCGTTCCCACAGTTCCCTGCGCCTCCAGATATTTGCATCTCCTGATGTGGAGCCCCTGAGGGCCTTTTCAGTTGACTTCGGTCTAACCAAGAATTATTGTGCAACTTCCTCTGTGCCAGGCACCGAGCGGTGACAGTCTGGCGTGTGAGGAATTTGCAGTCAGTGTGTGTGTGGTGGGAAGAAGCAGACGTGAGTGAGCTCTCTCCCACCTGATTGCCAACACTCAAGCGCAGCTCCTTTGTGAAGCCCCTTAGATTGCCTCTCCGGCCAGCTCAGCCCAGCCCTCCACCAGCCCCTGTGCTCCACTCTACATAACCGGCAAGTGTTGGCCTGGGCTGTCAGGCCTCCTTTGCACCTGTCTTCCCCGGCTGACTGAGCTCCCTTTGAGGGCAAGGGATTTGCCTTGATCATCTTTGGACCTCTGGTTCTGTGTGTGGAACCCGGTACAGAGTAGGTTCTCCATAAGCCTGGGCCAAATGAAAGCATGTTGATCAGTCCAACACCTTAAGGTCTTCAAGGAGGGACTCAACGGTGGCATTTCAGGCAGGGGGCTGGGTTAAGGTGTAGGGGCCACCTCAGTGCCTTACACATCCGAGAGTGCTGTCTAGAGTCCTAGAATTCAAGACCACCAAAATGTAAGCTCCATGTGGACAGGGATTCTGTCTTGTCCACGTAATGAACATTGTGGAAAGTACAAATAAATGAAAATGACCAAATTCAAGTCCCCCCGTAACACCCCAAGTGATCATTGGAGCCAATCTGTACTTGCATCCTTCTGCAGACAGGGAGCTTATTACCTATCTCCTGAGCAGCATTCTTTCTCTCTTTAGACAGCACAGCCTATTGGAAAGTTCTTTTGCTTTCCCCCGGCCTTGGCAGAACCAGTGCACTCCTGCCCATGCTCTGAGGGACCCCTGACACAAATCCAGCCCCTGGAGATCTGCCCAGTGTGGCAGCCCCAGTGCCCAGAGGATGAGGGTCCAGGGTCCTTGGAGTGTCTACTCTTCCCTGTCTGGCCCTCCTGCACTCTGGCTGGGAAAGGGATGGTGAAGGGGCAGGGTGGGCTCAAGGATGGGAGATGTAGTCACAGACAGGACAGAGCCCCTCACGAGTTGAATCATGACCTTTATTCTCTATTCTGAGTGATTCCCAGAACAGTCACTCATGCCCAGAAAATCCCCCATTCCACCCTCTCAATGATGCGGGGGTGGGGGGAAGCTGAGGACCAGAGAGGGGAAGGAAGTGGACTAAGGTCACGTAGCCAGTGTATAACCAGTGGCAGGAGAGAACCTCAGAGCCCATGACGCCTGGCTGCCCCTTCAGGGGCCAAATGAGGCAGCAGAGGTGGCGCTCAGCTCCCAGGCTGACATGGAGTCTGTGGAAGACCTCAAACGTCCTAAAGCTTCTTCTTGCAGATGCCCAACCAGATCCTCGTCAGTGCAATATCATTACCAGGTTCTTGCACACCTCCAGAGATAGGGGTCTCACCACTGCAAGGCAGCTACTCTATCCTGACACCCTGGAGAGTGTGCATGTGTGTGGGAGGTGGAGGGGAGGAGAGGTTGCCTCCCTTCCCCGGGGGGAATCCATCTTGCTCTGGCTTGCCCACGCAGGCTGGGAGCGGGGCAGAGGTAACCCCATATCCTGCTTTCCTGCCAGGCAACTTCCCTCCAGGGACACCCCCCAGGGCCTGTGCGATGGGGTGAGAAGTGCTACTGAGAAGAAACCTGTTCGTGGAATCCTCCTCCAGGCTGGAATCTCCCTGGAGAGCTGCCTGCCTGTGGGCTGGGAAGTCAGTTCCACTCTTGATGCTGCTACCCTAGAGGACCTCAGGATGCTGGGACCCTGCTCACCACCACGGGAGCCCTGGGCAGTGGTCCAGCAGGGAAGCTGTAGCTGAGACTGTGCTACAAGCTTCTGTGTCACTCACTGGCATGGCCGCTGCCTCCAGGTAACCACAGGTAACCCTCTTGTTAACCACAGCTCACAAAGCTCTCTACTTGGCTTCTTGATTGTACCGCCAGTTCCGCCTGAGTACATCTGTCTGGGATGCTGTCTGCCATTTTCTTGAGGAGTCCCACCCGCCCCTTCTCTAAGATGGACATCCTTGGGGATGGAGCCCACTCTGCTCTCTGCCTCCCAGCAGCCTTCAGTCCAGAGCCCCCTCCAGCTCTGGTGCAGACATGTCCAGCCAGAAGCTCCTTGGGAGACCCAGTCCAATCCTGTCCTTCTACCGAGAGGAAGCAGTCTCAGAGGAGGGAGGTGGCCAGCTCACGCCCTGCTGGGACCTACCTAGGGCCATTGCTGGCAGGTTGGAGGTTGCAGTGGGGGCGGTGCACAGAGCCAGAAGGGCCAAGACATTTCTCTCCAAACACCGTACTTTTCCAGGAACCAGAGAAGGAGGGTGACTTGGACGAGGGCACACAGCAAGTTGGAGACAGAGCTGGGACTGAGACCGTGGCATCAGGGCTTCTAGTCCAGTGCTCTCGGGTCTCCCAGAGGTCTTGTCGGTGGGTCTGAGATGTGTACGTGTGTCCCTTGGGCAGGGAAGGCCAAGCCCCAGATGAGGATGGGGGAGGGGCTGGCCGAGAAACCCCCTGAGCAGAAGGAGGGGGCATCACCATGGCGGAGGGTAGGAAGCATGCAGGTCCCTCCTGCTCCGAGGGCTGACAGCATTTCAGAGGGCACGGAGACGTCTGACAGGAGAGGAAACTGAGCCCCAGAGAGAGGGCGGGGTGCCGGGTTCTGGGCTGCTTTCCTCACCCCTTACTGCGGTGGACTTGGGGCTGGGGCAGGGCCTTTCCTGGGTGTCCAGGGCCAGCGGCCTCATGGTCGGGCTTTGAGTCCTCGGTGGTTCCCACCCACCCTCTTTCTTGAGCCCTTCCTCCCCTCTGCTGTCAGCTTGAAATGAACGGGGTTGAGGGAGGATGTCTGCGGGCCAGGAAAGGGTACCCTGGGGTGGGAGGTAGGTCTCCAGGTACCACAGGTCACGGGGTTCCCAGGAAGCTGGGCACCACCTCCCAGGAAGCTCACTGCTTGTTGGCAATCTTCTTCTTCCGAGCAGAGACCAGGTCATAGAAGGGGACACGGGTGATGCTGGCTCTGGAGTGAGAGTAGGTGAAAAGATTTCAGGGCTGGGCAGGCTGACTTAAAGAGTCTCATATCCCAGGGAGGGGTCGGCCTGCCCTGCCTCAGGGGAAAAGCCAGATGACCCCAGCAAGGACCAAGCCAGGGTGTGTCCAGCTTCGCTGGCCTAACCCAGAGTCCCACGGGCGGGACCGGAGTGGGTGAGGCTGAGGCCTGAGAGCCTTGGGAATTCTGCCCCCAAATGTCTTTGGACCCCTCCCCAGGCTCCCAACAGACTCTCAGAAGGAGGTGACAAGAACCCAGGTGGAACCAGCAGAACTGCTTGCCGGTCACGGCTCTGCCCCTCACTGGCTGTGTGGCCCTGGGCGAGTCCCTCCCCTCTCTGGGCCTCAGCCCTCATGTGTAAAATGGAGGTGAGCGTGGCTTTGGCCTGACGTGCCCCCTTGTTTTTGCCTGCATTGCTTGTTCCACCTAGAAGGGCCTCCTCTCCCCCTCCATCAGGTCTTTCCAGGGCCACTATGGGTCCTGAAGCTAACAGGCGCTGGGCAAAGAGCTTTACATGTAACATCTCCCGTGATCCTCCACCATCCCTACGAAGGCGGTGCCTCTCTCCCCTGTGTCCTGGACCTGGCACTGTGCCGGCCCAGAGGGGCTGCTCACAGAATATGTGTGGAAGGGATTTGCATGCCAGAAACAGGAGGGAGATTCTAGAGTTAGCCCTCTTTACAGACAAGGAAACAGGGCTCCAAGAGAAGTAGGCGCTTCTGGAAGGTGACAGGAGACACCTCCCCACCAGTCCGCCCACCCATTACCGAATGGCCTTGATCCACTGGTCCCGCTCCTCGGCGCTGGAGGCTGAGATGCGGTAGGACTCGTGCTTGCCCTCTACCACCTTGCCGTCGCCGTCCGTCTTGCAGGCCTTTATCTTCTGGCCTCGGCAGCTGGGGTTGTAGAGCTCCAGGCAGAACTGCGGGGAAGTGGCCAGGTGAAGGCAGGGCAAGGGTGGGAGGGAAGGGCTGCTATACTGGGCTCTCCGGGAGGCTCAGAGAGGCCTAGATGCTTGGGCAAGACCAGCGCTTGGATGAGCGACAGGACAGACCCGACCCCCGGGCCTTCCTGTGAGAGGCAAAGGGGCAGAAGCTGCAGCTCCTCACGCTGAGAACTTATTACGTGCCTGGCTCGGCCTAAATCCATGATTCTTCTTCAAATCCCCATTTGACAGATGGGGAAACTGAGGCTCAGAAATGAGTGGAGACTTACTGAACGTCCCTGAGCCAGTGTCAGGCTCTGAGAGTCAGCGAGGCCGGGCCCTCTTGATGCCATTGACCTGCCCCCAGGATCCACGGCCCCAGGAGGGAGACTGGGGCAACCCTGAGCCACCCGGAAAGTGTGATGGGCACCCTCTCTCCTCCCACCCTGTTCTGGAAATTCCCGCAGCCGCTCTGGCCTCGGGCCTCCATACCGATACCTACTGGCTTCTTGGGGTCATCCACCTTCTGCACTGAGAGGTTCTCAAGGGGTATGATTCCCCGGGGCTCCTTGTCCTGCAGGGGAACGGGAGATAAGGTCAGGATCTGCAAATGGAGCTTCAAAGCCAAGGGCAGGGAGTGACCTTGGGGGCTCCCTAGACCCAGAGAGGAGTGTGCCCATCTCCCCCGACTCTGTGCAGCCCTGGAGAGGGCAGGGGAGCAGCACGGAAAGAGCCCTGGCTGGGAGTCAGGAGGCCTGACTTTAAGCCCCGGCTCTGCCTTGCACCTTGGCCCAGCCCCTTCCCTTCTTTGTAGCTCAGTTTTCCCCATCTGTAAAATGGGTATGGAGGAGGTCCGAAAGATCTCAAGGGGCCCCAAGCTCTGTCAATGGACCACTTAGTGGGAGTCTGGAAAGGGTTTGGGGGGAGGGGCAGGGCAGGGTAAGGCTCACAGTGGTGAACTCAAAGTAGTAGAGGCAGCTGTCCGTCAGGATGAACCAGCGTCGTTTCCACGTCTTCACGCGGCCGCCTGCGAAAGCCAGTGGTGGAGTCAGTCAGCCCTCCTCTGCCCTGGGCCACCAGCACTTCCCTCCACGGAACAGCAGGGCCTCAGACGCTCTCCTCTGGGCCCCGACCTGAGCAGCAAGCCCCCAGTCCCTTGCCTGCCACACCTTCCCCCTTATCTATCCCTTCCTGACTCAAAACCTGAGTGGCTCTATCACCCCCCCACGGCCCCTGAGTTGCCTGACCCAGGCTCCTCCATGATCAGGCCCTGGGGCAGGCTGGTCATTTCCTGCACTTTCCTGCTGCCCTCACCCCTCCGTTCATGCCTTGGCCCACTCCCTGCTTGGCACTATGCTAAGCCTTTCATCTTTCATTTGCCAGGCAATGTTCTAGAGATTTCAAAAAACTTTCACTTACTAATCCGTATAACCACCTATGAGGAGGGGACCATTATTAACCCCGTTTTACAGATGAGGAGACCGAGGTGCAGAGAGGCTGAGTCATCTGCTCGAGGTCTGGCTGCAGAGCTGGGATTCGAACCCCAGTGTCCCAGCCCCAGAGCCCAGGTGCTTGGCTTCCCACACATTTAACTGTCCCAGGGATGGGACATTTTGCAGCTGTGGAAACTCAGGCTGAGGATGGGTGGAGGAGCTGGGATCTGTGACTTAGAGCTTCCCTGGGACTGAGGACAGTCAGCTGGGCAAGGAAGGAGGCTGCAGTCTGCAGGGGGGTAAACTGGGAGGTGGGTCTGGAGAGATGGAGGGCTTGGATGGGCACCCCAGGCCAGGACCCCTGCTCCAACACGAGGTGTCTATCCTCCCTTGCCCTGGAGGACCACTGTGCCTGGCTGGGCTGCCCCTGCTGGGGCGGCGCCCAGGAGTGTTTGGGGGTGGCAGGAGCATACGGAGCCGCTGCAGCTGTGGCACCCGCCACAGCTCCCCTCTGCAGGCCCGAGGCCCTCCATGTCCCCTAGTCCCATTGAGGGGAGGCTCCCTGAGCCACATCCTGTCACACCCCCTCCCTCTGTCTTTCAAGGACACCCAACCCTCTGCCCACCAAAAGCCGCCACTGGCTGGCTGTGTGGCCCCGGGCAGATGCCCTAACCTCACTGGGTCTGGGCTAACTCAGAATCGCTTCAGGAAGGACCTGCGGTTGAACCGTTTATCTATGAACCAGTCAGCTTCCCGTCCCCACTTCCTGCTTATCGTTCCCCTCCTGCACTGTCCCCTTATCCCCAGGACAGACAGATGGACGGATGGCACGGGCAGACTGCTGCTCCAGGGTCAGGAGACCTGGGGCTGACCTGACTGCACCCCCGAGGCTGCATGTCAGGTGCATGTGTGTGGCAGCCGCGTGGCGTGAGAGTGCAGGCACGTCGGTGCACGTCCCCCGCGTGCATGAGCACGTTCTCGCCCGTGGCGTGAGTGTGCAGGCACGTCGGTGCACGTTCTCACCTAGCTTGAGCAGCCAGCCCTCGCGGTCGGGGTTGAAGAAGGTGTGAGTGAGGTCGTTGCCATCGTCCTCGGGGATGGAGAAGGGCTCACTCTTGATGCTGTCGAAGAGGTTCTGCCCCAAGAGAAGGGAGGGAAAGACCCGCTGTGACATTCATCCCAGTCCAGGGCCTGGGTTCCGCCTGTGTGACCTCGGGCAGGTCACTGGCCCTCTGGGCAAACTCTTTCCCCTCCTGTTAGCTCCTCCTTGGCCCCTGGCTTTCTTGGGGAAACCCTCCCCGGTCCCCCCAGGCCCAGTGGTGCTCCCCTGTCCCCAACCCCATGTCATGCCTCCCCCTGTGCTATTGTAGAATGGAGCGGGTGGGGCGAGCCCCGCAGAGAGACCGTGCTGGCTGCCTCACCCACGGTCCCCGCAGCGGCCAGTTGTTTTGCTGTCAGTTTGCTTGCTGAGGTTGACTTCCCCAGGTAGATGGGGAGCTCCTCCAGGAAAGGCCTGGGTGTCATAACCCCAGAGCCTCCCCCAGGGCCTGGCCTAAAGCAGGGTAGCGACTGTTTGTTGACCTAGCAGCTGATGGTTCCCATCTCCCACCTTCCCGCTGGAATCCCAGCCAGTGGCAGGAGAATGCGCGTGGAAGAGCACCTGCTCAGTGTCAGGCCACCTGGGCTGAAATCGCAGCTCGGTCCCTTGATGACTGTGTGACCCCGGGCACACCCCTCAACCTCTCTGAGCTGCTCTGTCTACATCTGAAAAATGGACAATGCTGACCCCCAGTGTTCTAGGGAGAGTAAATGGACTACACTGGGGTCAGAGCCCCTCCCTGCCCCCAAGTCGAGGGGAAGACGATGATGAGGAGAAGCCCCCACCTGCACCCTGACCACCCAGCACCGCTCTCAAGGGTCAGATGAGTGAGTCAGGGTCCATCACCCCCATGTCTGAGAGTGCTGGAGACAGGATGCTTGGCTGGGATGTGTACACACATACACATGTTCACCAGTGTGCGTGCGTGTGCGTGCGTGCACGTGCACACACACATACACACACACACACACACACACACACACACACACACACACACACACACACACATTCTCTGGGGCACAGCAGCCGGATTCAGTGCCTCTTTGGACAACATCTAAGGGGGAAGGGGTCTCCTCTTCTTTAAGGTGCAGTCGCTAGACTTCCAGGTGTATCGTGGGTTGGGGGACACAGAGGACCTGCTAGGGAGTTGGAGATTGGCTGCCCATGTTGTGACTCAAGGTGGGATGCTGACCTAGGCTCTTAAAGCCCCCTCTCCTAGGCAGAGGCCAGAGACCTGTTCTGGGGGGTAGGAATTTCTCAGAAAGCAGATTTTAGTTCTCTGTGGAGGACTTTCTAGAAGTTGGAGCTGCTGAAATATGGAAGGAGCAACCTTGTAGGGTAATGAGTTCCTTGTCACTGGAAGTATGCAAGCCAGGGCTAAGACCTCCCTGTGGGAGAGATATGGATGTTGGCAACAGATCACCCCTGTGTGTTTTGAACCCCCTGCCGTGGGGCACTGCGTTCCATAGACAACCTGCCCAGATTTCCCGAGCGTTTGGAAAACACATTCTAAATTGTCTAATTCTGCTGACTAAAACCAGACACAATGCTGGGTCTCTGTCCTTGAGATAATGACATCATTTCCTTCTGTTGCAGTTGTCTGTGCTGCTGTTCAGATGGTTTCCTCGAAATTTTAAATGAAAAATTTCCCAAGTACTGTTCGATTCCCCAAAGTTTTAGAAATGGTGTTTTCTGGTTTTTAAAGGGCTTTGCTGATCCAGGAGCTTAGGGGTGGCGGAGGGGTAAGAGATGGGGGGAGGAGAGTGCCGGCTGGAAGCAGGTCTTCCTGGGTTTGATGGAGTGGGCTCTGCTGGCTGTGGTGGGGTGAGTGGGGAAGAGCAGGGACCACTTTCTCTGTGTGGAACCCCTGCATCCCTAAAGCAGCCGGGAAGCCCCGCTTTACCCATCCTGCCCTGGCCCAGCCTGGCCCTGGGATTCCGCAAGTGGCGGTGGCCGGTTGAACAAGGTCTGTGGCAGCAAGGCCTTGTGAGCACAAATATTCTGAAGGCCCAAGGAGGTGAGCAGGGGGACAGGGAGGACCTCATCCTTCATGACACCCACAGGAAGCCCCATGGCAGCTCTGGCTGGCACCCTACAGCCTACACGTTCTGCCCCCACAAGGGAAACAGCTCAGTTCACCCACATTTCCTGTACCTTGTAAACCCCAGGCTCCCCCCGCCCCCACCCCCTGTAATGAAACATCCTTGCACCTGGACTTTCTGTCCAGGTTGCTGGGTGGGTGGGGGAGTTGACACTCACTGCCCACCTGCCACGCCCCCAGGCTCCAGGAGACTGTGAATGAATCCCATCTGGCTAATGAGAGCATTTCATCCTACTGGTCACAGCCACGGGTTCAGAGAGGGACCTGTGACCCACGCCAGTCAACAAGCCTTAATTCACTAAGCCTTAATTCTGGGACTCTAGTATAAAGCAAGATGGAAGCCTGGAGCTGCCCAGGCCATCTTTGCTGCAACTTGGGGAAAGCCTGTTTAAGAGGGAAGCCAACTTGGAAGAGGAGGTTGCTCAGAGGTGGAGAGACCAGACTGCGCTCTTCTGACCTCACTGAGCAGCTGGATCTAGCCGAGCCTGAAGCCAACCATCAATCCCCCATCTTTTCCATGATATGAGCTGAGATTCCTCCAGCCAGGAAGACACTGGAAGCTGGGAAACATGGCCAAGGTCTCCATCCCCTAATCTTGCTTTCTGGTCTCTGCAGAGGGAAGGGCTTTGGAGTCAGACAGACGTGGGTTTGAATCTGGACTCCTCACAGACTGAGACCCTTGGCCAGCTACCTCTGTTGGAGCTCAGTTTCCTTCGCTGTAAACTGGGGATGGTACCTGCTGCCTAAGGTTGTCGAGATGGCTTAATGGGTCCAGTATATGGTCAGTTCTGATGGAGACGCTTGGACAGGAACCCAGGAGGTCAGGCCTTGCCTGCAGCAGAAGATGCCCTGAACTGGGAGACTGTTCCCTTGCCCGGACCTCGGTTTCTCCACCTGTGGCACTGGAGAGTGGACAAGCCCTCCTTCTATCCTCTCTGCTTCTTCCCCATCTCCACCCTGGCTCCCTCTCTGGGCAACCCTGTCAAGGTGAGTGGTGCCACGTGCTTGAAGTGCTTTGTCTGCTTCTCAGGAGAACAATGTGAGGTCAGTGTCATCAGCCCACTTTGCAGATGGAGAAACTGAGGCTCACACGCAAGGGCACACAACCATAAGGGCAGAGCTGGGATTTGATCTCCCATCTTCTGAGTCTACACCCTGTACCTTTGGGCTGAGTTTCTTAGGCACTCGCCCCGTCCCCATCAGGGTGGCCAGGGAAAGACCCGCTCAACATGCCTGAGCCCCAGCTCCCATCATGCACCTCTTTGAAGCCTTTCCCAGCTGCGCACCCTCGTGGTCACGGGGTGACCTCTCTTTAGGTGATGTATCTGTGTCAATTTAATTTCATAAATCAGGTCACTTAAAAATGTTATGTGTCCTGGAGAATCCTTTTGCAAAGCTGCAAACTCAATACCTGAAGGTGCTTAGAGCCGAGTCCTTGCTTTACACATGGGGAAGATGAGACCCCAAGAGAAAGCAAGAGGACCCCCGGTCCTGAGCAGCTTCCTGTGAAAGCCTTGAAGAGCAAGGCTTTGAAGAGCAAGGACCAGGCCAGTGTGGTTCACTTTGTGTCCTGGGAAGCTTCTGGATTAACTAGCCAGTCCAACGACATAGGTGCTGTGCTAAGTACCTTACTAATCCTATAAGCTTACCTACACTAATCCTATAAACCGGGAGCTCAGAGAGGTCAAGCCACTTACCTAAAGTCACACAACTTGAAAATGGGGGAGCCAGGACTTGGATGTGGCTGTGACTCCAACGCTCTGTTCTTTTCCCTGCTCAGTGCCTGCCCCTCTCGGCTGCTAAGGAGGATAATAAACCCTTCCCAGACCTCCCAGGAAGAGCTTGAAGCTAAATTGAGATAATAGACCGGAAAGCCCTATGAGAAGAAAGTTACAAGCTCTATACAAATGCAGTGCATTGTTACTAACAAAAGGCTTGAATTGGGAAAAATACCTCTGGAGGGAAGGAGGCTCTTTGGGGGCTGAAGCAATAAAGTGGCACCTGGGAGATCCCACAGGACTGGTGCTGGCGTGTCCTTAACTCATTACCTGCTGGACAAGGTACGCCCAGCTTCCGGCCCCAAGTACCGCGATGAGATGCGTTCCCAGTTTTCAAATGCTTTTCACGTTTTAGGCATTTTACTAAGGGCTGGGGGTTTTAAAAGATTATTAATCACTCTTAATAGCGACCTAAGCTACACTTTAGAGCTTGTGCTATGTACCTGGCATGGGCTATGCCCTTTACAGTCTTAAAAATTACTACTCACAGCAGCTGTGACGCAGGCATCGTTATCCCTGTGCTCCTGGTTGAGGAAATGGTGGCTCCAAGAGGGTGAGTCATTATTTAAGGTCACCCAGCGGGCAAACGGGGAGATGGTACTTGACCTGAGCTCTAACCTACTTTCAAGCCCTCATTTTACGTCGTGCCCCCTGCCCACCAGGATAAACTGTCTGGGGATCAAGGAGGAGGGTGGGCTAAGGGCGAGGCTGTTCTCAAACACCGAGGGGCACCAGAATCGCTCCAGACTCAGGCTCTCCCCCCACCGACCAGACTTCTGCTGTCGGAGGTACACAGGGTGCTAAGCTGCCGGGGTGGGGTTCACACTGTCTCCTCCCCTCCTGCCGTGCTCTGACCTGGAGGGAACTGAAGCTCTATTGAGCTCTGGGGCGTCTCTGGTCCTAGAAATGAATCGTCAATTCATTTTTGCAGAGCCAGGCTTTGAATCTCACTCCTGTGTTTCTAAAACAGCTCCTGGCTCCGCTTTGCCCATAGGAAGCAGGCAAACTCCTGAGGCTGTCGTTCGAAGCTATGGTCTCTCTGGCCCAACCTCGGTGTCCATCACGGTCTGTATGTACCCAGCTGGCCACTCTGGATGCCCCTCCCTTTCCCAACCAGGTCAGATGCTGGCCAGTTCCTCTTTCTGGAATGTCCTTTCCCTGCTTCTCCTCTGGGCAAACTCGCACTCAACGTTCGAGGCCCAGTTCAAAAGTCACCTCCTCTGTGGAGTCTTCCAGGATGGCACCCTTCCCCTGCTCCCAGGAGAGTGATAATAGTGTCCTCTGTGTCTCCATAGCTGTGTATCCTACGGTCAGTGCAGCATGAATCACGCAGGGTTATAATTCGCATGTGTATCATCCTCCCACCAGACCCTGAATGTGGGTTTACTCATCCCTGGGTGCCCCGTGCCAGGCACAGGGCTCGGTGCAGTGTAGCAGGGGTGGGACTGTTTGAGGAGGGGATGGGAGGCCTGGGTTCTGCTCGACTCCCGAGCTGATGTGTAGCCTGTGGAAGACCTGTTCCTTCCTCTCTGAAAGAGGGAGGGGTTTGAGCAGAGTCTGGGGATTTTCAGCCCTGACCCACTGAGAGTCTAAGAATCTGGGATTCCAAAAAATAGATGTAGGCTGCGTGAGGCACCCTTTCTGGAAGGTGTGAATGACGGGTGCCCAGAGTTCCCCGAAGGCTGAGGTCTGGGAGGACCTCCTGGGTGTTCAGTCTTGGACCTCCTTCTTAAGATGGGCCCACGTGGGAAAGCCCTTCTCGGGATCAACCTCTTTTGTGATGGTCCCTCTCAAGACAGTGACCAACCTGGGAGGGCCATCTCAGCAGCGCCCTCTCCTGGAGCGGCCTGTCTTAGAGGAGCCCCTCTTGGGCCATGGACCTAAGGACAGGCTCCTCCTGGATGCCTGGGGACGGGGCTAGGTGGGGCCACACCCCTCTTACCCGCAGCTGCTCCTCAGGCAGGTCACTGCCATCATTGATGCCACGGTTCATGGACACAAAGCGCTCGAAGGGTGGTCTGTCCCGGACGTTGGGGTTGTGGAGACTGGTGTTGAGCATGATGATGGAGAAGGACAGGACGTAGCAGGTGTCTGTGGGGACGGGACAGCGGGCACAGTCTTGGCTCTGGCCACTCCCCCCTCCCCTGCCCCAATCCCTTCTAGGGGCCAAGAATGGGCCGTTTCAATGTCCTGAAGGTCCACTCTGTCCTCCCGGCTTGGCATTTGAGGCCTGGCCACGCCTCCCACTCTTATGGGACTCCCTGCTCCAAACAAGCTTCAGGAGCCCCTGTGTGCCTTCCTACCCTGGTACTTCTGCTCCTGCTGGGGCCCCTGCCAGGCACTCCCTCCTCTTCCCTTTCTACCCACTTAAACCCTCCCGCTCTTTCGCCCCAGTTCCAGCCCTCCCCCCCACCCCAGCCCTCCTCCCCACCCCAGCCCTCCTCCCCCCGAGCCCTCCCCCACCAGCTCCAGCCCTCCTCCCCCCCAGCCCCCCCCCTCCAGCTCCCCCCACCCCCCGAGCCCTCCCAGCTCTCCCGCCCACTCTGTTCTCTGCCTTCTTGGAACTCAGAGGATGCTTATTGTTGGCAACACGGTTCAGGGCTTCGTCACGTGCCACTTGGTAATCTTATTAGCACTGTGGGGCTCCCGGAGCCGCGCTCCTGTTCCATTATTCAGACTTTCACGTGCTTGGGAGCGAGGCTGGGCTGAGCGTTTGGGAAGGAGGTGATCGCTACTCTATGATGTTTTAAAGCCCTGGGTCCAGAGCCAGGGAAGTCCAGCTGTGTCCCCAACTCTCCGGTTGACCTTGGAAAGTACCTGAGTTCCCAGAGCCTCAGCTTCCCCATCTGCAATATTAGGAGGTTTAACTTTGAAGTAGCTTCATGTTCTAGAACATCGATGATTCTCCCTCTGGTGGCAGTGGCACTAATGTTGGTGCTTGCCCTGTGCGAAGCTCTTTACAGCCCTTGACAACACTATGAGGTAGGCACTGTTACCACCATCATTTTACAGATTAGGAAACGGAGACACAGGGAGAGTGAGTTTACATGTCCAAGGTCACAAACTTAAGTAGTGAGACTGTGATTCAAATCTGGTGCTTTAAAATTCCTTCCTTCCTACAAATATCTATTGTGTACCTCCTAAGTGCTACAGAATGGGGATTCACTGGTGAAAAAATCTGTATGGTCCCCATCCTTGTGAGATATTTAGACTTGTGGGGCCGACAGGTAACAAACAAGCAAATCCCTAATTTATATATAACTACAAGGTAGGCAAATGCTCTGTAGGACTTGCCCATGGATATACTGCTGAAAAGCTCCCTTCGCTTCTCGGAGTCTGTGTTCTGCAGGGATGAGAACACTGATGACCTTGTAGAGTGGATGTAAGGATTACATGACTTTGCATGGGTAAAGCACTTAGCACATGGGGAGTGCTCAATATGTGGACTTGGTTATTGCTATGGTATCTTCAGACCCAGAGAAGAGGCCAGGACAAGCCTGCCATGATGACTTTTCGCCCACCATGTTGGGGGATGTGGGGGACTGAGCTTTGCTGATATCTTTCTATACCCCTTTGCGCCCTGCATCCTGCTCAGGCTGTTTCATGCTTCTGTGCCTTTGCTCAAACTAGAACTCCTGTCCAAAAGGCCATTTCTCCCCTTGAACTCCTGGAGAACTCCTATTCATCCTTCAAAACCCCATTCAGACCTCAGGACCTCTGGGAAGCCAGCCTGGACATGCTGAGTTCCCCCATCCCTGCCCTCAGATGAGGCACTGATGCCTTAGCACCCTGTGCCATTATTTCCTGCCTTCTCTCCCAAGGATCATGCCCTGAGGCAGCTCTGCCTGACAAGCACCCAGCAGAGGGCCTGGCACAGAGCTGGAACTCAGTGAGGGTTCATGAGGGGATCTGGGCTCCCAGGGTCTGGGTGCTTGGGAGAGACCTGAGGGGGTAGAGAGGCCGAGGTGCCTCAGAAGGCAGATTTGTGTCTGGCAGGGTCCCCTCCCACACTGGCACCTGTGGATTGGAAGACACCTGGGTTGCAGAGGCAGTAACGGGTGGCAAAGGTCTCCATCATGCGGTCGATCTTCTGGGCCTCGCCTGGCAGTCGAAAGCTCCACAGGAATTGTCTGGGGGAAGAACAGAACCATGGGCAGTGGAGGTGGGGGAGGCTCTAAGAGGGGGCTTAGGGGGTACCCCATCCCCCCACCCCATAAGCTGCTCTGTGTTTCCCAGGCGTAGTCTCTTTATCCTGTAAATGAGAGACTCTGCACCTGTCATCTAGGTTCATGGGGGGTGGGGGGGTGTCAGTGGAATTTGTTATTCTGAGCACCAAGACTGCAGGAGGGATCCAAGAAATGCTTTTTCTTCTAGAATACAGGAGCTGAGCGGGCACACCCCCCTGCCCATCTGAGACCCAGCACCATTTGCGGCCCAGTCCACCTTAGCCCTGTGGATTCCCGGGTCTGAGGCCCCTCCCCGCCTGGCCACTGGGCCCTGGGATTTGACTGTGGGACCCTGGGGGAGTGTCTTCCCTTGGCTGGGAAGTAAATGATTTCCACAGCTTCCAACTAAGTTCCCCAAGGGCAAGGGCAGTGCCTGCTCCTCTCACATCTCCTGGTGAGCTGGGACAGCCAGTAACTGCTCAGTAAAGGCTAGCTGAATGAGTGAAAGAATGAACAGGTGAATAAATGAACAAATGAATGTTGGAGACTCCCAACCTACCCCTCTCCTTTAAAAAGCGTGGGAGTTAGAGGGAAGGCCACATTGCTTAGATGGTGGTGGCTTCTTCCTTCTCTGCCTAGCAAACTCCTAATCATCCATCAAAGCCCAGAACAAATGCCCCCACTCAGGAGCTGATTTTCCAGGCATCATCTGCAGCAGCAAGACTTACTAAGCACTGACGGTGGACCAATTCTAAGCATTTTCTCATTTAGTCCTCACCACCCTATGAGGTTGGTACTGTTAGTATCCACATTTTACAGATGAAGAAACTGAGGCACGGAGAGGTTTTTTTTTTTTTTTTTTTTTTTTTCTTTGTGGTACGCGGGCCTCTCACTGTTGTGGCCTCTCCCATTGCGGAGCACAGGCTCCGGTCACGCAGGCTCAGCGGCCATGGCTCACGGGCCCAACCGCTCCGCGGCATGTGGGATCTTCCCGGACCGGGGCACGAACCTGTGTCCCCTGCATCGGCAGGTGGACTCTCAACCACTGCGCCACCAGGGAAGCCCCGGAGAGGTTTTTTTTCTGTGTGTGTGTGTGTGTGTGTGTGTGTGACTTTCCCAAGGGGTGAGTAGCAGAGATAGGATATGAACTGAGCAGTCTGGCTCCAGAGCTTGTGCTCCTAACGCATATACTGTAATGCCTCCCATTGTTGTAAAAATGAGTAGCAACAATAATATCCTAATTAGAAAATAATAAGTAATAATAAATGCAGTACACACTAAGCTGCATTAATAAAATAAGTAAAACAAGCACTAATCCAAAGAGCAGTGGGATGGGAATGGCATCATAATAGTAATAATGATTATGATTTAATATTATTATAATAATGATTTAATATAATAATAGTAGTAGTAGTAACGAGCCAGGTACTGATCCAGGCAGTCCACACCTATTATCTCATCTAACCTCAGCTCTATGGGGGGGGATAATGTCATTAATTAAGTTTATTTATTTATTAAAACATTTTTTGGGGCTGCACCACGCAGCTTGTAGGATTTTAGTTCCCGGGCCCTCAGCAATGAAAGCGCTGAGTCCTAACCACTGGACCGCCAGGGAGTTCCCTCATTTATTCATTCTTTCTCCTGATGCTTTGTTTGTGCTGTTAGCCATGTGGGTGGTGATGCCCCAACCCTTCCTGCCGTGCCACCCTCGGGGGTCAGGCCCCTGCCCCCTGCACCACTCACCTGAGGGCCTGGACGAGGTTGAGGTTGGCGAACTCGTGGCAATCTACGAAGGCCTGGAGGACCTGCAGGTTGATGGGGTCCCTGGCGAGGAGGCAGAAGGGAGGGCGGGACACACTCGGGCATTTGCTGACACCCACCTCCGGGGGGGCGGTTGAGGTGGGGGAGGCCAAGGAGGGGAGAGATGTCCTCCTTCTGAATCCAGCCACCATCTGGTCTGTTCCCATCTGTCTGAGCCCACATCACAGTCCCCCCCGCCCCCGTGTGCACGTCCATGTCCTGCCACACACAGCAGACGCCCCACCCCGCGACAGCTCACCAGCACTGTCCTCACCCAGGAGGGGAGCTCTGGTTTCAGAGCGGCCTGCCCTGAGTCAAATCCTTCCTCTGTCACTTCCTTCATGGGTGACCCCACACAAGCCACTTGACCTCCCCAAGCCCCAGTGTCCACATCTGTACAATCAAGAGAAAATGCCCACCCCCTTTTCCTTCCCCTTCCCACATCTGAAATCAGAAAGCGTTGCCCTTCTTGCCACCTGGGTTCCCTGCTTGCTTAGAAGGAGAGTGTCCTCTGGGGAGCCTGGGGGAAGGGTCCCTGGCTTGTTGGCCCAGCTCCACGCCTGTCCCCTATAGTCTATCTGCCACCCAGCAGCCAGAAGGGTCCCCTCAGACCACTCCTCTGCCCAGAACCCTCTCAGGGATCCCCACCTTGTCACCTACTACTTTCTCCCTTCCTCTCTCTCTTCCAGTCTCACTAGCCTGCTGTTCTTTAAGCAGCTTCTGCCCCAGGGCCTTTGCACACACTGTTCCCTCTGCCTGAAATGCTCTTTCCCCAGAGCTGCACTGCTCACCTCCTTTAAATTTCAGTCAAAGTTCACCTTCTCTGTGAGACCCTTTGTGTCCACAACTATTTAAAGTCCACAGCCTTCGAAGCATGGTTCCCAGAACTTTCTCATCTCCCTTCCCTGCTTTATTTGTATTCCAAAGAACTTATAATTTTCTAACTTATTGTACATATTTTGGGATCTGCCTTCCCCATTAGAATGTACCTCCTTGAGGGTAGGAGCTTTATGATTTTGTGTTGTCTTTGTTTTTGACCGTGCCGCGTGACTTGTGGGCTCTTAGTTCCCTGACCAGGGTTGAACCCAGGCCCATGGAAGTGAAAGTGCCGAGTCCTAACCACTGGACATCCAGTGGTTTGTTTCTTTTTAACTGAAGTATAGTTGATTTACAACTGTGTTATTTTCAGGTGCACAGCAAAGTGATTTGGTTATACATATGTATGTATATATCTGTATTCTTTTTTTCAATTCTTTTCCATTATAGTTTATTACGGATATTCAATATAGTTCCCTGTACTGCACAGTAAATCCTCGTTGTTTATCTATTATATATGGTAGTATGCATCTGTTAATCCCATACTCCCAATTTAATCCCCCTGCCTGCCCCCCCGACCAGGAGTTTTGTCTATCTTGTTCACTGGTGTACATCCAGGGCTTGGAACACTGTCTGGTACACGGTAGATACTAAAAATATCTACTTGTTTTCTAAATGAGTGAAGGAAGGAATGAAGGCCGGCAGGCAGCCCTTGGTTCAGGGTCGGGAGGGACGTGATCAGTTAGGCCGCTGAACCCCAGGAGTTATGACTTTCCTAACATGACTCATTCCCTTACTTACCTGCACACACAATCCCTTCACCCACACCTATGCACACCAGCACACCCTCATTCTCTACCTCCCTAAGGCCCCGCCCTCCTTACCTTTCCCCCAGGTAGGTGCCGATGGCCGTCTTGTTGAGGCCCTCGCCCTTGTACAAGAACTGGGCGATATCCTGGACATCCGGGGTCAGCAGCTTGTGCTCAGTGAGATACTGGATACCCTGGAGGTGGTACACAGAGCCCGTGAGTAGCCCCGCCCAGCAGCTGGCCTGGGAGGAGGGCGGGAGAGAGCCTCTGTGGCCAGAGCCCTGGGCCTGGCATGCTAGCATTGGCACAGCTTGTTCTGGGAAGTTGTGTTCCCTCCTTAATAGAAGTTGCCTTTGTAAGGTGGTGAGTTCCCCATCAGCAGAGACGTGCAAAGAGAGATGGGGTTCCTGCCATGAACCAGGTTCATGCCAGGTGCTCCCCAGGGTGCCCTTCAGTCTGACGCTCTTTGAGGATATGCTTCGATGATTCTATGAATTTATAATTTTAAGATTGAATGATTCAGCCCTTCCTTTTGTCCCCCTTAAAATTCATATTATTTAAACATAGTGTTTCATTTTTTCTTACAAGTAATCTATGTCCATTGTATAAAAGTTAGAAAAAAACTGCTCAGTCAAAAGGAGAGGAAATTGCTCAGTCCTACCACTCGGAGGTAGACAGTTTCCCTGGTGGTCCTTTCCTCCCTTTTCTGTATGAAAATGGGAGTGTGCCTCGCCCGATTTTCTGATTTGACAATATCTCAGACATCTCTCCCCACGACCCAGGGAATGGAAGTCTGTCATCTAATTTTAGGAGTTTGAGGGGTTGCTGTCTGGTTTTCCGTGATGATGCCTTCGAGTCCCTATTCCTTTTGGAGAAGAGGCTGCTGGGAGAGGGGGGACAGGTTGTGGAGGGCTCTGAGTGACGGGCAGATGGCCCAGGGGATCCCTCAGGGGCCCCTCCCTGAGGGGCGCGCAGGCAGGATCAGGTAGGAAGTGAGTTAGCGCGCGCGTGCGCGCGTGTGTGTGTGTGTGTGTTTGTGTGTGTGTGTGTGGTCTGTGTGGTCTGTGTGGATGGGGGCAGGGGTTGATTGCTGTGCCACTGGGACACGGGAGGCCTGTGATGGGGAAGAGGCAACCTTCTAAGCGAGAGTAGTAAATTTCCAGGGACCCCGTGTCTTCCCTGACCCCACCTCTGTGTGTCAACTTGTGGCTTCCTCCTGTCCCGGCTCCTACAGGAAAGGAGCCCAGGGCCACCTGGCTGGGCGAGGGGTGGGGACTGGGGGTGCTCTGAGACCAGTGGGGGTGGGGTTAGAGCGTAGCTGAGCCCTGAGCACTCAGGGCTCCACGCCAGCATCTCAGGACTGGCTCCCCAGCCGAGGGGCTGGAAGACACTTCTGGAGACTGAGTCCCAGAGTTTAAGGGCCCCACTGCCCAAAGTCCAACTCACAGAGCGGGGGACAGACATCACAGACCCCATCGCATCCTCCTGGCTCCCACCTCATGCCCCGGAGCTACTATGCTGTGGGGTGGCGGAGCCCCCAGCCATAACAGGCGTGGGGCAGGATAAGATGCTGAGCCCGGCGGGGCTTCAGTTTCCTCATCTGTAAAGTGGGTAATTGTGTCAGTTGAGGGGGAACAAGAGGACATCGTGGAGGGCCCCAGCATGCAGCTCTCCCGGCCCCCTGACTCGGCCCCCGCACTGCCTACCTTCACGGGATCCATGTTGAATTTCTTGCGCCCGATGCCCAGCTCCTTCTCTTTCTGGGCCATGCGGCTGTAGACAGGAAGACATCAGCCTGGACGCTCCCGGACCCCAGGACACCCCTCCAATCCCCGAGGACGCTTCCCTCAGCTAGAGCCAGTATTCCCTAAGGGCCTCCAAGTGGGGCTGGAATCACCGGGGAGAACGTGAGAAATGCAGGGTTTGGGCCCCTTCCTGAGCTACAAGACCATATTTCCAATGGGCCCAGCTCTGGAGCTGTGGCCTCAGGAGCCAGAGATGCTCCTGGGGGGGATGTAGAGGGGCCCCGTGCTTAGAGGGGGAGCAAGATAACAGGGAGGTTGTGGGTAACAGCACAGGCTTTGGAGCCAGGCTTCTGGTGCAGATCCCACTCATCTCTCTGGGACTCGGTTTCCTCATCTGTAGCATGCGGTGACTATCACCTGCCCCCCAAGCATTGTCGAAAGGTTAAAGCATTGAAAATAGCTAGCGTTAGGTGCCGTGTAAACGTTATGTTGTTGTCACTTTTGGGGCTGGAGACACGGGGGCAGTGCACGTGTGTATGTGGGCGTGAGTGCGTGCACGTGTCCGGGCTAGGAAGGTGGAGATCAGAGGCATCAGGGAACTGAAGGCTGGCAGGGGCAGGGTGGGGATCTCCTGGGACACCGTATGGAGGAGTCAGTGCCCTGGGGCCCTAGGGGATTATGTAGGGACCAACCTTCTCATTGTACAAGTGGGGAAACTGAGGCTCAGTTAGTGGAGGACCGACCGCAGGTCACAGAGCCAGGGGCAGTCTTCCTATAGAAGGGGTGGGGTGATGACACCTTATGGGTGGAGTGAGGTGGACCAGCCTCGGCCTTGCCACAGGCCAGGCTCCTGTCCCTGTAAGGCCCCTGGCTTCCTTATCCTCATACTTGGGGCTGAAATTCCCCTCTCCCTGGCCCAACCCAGGATGCTCCTGGCCAGCGATTGGTCAGGGGCTGGGTCAGGGTGGGTTGGGAGAGACTTTGGGTGGAGGAGGTGGGAGAACGGGGCTGCTGCTGAGGAGAGGGGTTGCTGGAAGCAAGGACCAGACCAGACCACGGGATGGAGTGTCAGGGCCGCCCTGTTCCTATTTCACCCCCCTACGCCTCCCCTCTGGGGGTCCGACCCCTGATTTCACCAGGGCCCGGGCTCATTCACTCTCACTCATGGCATGTGACGTCCTCAGGAAGCCACTGTGGCAGCTTCCCAGGGTCCCCTGCCGGGCCCCTCACCTCTCCTCTGCTGTCTCGAAGCAGTCGATTTGAGCAAACACATCTTCGATCTCGTCCTTCAGCTTCTGTGGGGTGGCGGGTGGGGGGAGGGTGGGGAGGTAGAGTCAGGGGGCGGAGCCTGGGACAGAAAGGGCTTCACGACCCCCCCCTCCCCCCAAACACAGCCATTCCCACTTCCAGGCGTGATTCCCAAACCTCTGTCCTGAGCTGCCACTAAGGGACCCTCCCCCTGGTGGATCCCTTTCCCGAATATCTCACATCCTCAAAATCCCAAGTCAAACTTCTTGCCTCTGTTTATCCCTAGTTCTCCCGGGGCTCCTCTCGTGGCGTGAAGGAGTCCCCAGTCCCTAGCCTTTCCCCCACTCTATTTCTGGTCTTCCCATCTCTCATCTGCAGCTGAAAAGTGTCCTACCCTTGAGCCAAAGCTTCCCGGCAAGCCCTCCTCCGCCCAGCTGCCATCTTTCCGAAGCACAGCTTGGTGCCGGCCCTTTTCCCACTCAAACTCCATCCATGGCTCCTTACTGCCTGGCCAGGCAGGAGGTACCCACTCTCACCCAGTGATCAGGCCCCAGCTCCTCTCTGGTTTCCCTCCCTCCATCCGTTTACCCTGTCCCGCTCCCTAGGCTCTGTGGCTACTACGAGCCAGGAGTTATGGGTCAACAGGGTACAAGACGGCACAGGACCTCTTCTCAGGGACTTTGCAATTCCAGTGAAATTTACAGAAGAGGACACGGAGGCCCAGAGAGGCGAAGGCACATGTCCAGCATCTGACTCCAAGCCTCTGCTTTCCCTGACACCCCCAAGCTTCTTCCATCCTGACCTGGCGGGAGGTGCCCAGTGGCAGAGGAGACTCCCTAACTCAGTGGCAGCAGCAAGAGCCCCCAAAGGCGCCCCTGCCTTCCCTCCCTGAAGATCTCTGGGATGGGGGTGGTCCTAACAGGGCTTTGTCCTGCGGCCCAGGAGCAGCATGGGGCCTGGAGCCTCTTTCTGAGCCCAGTCAGCTCCTGTCCATGTGAACTTGGCCAAGTCACTGAGTGGCTTCCCCACAAATAAAATGAAGGTTCACTCGTAAGTATTAACTGAGTACCTACTATGCTCTGACTATTGGACTCGGGATATAGTGGTGGGAAACAGACCCAGGCTCTCCTTACATGGAGCTCACCCCACTGGACTTTGGATCGTGGGGCAAATGAAAGGACCATGCAGAAGATGATCAGAGTAATGGTCTAGAAAGAGCCTGGCACATGGTAAGTACTTGCTGAGGGAGTTATCTTGTGCCTTCGTCTTTCTCTGGAATCTTAGGTGTACATGCGTTGGGATGGGAAGTGGGGTCCAACCAACTACAGCCAGAGTGGACAGGGCGACCCCTAGGAGGCGAGGCATTTGGGCTGAGAATGAACCAGGAGAAGAAGGAGCCATGAGGAGGGATTAGGAGAGTGTCAGGCAGAGGGGACTGTGAGTGCAAAGGCCCGGGGGCAGGACCGAGCATGGTGGCACATTCCAGGAGCAGAAGCAGGGCCTGTTTCAGAAGGTTGCTGAGAATCAGATGAGCTAATGTCTGAGAAACTGGTGAACTGACAAGTGCTGGGCAGATAATGGTGTTATCTTGACCAAATGGTCTACATTTTCGGGGGGATGAATCTGAGGTCCGGGTTGGAGATGAGGCCAGACTGAGGCCATACAGGTGGGGCTCTGCATATAGTAGGTGCTGAACTGATGGTTCCCTTTCTCTCCCCTGCTCTCCTGGCTCTCTCTGAGCCCAGCAGCTGAACCCAGGAGTGGGGACTCCCCTGGGAATTCTGTTCTCCCCACTCCTGGGGGCTGGGGCTGAGGCTACCTGTGGGCTGGAATCTGGCCCCGCTCTTGGCCCAGGCTGGGTCAGGAGGTGTGCGAACATGTATGACTGCTTGCTTGTGGGTGTGTGTGATTTGAGGGTGTGTCAGCACGAACATGTGTGTGGACAAGAGCATGTGTATTTGTGAGCGTGAGTGTGAGCACACCTGGATGTCCTCCAGAAGCTGCTTCCGATGCCATTTGATCCGCTGCAGTTCCTCGGCCTCCCCGCTGCTCAGCTCCCCTGGGTCTGGAGAGAGAAGAACTGGTGGTCCCTGGCTCATTCCCCGCCCTCCCCTCCGTCACTCGGCTCCAGCCACCCCAGCTAGCTCTCACTTCCCCAGGGCCCTCTTCCTTCTAGAAACCCATGACTTGCTTGCCCTCTTCATCCAGGCCTTGGCTCAGATGTCACCTCCTCCAAGAAGCCTTCCCTGACTGCCCTGTCTAAAGCAGTCCCTCCCCACACTCCCCTCCTACCAGCTTTATGTTTCTTCTGCCCCTCTGGGTACAGACCCCCTAAGCCATCTTGTTTACTTGCATCTTTTGTGTTCTACTCATTCCACTCAGCCCCATGAGAATAGGCACTTCAACAATTTTGCTCACTGCTGTATCCTCAGCCCCTAGAAAGAGCCTGACACAGAGCAGGAGCTCAGTGCAATACTTGCTGAAGACATTCATCCTTTGCTGCAACTCTACTTCTTCACTGGATCACGCACCTGTCATTTATTCATTTGTTTGTATGACCAGGAAGTGGTGATCATTTTGCCTCACATCCCATTGGCCAGATGTAGCCACACGGTTACAGCTACCTTCAAGGGAGGCTGGGTAATGAGCCTTTAATAGGGTGGTCCTGATATCCTTACTATGTAAGATGGGGAAACTGAATTTGGGGGGACATTTCACAGTGCCTGCCCCAGACACTCAGGCTCAGAGAAGTGAGGTGACCTGGCCAGGGTCCCAAAGGCACAAGTTGTTGAGCCAGGGTGGGACTTGGGTTGGGATGACGACAAAGTCTGAGTTCTTTCCTCGTCACCTGGAAATGAATTAAAGGAGACACAGGTGTGCCAATGTTCTGGCAGTGTGCTATGACCATTCCCCCACCTGGGTCAGCTGACCTACCTCTACCCCCACCCCTCTTCCTGTCCCATCCATAACACTCTCCTGGTCAAAATCTCCAAGGAATCCTTATTCCATAGGGGGAAAGTCCTCATCCAGCCAGGCTTATTCCCCACCATTCTCAACAAGAGCCTGCCAGTACAGCCTGCCTGCTCCTCGCTGCCCCCAAAATGGTCTAACTCTCAGTCTTACTTCTCCACCTTTGCCTCTACAGCTCCTCCACCCTGTGATGCCTTTTCCTGTCTGCCCATCCACATCCTCTCGACTCCAGTCCTAGCTTTGGGAAGCGCCTGGCCACATTTCTTAAAGGTTTTGCAAGGACAGATATGATCTCTTCCAAATAAAAGCAGAGAATATCAAGAGGTCCCCTTCCCTACTTCCCCTCCTGTTGACTGAGCAGTCATCTTGGACTTTGAGATGTTAGCTGGGCATTGAGGTGGCAGAGCACCAAGCTAGAAGGAGGCTGGGCCCTGGGCAGCCATGTGGAGAAGAGTCATCACGTTCACCTCCACCAGCTACCCACTTGGACTTTTCAATGAGAGAGAAATAAGTTTTGAGAATGTCTCAGTCACTGCTATTCTGAGTCTTTTTGTTACATCCGCCACACCTGAAACTCAACTTATCCAGTGTCCTTGTCTCTGAAGCATGAACCATAACCTAGACGGTGGTGGTCAGGATTAAAAAGATCTGAATTTTGTCAAACACTCAGTGAGGATCTGACATACGGGAAGGGTACAACACACGTATAATGGGAGCCATGTTGTGTCACCCAGCTCTCCCCCTCAGGACCAAGGCACCCATTCCCTCAGCTGCTGTGCGTGTGTGTGTGTGTGTGTGTGTGTGTGTGTGTGTGTGTGTGTGTGTAGCCTCCTGATGACTCACAGCTGAGTCCCTCCTCAGGAACTTACCTCAGCCCAAATGGAGCTGCCTTGCCCAAGGATATGCCCCTCCCAAAGGGCAGTCACTACATGGAAAGCCAAGAGCCCTTGCCTGGTTTGTGGACCTGAGCAGGTTTTAGATTCCAGGCCCTACTGACTGAAGGAGAGGCCAGGCCCCCAGAAGGAAGGCTCCTGCAACACTGTGGCAAGTATAAATGGTAATGATTCCCCTGTCAGGCAGCCAAGATGGGTCTGACCCACCAAGTCATAAAGTCAAGTGAGCCCAACAGCAACCCTTTGTAAGTGGTTCACCCAGGAACAGGTGTGAGCAGAGACAGAAGGCTCCAGGAAGCCCCAGGGACAGGTGACCCAGACCCTCATGTCATCCACTTGTTGTCATTCTGTGGTACCAGGTCCCTCAGCTCATACTATGTCTTTATGGATGGGTCCCTTGTGACGTCATGACAAAGGAGAAAAATGCCTGAACTCGGTTCCAAGATGGGTGGCTCAGTGTTTGTGTACAAGTAAAACTGGACAGCTATTGAACTACAGACCTGCTCAAGGTGTTCAAGAGAGAGTGGTGAGAAGTCCTCCCAGTGAGCAGAGCTTTGGGTAGGGTACCTGGTCTATTTCATGTGGAAAGAGAAGCAGCATGAAGTAAGAATATACATGCATTCATGGGCAGTAGAAGATGCCTTGACTTCTCGGTCAGAAGGAAGGAAAGAAGGAAGTTTGGGAACAGAGAGGTTCCGGGGAAGAGTCAAGTGGGTGGCCCTATGGGAGTGGGCACAGGGTATGAAGATTTTTGTAGAACACCCTAATGTTCCCCAGGAAGCAGCCACCACAGGAGAGGCACTAAATCACCAGGCGGATAGAATGACTCAGCCAGTTGACATCAGCGAGTCTCTGACTGGCTAGCCCAGTGCTGGTACAACGGTACACGAATGAATGTGGCCTCTGTGGAGGCTCTGCGTGGACCCACTCACCCAGGCTCTCCAAGCTACCACCACTGCTGAATATCAGACCTGCCAGCAACAGAGACCCATTGTTTCTTGAGAAGACGAAACAGCAACTTGGTGGCAAACCGATTACATTGGATCCCTTGGTCTGGATATGGTGGCCTTTCCTGCCCACAGAGTCTTGGCCAGCACCACTGTCCAGGGGCTTGATCTGCTGACCCAGAACACTGCAACACATCAGACTAAAGGACGACCCTCTTTACAGTAAAGGAGGTGTGGGAGGAGCATGTGGCCATGGGATGCAACACCAGAGGATGCTGGCCTGATGGAACGATGGAGCCGTTATGGAGGTGCTGCTGAGGTGTCAGCTTGCAGATGATGTCCTGCTTGGGTGCGTCCTCCTCCTCCAAGATGAACTCTAGACCCTAAATCAATGACCATTAGATGGTGCTCTTTCCCCAAGAGGTAATCTCCTGGGATTCAGGAACAAGGAAGGAATAGGAGCGCTACCATCCTTCTAGTGACCCACTTGGCAGTTTTCCTTTCTGTCCCTGTAACTATGAGGTCTAGAGATCCTGGTTTCCTGGGGGGTGAGGGGAGGTGGTACTTACACCGGGGGACAAAGCAAGAGTCTCATCAACCTCTAAATTCAAACACACCTATGCCAGCAGCTCCATGTAAATCATGTCATTTAATCTTCACAACTCTTTGAAGTGGATCTTTCTCAGTTTAAGACACTGAGGTCAGAGAGGTGAAGTGACTTGCCCTGGGTCACATAGCCAAGAAGTGGCAGTGCTGGGATCAAAACATTAGTTTGCCAACACCTAAGCCTCCATCCCAGGAGAGGTGGGTTCTGCATGCCTTTGGGGACATGCAGGGACAGAAGGAGTGAGGGGCCACCCTCAGGGAGACAGGAGCAGGGCCAGAGCAAGGGAGGCAGCGTTAGAGGCTGGGACCCAGAACTCCTCTGTCAGGAGTGAAGGGAGGCTGAGTTCCATGGTGGAAGAACCCAATCACCTCTAGTTGACTTTGGGGTGAAAGATCAGACTTTTGTGTTTTGTTTGCTTTTCGTTGTTTTCCTGTTGGCTGGGGCTTGTGTCCTGAAGGCCTGTTTCTGGCCCAGGGCACACCTGCTGCTGGAGGCCACATGGATTCCAGACAGGGTGCTTGTTGGAGAGAAGCTGGGTGGGAATTCCGTGTTTCTATTGATAATCCCCAATGTGGATCCCATGGCTGGGTCCCAGGCCGACTTCTCCCCTCTCCCCGTGGGGTCTCATGAATCCCCCTCTCCCCTCCTGGGCCAAGGAATCACACACATACCCTCAGCTCCAACCCCTTCCCCGAGCTTCAGACCCCTCCATCCCCCTGTGTCCTGACCAACGCTCATTTGTCACTGTGACTGAAACGGAACTCCTAGAATTTCCCATCAACCTGGCCTTCTTCCTGAGTTCTCAAGCTCTGGGAATGGCCCCCCAGATACCCCAGCCAGAACCCCAGGAGGCACCTTGACACGCACCCCCTCTCTCATCCTCGTGTCCATCACCAAGCCCTGTCCACCTTCTTTCTGTTTCCATGGCCTCCACCCTCCCCACAACCCTGGACTCCGCTGTCTGGATGACTGAGGGCCTCCCGAAGTCTCCCTGCCTCCACTCTGCCCCTCCCATGGCCTCCCATTGTCCTGGGGATAAAACCCCCAAATCTTACTGGGTCCATCAGACCTGCTGGTGCCCCACCCTCATCTCACATTGGGCCCGCCCCTGCCCCAGGCTTGAGGCCTCCTGGCTGCCCTTCACGTGTTCCAGTGCGCCCTCTCCCTCCACGGGCCTTTGCACATGCTGTTCCCCCTTGTCTGGAATGCCCTTCCTTCTCCTCTCTGCCTAGCGGCCCCTACTCATTGTCTCCATCTCCTCTCAGGGGCCCTCCTGTGCTCTGTCTGGGCACCCCCCCTCCGTCACCTCTTTCCCATCCCCGCAGCAGTTCTGGGATCTTGCTTCCTAAACAAGCCAAGCTGTTGGCTAAGGAAAGGCATGCTGGGTGAGCACCTTCTGTGCTTCAGGCCCTGGGGGCTCCAGGCTCTTGCCATCCACTCTCTGGTTTGATCCTGACCACAGCTCTGGAGGAAGGTATTTCTAAATTTCATTCTATAGATGAGGCACCCGAAGCTCAGAGAGGTTAAGTGACCTGCCCGAGGGGACACAGCTGGAAGGTGACAGAGCTGTGATTTACACTCATCTGGGCCTCCAAGGCCACAACCCTCACATCGATCTTCAGAAGCCAGGTATCTCTGCGCAAATCATCAAAACCCCATCAAGACGCTAAGCTTGGATATTCTGACACAGAAATGTTGACCGTGGCTGAGCACCAAGGAGAATGAAGACAAGATGCTGGGTGATGTCTACAGTCTGAGCCCCTTTCTCTTTTGGGGTAAGAAATAAAACAAGGCCAAGGGCTTCCCTGGTGGCGCAGTGGTTGGGAATCTGCCTGCCAATGCAAGGGACACGGGTTCGAGCCCTGGTCTGGGAGGATCCCACGTGCCGCGGAGCAACTAGGCCCGTGAGCCATGGCCGCTGAGCCTGCGCGTCTGAAGCCTGTGCTCTGCAACGAGAGGCTGTGATAGTGAGAGGCCCGCGCACCGCGATGAAGAGTGGACCCTGCTTGCCGCAACTAGAGAAAGCCCTCGCACAGAAACGAAGACCCAACACAGCCAAACAACAACAACAACAACAACAACAAACAAACAAACCAAAAACAAGGCCAACATGGTAGAGCTGGGAAGGTGCTTTTTCCTTTGTCCTGGGAGAGTGGGTTGGAGTGAGGGTAGAGAGGGGTTATGTGCCTGTTTTTTCATGCAGCTCTTTGTGGTTTGACAGGAGCATTCCTGAACCCTCTCAGTCCACTGTCCCCTTCTGTCAGGTCCTGACCCCAACAGGTGGCAGCTGGCCGAGTACATCTGAACCCTGAAACAGGGCTGACAGCCCCGAGCCTGTGGCACTCATCCCGTGGTGCACGGGGCGGGGGGGGGGGGGTGTCTTCCAACCCTTCACCTATTTGTTTAAAAGTGGGGATTTCTCTCCATTTCAGAGCTGACGACACGGAGGTGCAGGGAGGGTGACAAGGACACAGCCTGAGGGGGGTCACGACTGACTCCAAGCCTAGTGATGATGGAGTTTCACGCACTGGTGCAGCTCATGGGAGATGGATTTTAATGATAATAATAGTGACACTAATGATAAAAAACACAAAGGTATTACAATGATGGTCACCACCGCCACCACCGTGAGCTCTGTTTACTCCTCACCGCGCTGTGCTTCCCACACCTCGTGAAGGCCGCCCTTGGACACCGACCCATACGCCCCGTGGCTGGGCTGCCCTCCGCACGCCGTGCCCAGGCCAGCTGAGTGTGCCCAGGTGCCGTCCCGGCCATCTCCCCGGCTCCTCTCTACTTCCCCTTTGTCCTTCCTCTTTCCCATCATATTTTTAGAAATCTGCTCGCAGCCTGGCTTCCAGGACAGCTGGCCCCGCTTCCCCTTTCCAGGGCAGGAGGAGGGTGCGATCCTGGGGCCCTAAAGGCGGAGGCTTCTCAGAGTCTGGGTGCGAGGGGGTCTGAGATGGGGGGCGGCTAGCAGAGCTGCACCCCGCCCCAGCCCCAGAGGGCCTGCAGGCGCACCAAATCGTGTGGCTTCCTCCCCCAACCCATCTGCCTCTATTTTTAATCTGCAGTCTTGCTGCACCAGCCCCGCGGCTGTCTTTGGTCACATTGGGGCTTTGTTGCCTGGACCTCTCAGCTTTTCAGCAGACCTAGGGGGAGGGGACCTGCTTCTGGGTGTCAGACACCCACAGCTGGAGGAGGGCAGGCAGCCCCTTTGCCACCATCCTGTCCATTGTATGAGCAGGGAAACTGAAACCCACAGAAGGAAGAGGCCCATCATGACCACTGGCAGGTTGGTGCACAGCTGAGATCTGAGCCAGGTCGGGCTGACTCCAAATCCTTGTTCTTTCCCCACTTCCCCGGGGTGAGGCCAGGATGATGGTGTCCACTTAGAGATGCCAAATCGGAGCTCAGAGAGGGCAAGTCACTGGGCCGTGAAGGAGCTCCGAGTAAGACCCAGTCTGGGTAGCAGAGAAATGGCCTTCCCTCCCTCCACTTCCTCCAGGAAGTCTTCCCAGATCTCCCTGGCCCCGGGTAGAGAGAGTCGCTCTATCCCAGGCTGCAGGTCTGTGCCCATTTGCACATCTGCCCTGGGTCACTGTCCTATAGGGTTTTCTCCCCCTCCCCCCATTCCCGAGCCAGTAGCTCCCTCAGGGCTGGGCTTGTGGCTGGGTCATTGCTGTCTCTAGCATTGCACAGCCCAGGACCTGCACACCAGAGGACTACTTATTGAATGAATGAATGAATGAATGAGTAGATGAACTGATCAGTGCAGTCCTCACATCTCCCAAGAGACTGCCTGCAGTGACTCCATTCAATCCCTGTCGTCCCAGGACCAGCCTGAAGCAAAGCAGTGACTCACCTCTTGGCCTCCCTGGGAGGCCTCGCCCCTCCCCTCCCTGACAGCCCAGACTCAACTGGGGCTCTCGCTCTTCTCAGATCTTGTCCTTATTCTGCCACTTATTGGCCGCCCGACTTTGGGCAATTCCGTCCTCTCCTCCAGTTCACCTCTGTGAGCCTGAGTTTCCTCTTTGCATTATGGGCGCAACCGCCCTAAGGACTTCTGTACACGAAGACCCCAAGAATAACGGTGGAAAGACAGGCAGTGTCGGGGGGATTACTTCACTGTTTCTTGTCACCCTCGTATCTGCTGAGTGACCTTGAGCCAGGCACTGTTCCTCCTGGGTCTCCGCTTGCGTCCCTACTTGCCCCTAAGATGTGTTCACCGAGCCGTACAGTCCGCGAGCCACCTGCCCCCAAAAGCCCCCAGGAGAAGCTTGGGGTTCGGGGAGAGAGCACTGGACAGGGAGCTTGGAGGTGGGGAGTCATCCTGCCTTAGCAAGACTGTCCCTCTCCTGGCCTCCTTTGTTCCAGCTGAAAATGGGGGCTGTTGAAATGGATCAGTGGTTCTCTGTGTTCCCCAGAACACTTGGGGCGAGGGGAGGCCCAGTGAGTGGGCTCAGACTGCTTTGTTTTAGGTTTTGTTTGAAGAAAGGGGTCTGTGGCTAACAGGGTTCACGTCATCTGGACCTGGGGAACTGGACAGCTCCTGGCAACCCTTGTCTTCTGGAGTTCCAGGCCATGCTGGAACATTCTGAGATGCAGGGCGCAGAGACTTGGCCGCTCTCCTCTCGGCCTCACAGAAACACAGCACAACACAGTCCTGTCCTCTTCCTGTACCAACTGACAGCCTCCTCTCCTGCTTACCAGGTAGGGTCTCAGCCATGGTCCCCTGCTGGCCGCTCCACTGGCAAAAGTGGTGCCCTTAGCCTCCCCAAAGGCCACTGTCACCCACCAGAGGCCAAAAGGGCTGCAGGGCCCTTGTGCCACCCAGACAGTTATCATTCTCACAGACATCATCATCTTCAACGCAAACAACCTTTCTCAGTCCCACCTCAGGGCCTTTGCACTGGCTGTTCCTTTGCCCGGAATATTCTTTCCCCAGAAACCCACACGGATCACTCCCTTCCCTCCTACAAGTCTCTGCTCAAACGGTGTCTCCTCTTGAGGACTTCCAGCCACCCATCTTCCTTATCTCACTTTACTGGTCTTCATTCTGCTCGTCACCACCTGACATAGTACATTCATATATGTACTGTCTGTCTCCCCGTCTAGAGCGTAAGCTCATGAGGGCAGGGGCCATGCCTGCTTTGTTCGCGGGACTCCCAGCATATGCTACACAGCTTGGCACCTAGCCTGAGCTCATAAATATCTGTTGCCTGCTTCTGCAAGTCCCGCCTGTGTTGTATCTATTTACACACCGATTCCTGCGAGGCGGGCACCGTTATCCCCATTCTACAGAACAGGAAACTGACAGGTCGGCCCAGGTGCTTACCTGGGTGGCACAAGTCCATTCTGAAGCCCCCGGGGAAAGGTGGCCTGTGCTCCTGTGGCCCACTGACCCAGCTGCTGCTCAGGCAGGGATGCGTCATCTCAGCTACAACAGGCCCCTTCCCGTTTGCCCCGCCCAGCACAGTGTGGGGAGGAAGTCCTGTCCTGCTGGGGTCTGGTGCGTAGTCTCTTGATGTCACAGCACTTCCTAAAAACCAGCAGAGTTTTGGGTAGCGGGGACTCTGCATTTTGGGTGTGGGCAAGGGAGGGACAGAGGCAAAAGAGACAGAGAGGGATAAAAAGAGAAAGATGGTGACACAGAGAAAAAAACACAAACACACAGATACACACACACACACACACACACCCCCCAGAGGAAGATGATTACTAGAGGACAGAACCTCCCTGCATATAAGCTGAAGGATCATTCAACTTGGACTGTCCAAGCTGAGCCCAATCAATTCCACCCCACAAGCTCTCTTTCATCAACTCTCCCTTGAGCAAAGAAAAATTAATTGAGTGCTAGGAAGGGCTTTGCTTCCCCTCAATGAAATGCCTGGCTTTTTCCTGCCTAGTGGTCAGTTGGGCATTATGTTCAGTTTCCCTTTTCCCCCAGGCTGCTAGGAAGCTCAGTCAAATCTGAAGCTCTTTTACAGCTGTTCTGTTGTGGCATACAGACTTTAAGGCCAGACTCAGCAGTGTGATTCAGCTCTGCCACTCAGGACCTGTGTGAACTTGGGTGAGTCACTTATCTGCCATGAGCCTCAGTTTGCTTAACTACGAAAGGGGAATAATAATCCTCACCCCAGGGTTATGGAAAAGATGGAGGGAGATAATGTGTGTAAGATGCTTGGCTATTCAATAAACACGATCTTCTTTACCCTTTCGGTTTAAATTCTCTTTGGGGGTTAAAATTCATAATTTTATTGCTTGTGCCTCTTTTTGGCAGGCTGATTCCATTCTTTATGGAAAAAGGTGTGGTGTAAAGAAAGATCTATAAAGTAAATGCTCATTCCTTGTAACTTTGTGGCACATATCGGTTTATTCATCTGTTTCCCCACCAGTCTCGAGGCCCCATGAGGACAAGGTCGCCTCTGTGTCCCAGGTCTGGTGAATGCTGGGAACCTAGGGGGTGTTCAAGCGTGCAATGAATGAATGGATGAATGAATGAATGAATGAATGAAGGGCACACAGGGGAGATGGTGTGGTTGATGCAAAAGTTGGCTACAATTTCCACCACTTCCTGTCTCCACACCCCTTTGCACTGTGACGCTGCCACTCTTCCTATCAAGAGGTGGTGTCTGTTTCTCTTCCCCTTGAATCTGGACTGGGCTGTTGTCTTTCTTTGACCACTAGAATGTGACAGAAGTAAACGTTACCTGACTTTCCAGGCGAGGCCTTAAGAAAACTTGTGGCCCAGCTGCCCCGGGTGGCCTGCTGAGGATGGAGACACATGGAGAAGAGAAAACTGAGGCTCCTTTCGGGGACACGCTTGACCAAGTTGGAACTTGAGTGAGGAGCCGGCTGAGGGCCAGCAGCTGGGCCTACTCACTGCTGGTCTAGAGCTCTCCGGCTCTTCAAACCTGCCCCCACGCCAGCATCCACTGTCTGCCAGTTCTTGCCTAGCTCAAGGTTATTTCCTAGGAAACTTGCTGACATTATCTTCATGGTAAACTAGAATTTTCTCAACACATCAGGGCCTCAGGCACAAAAAAACCATTTCCTGGGTCACTTCAAAAAGAGAAATGGAGAGAAAGGTGTCATTCCCTGTGCAGAAAAGTGTTAACAGTGGGTCTGAGACCATTAGTCTTTAAAAGGACTGCTTGCACTATTTACAATAGTCAAGACAGGGAAGCAACCTAAGTGTCCATCGACAGATGAATGGATAAAGAAGATGTGATACACACACACACACACACACACACACACACACATGCACACACAACAGAATAGTACTCAGCCATCAAAAAAGAAATGAAATAACACGGATGGATCTAGAGATTATCATACTAAGTGGAGTCAGACAAAGAAAGTATCATATGATATCACTTATAGGTGGAACCAAAAAAAAAATGATGCAAATGAACTCATATACAAAACAGAAGCAGACTCACCAACATAGAAAACAAACACAGGCTACCAAAGGGGAAAGTGTGGAGGGGGAGGGATAAATTAGGAGTTTGGGATTAGCAGATACATACTACTGTATGTAAAAGAGATAAACAACAAGGTCCTACAGGACAGCACAGGAACTATGTTCAATATCTTGTAATAACCTATAATGGAAAAGAATCTGAAATCTGAAAAAGTATATAGCTATATCTATGTCTGAATCACTTTGCTGTACACCAGAAGGTAACACACACTGTGAAACAATAATATGTCAATTAAAAAAAACCCCATATACACATATATATAAAAGGCCAACTTGCATTTTGGTCCCCAGCTGGCATCTGGGAACTTGGATTTCAGGAGGGTTCCTGCTGTTCCCTGGTAAGAGTGACCCAAACTGTTTGTGCAAACAGTGTGGTTTGTACTGAACACCCGTTTCCTCCCAGGACTCCGGGATTTGGGTATGTGCTAGGCAGAGGGTGCCCACGCGAGCAGCTCCCAGTAAAAACCCGGGGAGTGGGATCTCTACTGAGCTTCCCTGGTTGACGACACCTCTCGTGTGTTTTCACAAGTGTTTGCTGGAGGACTGAAGCGTCTCCTTTGTGACTCCACCGGGAGAGGTTGCTTGAAAGCTCATGCCTGGTTGCCTCTGGACGTCACTCCATGTGCTTTCACTGAGTTTGCTTTGTATCCTTTTGCTGCAATAGAGCACAGCTGCAGGTAAGACTCTATGCCGAGTTCTGTGAATCTTCCTGGTGAACCACTGAAACTGGGGATGGCTTTGGGGACCACTGACCCATGTTCTAATGCTACAGCCAGGCCCGGTAGGTGTCCCTTGCCCAGGGCCACAGTTTGGCATCTGGGACTTCCCTTTTTGTCTGAAGGACTGGTTGAATGGTTCAGTATTATTACTATCTCTTTCTCTAAGACTCAACTCAAATACCACCTCCTCTGTGAAGCCTTCGGTGATTACACCTTCCTTCGCTCTTCCCTTGCAGCCCCGATCATGTCTAACAGCTTGCATGCCGGTAGCCTGGGAGGGAGGGTACTCTCACCGTGGGTGGCAAAGGGTTTGGTAGAGTCAGCAGTAGGGGAGCCATGGAGACCTGGATGCAAATGCTGACTCAGCATCTGCCAGTTTTGTGGCCTTCTAACCGCTGAGCCTTGTTTTTTGTCATCTGCAAAATGGGGACAGATAAGATTAAGTTTGCTTGGGCTTCCTTGGTGGCGCAGTGGTTAAGAATCCACCTGCCAATGCAGGAGACACAGGGTCGAGTCCTGGTCCAGGAAGATCCCACATGCCGCGGAGCAACTAAGCCCGTGTGCCACAACTACTGAGCCTGTGCTCTAGAGCCCGCGAGCCACAACTACTGAGCCCACGGAAACAGAGCAGCTGGTATTTGCAGCATCTAGGTGGGTGGTGGACGGCCCCGGCCAGGGAGGTGGCTGCTGGTGGGAACCAAGGCGTTAACCCGTGGGGCCCTGGAGAGAGATGCCACCACAGGGAAGGAAGGGGAGGAGTCAGAGAGACAGGAGGAAACCCAGGAGTGGTCAGAGACCCCAAGATGAGGGCTTAAAAAAAAAAATTATTTATTTTTATTTATTTTATTTTTGGCTGTGCTGGGTCTTCATTGCTGCGCGGGCTTTTCTCTAGTTGCAGAGAGTGGGGGTCTAGTTGCAGCGAGTGGGGGCTACTCTTCGTTGCGGTGCGCAGTCTTCTCATCGTGGTGGCTTCTCTTGTTGCGGAGCACGGGCTCTTGGCGCGCGGGCTCAGCAGTTGTGGCGCTCGGGCTTAGTTGTTCCGCGGCACGTGGGATCTTCCCGGATCAGGGCACGAACCCGTGTCCCCTGCATTGGCAGGCAGATTCTTAACCACTGCGCCACCAGGGAAGCCCAAGAGATGATGGCCTTTTAAGAGTTGGTCGTCAGTGTCCCCGGCAGGGTCAGGGGGTGGGGGGAGGTTCACTGCGTTATAGCCGAGTGACTGGGGTGGGAGGTGGCCAGGCAGGGGCCACACGCCGGGGAGCTGAGGGAGGGGAGGCAGTGAACGGGGGTGTCGAGAAGGGAGTGAGAGGTGGGGGTTCGCTGATGGGCAGAGGAGGGCGTTTTTAAGAAGGGAGTGGCTTCACTTGAGCCAAGCCACCAGAGACCCAGGGCGTTTGTGACTGGAGAGGGTCCTGGGCAGGAGGAGAGGATGGCCCAGAGTGGAGGGGCAGCCTGAGGGGGGAGGGCCAGAGGAGTCCCCCCGCCCGAGGGCGCCTCGGCTTCCCGCTCTACAGACCAGGAAATGGGCTCAGAGGACGCTGCTGCCCGTGACCCTGTCGCCACCAGCAGGCTGGGATTTGGCCTGGAGTTTGGTTCTGACTTTTGGGTTATTGTGTGACATCGAGTCATCTTCCTGGGACATCAGTTCTACTTATTTTGGAGCCGTTCCTCTATAGTTTTTGTCAACCCTTCAAAAGATGGAAATCTGATACTTCGTATGTAAACTTGGGACAGGTTCCGTCTATCGTGGAGTCTCATTTTTTTGCTCAAAAGTATAACTACAGAGCTTTAACAAAGCGTTCTGTTTACACATGTCCTCGTGGGTCCCCCCAGTCCCCTTTTCTGCCATTTTGGTCTCGTCTCTTTGGCTGTCGTGTCCACGTTCGTGGGCCCCGTGACATGGGGGGAGGCCAGGGCTACCCAGCTGCACCTTCTGGGTTTGAGTCCTGGCCTGTGGGGTTGCCACACCATCTAGAATCACCCCCACCCCCGGGGTAGAGCTGGGGCTCCCCGGGACCTCCTGCTTTGAAAATCAACTGGTCAGAACCGTTTCTGTGAGCTCAGAGGGCAGGGCTGGGTGTTTTTTGTTTGTTTGTTTTATTTTCTTTTATTGGCCACACCATGCAGTATGCAGGATCTTAGTTTCCTGACCAGGAATCGAACCTGCACCCCCTGCAGTGGAAGCGCAGATTCTTTTTTTTTTTTAAAACATCTTGGAGTATAATTGCTTTACAGTGGTGTGTTAGTTTCTGCTTTATAACGAAGTGAATCAGCTATACATATACATATATCCCCATATCTCCTCCCTCTTGCGTCTCCCTCCCACCCTCCCTATCCCATCCCTCTAGGTGGTCACAAAGCACCGAGCTGATCTCCCTGTGCTATGCGGCTGCTTCCCACTAGCTATCTATTTTACACTTGGTAGTGTATACATGTCAACGCCACTCTCTCACTTCGTCCCGGCTTCCCCTTCCCCTTCCCTGTGTCCTCAAGTCCATTCTCTACGTCTAGGTCTTTATTCCTGTCCTGCCCCTAGGTTCTTAAGAACCTTTTTTGTTTTTTTTTAGATTCCATATATATGTGTTAGCATATGGTATTTGTCTTTCTCTTTCTGACTTACTTCACTCTGTATGACAGACTCTAGGTCCATCCACCTCATTACAAATAGCTCAATTTCATTTCTTTTTATGGCTGAGTAATATTCCATTGTATATATGGGCCACACCTTCTTTATCCATTCATCTGTCGATGGACACTTAGGTTGGGAAGTGCAGATTCTTAACCACTGGACCGCCAGGGAAGTCCTTGGCTGGGTGTTTTAAAATGTTACCTGGGATTTGGTCTTATTCAGGGACGGTGAGGCCAACACAACAGGAGATGCCTGTCTGAAAAGACTGTTTGTTATGCGCACAGGTTCCCAAGAGGAGGGGGCATGGCAGGCCACGCAGGGCCACACAGAGAAGTAACAGGGCCAGTCAAGGGGGCGGAAGAGTGAGAGGAAAGCATGGACAAAAGCCTTTATTGTGGTTTTCCAGGGAAGAAATGGGTGAGGCAAGGTAAGCATGGAGCAGGGTTAGGATTGGCTAGTTGGAATAATTTTGTCAGGCTCTGGGCAATCGGGGTGGTTCCTAGTTGTCTAGGAAAGACTATTACGTCCTGGAATGTAAAGCCAGACAGAGGAAGCAGATGGGGATACGGACCCAGGATTGGTTGGTTTGCATCTGAAATTCATGCTGGCAGGTCCCTTCATTTACTAGCTCTAGAAATTAGCTAACCCTGGTGCAGTGGAAGTCGCTTCCCAGCAGCGAGGCCCCAGATGCCAGAGCGTCGAGAATGCAGGAAATAAGGAAATATGGTTAGTAGATAAGTTAATACACGGGGTCGGTTTGGTTCCCTGCTGCTTCCGAGGGACTTAGACTGGGCACACAGTAGGTGTGCAGTGCACGCTTCTTGAAGGAATGAACAGGACACTGTCACTGGTGGGGCTCAGGCTGTTCAGGAAGGGTTGATGTGTGTTTCAGCTGGAAACTGGCCTCTTCCTGGCATCAGCCTGTAGCTCAGCGGGTCCTGGCTTTGAACCTCAGTGCCTCCCCCTGTGAGCTGTGGCAGTATCCTCTGGGACTCAGCGTTCTCATCTGTAAAATGGGGATACTGCGGAGCGTCGCGCTGGCTTGTGAAGGTTGGAGGGCGTGGCTGTACAGTGGAACGGGCCTCAGTGGACGCAGCCACTGGCCCTTGTCCGTCTCCCCATGGCTCGTCTAATTTCCAGGGTGCTCCGGGGCCCCAGTGGACAGTAGGCCCTGTTTTCCTGAGATTTAGGAAAGATTGTCTTTGGCAGGGGACCCCTGGATAGGTCCCCCTGGGAGCCTATTAACGTACAAACTGTCAGGCCACTGACTCCTGGGTCCATCCTCTGACGGAGGGGCCTGAAATCATTATTTTAAATATATGCTTGCAACCCCGGCCAGGGAGACGCTGTCCTTCTCTCTGTAATGATGTCAGGATACACTCTGGGCTTCAGAGCTCTGGGGTCAGCCTCTAGCAAAGAAGTTATTACAGGAAATAAGGAGACCACTTCCGCATTTGCTGTTGAAGGCATGACGTCACTCAGCGCTCCTCACATCAAGAGCACACAGAGCTTTCTTCTAGCAGGGTGTTAGGAAAATGCAACTCACCGGAGCACTGGCCTGTTTCCCCTTTTTCCAGTAAGGAGAACTGAGTAACTTGTCCTGTTCTCTTTTCACTCCAGCTGCCCAGAAACTCGAGCACATCTGCAGCTCAGCGGCAGCATCATGTGGCCTGTCGGCCTTCTTTTCTCCTGGACCTCACTGTATGGTTTCATATGCCTAGTTTTTTGTATATAGGGGTGATAGTCTGGGAGCTACAAATTCTCCTCATAAAAGAAAGGAAAGAAGAAAGGAAGATAGCATAAAAGTCTCGGGCAAAACCCAAGTATAGTGGTCAGAAGAGACCAGACTGAAAGTTTTGGCCACCGGTCTGCTGTGTGCCCTTGGGCCACTCACTCACTCGCTGATTCCTTCTCACCCCCTAACCACTTCCCAGACTCCTCCGCAGGCTCCCCTTTCTCTACGTGTCCTGAAATGTCTGTTCAACACATTTACGAAGTGGCGATTGTTCTGCGACGTAACAAGCCGCTCCTGAACTTCCTGGTGGATCTAAATGACACGTATTCCGCGCATGAATCTGCAGTGTAGGCAGGGCTCAGTGGGGACAGCTGGTCTCGGCTCTACTTCGTGTCAACTGGGGCAGCCCAAGAATGGGCCTGGGGTACCTGAAGCCTCACTGTCTTGCATGGTTGGCGGTGGGTCTGTGGGCTTGAACATCTAGAACTGCTTGGCATCTCTCTCTTGCTCTCTGTGGGCTCTCCACGTGGCCCCTCCAGCATGGCAGTTCCAGGTAGCCAGTAACCTTGGGAGCCATGAGAGCGCCAGGTGGAAACAGTCGCCTTTTATGACCCGGCCTTGGAAGTCTCTCAGTGTCACTTCCACCGTAGTCACGGGGTCACATTATAAGATGATGCGGATGGGAGATGTTGGTGCCGCCATCTTTGGAAAGTACCACTCGCCACTCTTCCTCATGCCAAGCAATGCGCCGGTCCCTGGGGACACGGACACAGTGGTGTGTGGGATGCTGGGCTTCCTTCGGGGCCTCTCCCAGCACCTCTTTCTTTATCATTCAAGGTCCGAGAGTGCGCACCGACACTCCTGCCCCGTGCTCTGTTCTCACTCGTCCCCTACATTTCCAGTTTCCCACCTGACAACTCCATTTGGGTGTTTCCTCCGCTCAGTGGGTCCCAAACTGGCCCCTTGTATGTTTTCCAGCTCAGCAAACGGCAGCACTGCTCCCCCGCCCTGCCCCCAGTCACCCAGGTGGGACCATAGGAATCGATTTAGACCCCTGTCTTCCCTCCTCCCTGCCTGCATAATCAATGTGCCCTAGAGTCTGGTGTCCTAAATGACTCTTGGAGCCGTGGACTCCTCAGGCACCCTCACTGCCACCTCCCTATTCAGGCCACCATCACATCATCTTTCCTCTTGTGACAGCTTGAGTAGGTCTTTTGGCCTCAAGCCTTGCCCCACCCCCACCCCGACTCTTTGCCCTCATAGTACCCAGACTGATTTTTCTAAGACACGTCTGGTCACGTCACTCTTCTGCCTAAAAACCTTCAGTGGCTCCCTATTGCCTCCAGGATGGCATTGGGACTCCATAGCATGACCCACAAGACCCTCTGGAGTCTGGCTGCTGCCTGCTGCTCTGCCCTCTTCTCCCATTCACTCTATGCTACAGCTCTGTAGGCCATCTTTCTTTACCTTGATCAGACCGTGTACTCTCATGCCCCAGGGCCTTTGCACATGCCACTCCTGCCACCAGATGTGCTCTTTCTCCTTGCCTTCTCTGGCCAATTCCTACTCAAGCTTCAGGTTTTGGCTTAATCTGTTTTCTCTGGGCAGTTTTCCCTGACCCACATGCTCACGGCTCTCAGCACACCCTACCAGAATCCTAGGACCCATCACTATAATTACTTGCTCGATATTTGTTTTCATCGCTGGATTATAAACTCTAGGAGGGATGGGGCTGGTTCTATCTGGTTAGCCTGTGGCACATGGTGATGCTAAGTAAGTATTTGTTGTATGAATAAATGGCTGGGGTGAGTGTCAGGGTTTGACCAAATCAGCTCTAAGGGCCTTTTGATCCCTGACCTTCCACATCCTACAACTGTAAAGTTCCATCTAACCAGAAGGCAGGTGGCCAGCCGGCACCTCTTCTCCACCTGCAGACCACGGTTTTGGAGGTGGTAACACTCCCAACAGGGCCCTGGGATGAAATGAGAGCCACTTCTAGTGTCACTCTGAGGTTGGTCATCGCCAGAAGAGCATGGCAACTCTGTTAACCAGAACCTTCAGTTATCAGGAAGCCAGGTCCCTGGGCCAGGCTGGGCTGTGCGAGTCATGTCCAGGAATGGTGACATAGACCAGCTTGTGATGGCAATGAGCTTGCAGTCCTGGAATTCCAGAATGTTCTGCTGGAAGGCCCCTTAGTGTGTCTGAGATCTCTCTCCTTGTGGTTATGGAAGAGAGAACCATGGAGGTAGGGAGGTGCTTCCAAGCGCCCTAAGTCCTGGTTTTTATTCTTTTCCTCCTATCCCCTTGGCTGCCCTTCATCCTCTGCCCTTCTGCCCACACCAGGCTATTGATGTGCTGGGAGGAGGCCCCATCTGGTTTCTGTGACCCCAGGCCCACAGGGTCCTGAGATGACCCTGGGACCAATGGAGCACATGACCTGGCCAAAGTCAGCACGGAGCGGGGAGGGACAAAGGCTCCTGACTCCCACCTGCTAGAACTTTCTCTCTGGGCCCGGCTGAGTCTGCAGACCAGGACACAGGGCCTCACAAGTGGGGATCATGCTGGTGGGGTCAGGGCATGGGATGGTGCTGGGCAGTCCCAGGCTTCCCCTGCTTCCTCCGTCTCTTCCGGCTCTGTGACGGGAGCTAAGGGACTCAGCCACGTGAGCCTCGTCTCCAACTCTGCCAAATGGGCCTGTTTGCCCATTTATTCCCAAGACCGCCCAGAGTGCCCTCTGTGAGGCGTGGGGCCTCTGGGCTCCCGGTGAGTGGCTGGCGCAGGTCGAGGAGCCCTGCAGACATGGCCAGGTCTCCACCAGGTGCCGCCCACTTTCCCTTTCTGGGCCTCTTTTTCCTTCTCTGTAAAAACGGGGATAATGACAGCACCTCCCACGAGGGAAGGTGTGAGGAATTTCATGAAAGAATCCACTTCAAGCAGCCAGCACCGAGCGCGGCCTTGGGAGATCCAGGAGGCTCTGACCCCCTTCCCTTGTCCCCTTCCGCTGGTTCCTCGGAGACCAAAATCAGCCCACGGGCGCCACCCTGTGGTGGCAGGGGGAACGCCACTCAGAGGAGCCGTCAAGGCCTGTGTTTGGGTCTATGGGCGGTGACTGTAGTGGGGGGCGGGCAGGGCTGGGCGCTGGGAAGAGCGTGGCAGCCCCATCTCTCTGCCTTCTCTTTCATTCTCCATCACTTCCTTCCCCGACTCTCCAGTGCCGGCCTCAGGGTGGCGATGGGGGTGGTGGTGAAGTGATGGGCTGGGGGTGATGGGTCGGGGGTGGGAGGGGAGGTGCTGGGGTGGTAGGTAAGGCCTGGATCAGGGGGAGGTCGTATAAACGCTGGGGCAGATTTGATCTTTATTTAAATTTAAAAATATTAACGTTATTTTTGATATTTTGTTCATTATGGTTTTTTTTGCATTGATTTTGATTTCTGAAGATATCACCTAAAGGATTATTTATCTTGATTAGTGACTTTAGCTTCCCTTTAGATTCTGCACCCGAAGTGAGTGCCTCACGTGCCTCACCCTATCCCAGCTCTCTTTGAGGGCTAGGTGGGAAGTGGCTGGGCTTCAGCTGGGAAAACCTCACGTGGAAGCCTCCTGATTCTATCCAGTGACTGGTCCACCCCGCCCCCCGCAGCCTCCTTCCATCATCCACTATCTGTTCTTCCCTCCATCCCGCTACCATCTGTCCATCTATCCATCTTCCATAGTGGTTAAGAACTTGCATTCTGCATTTAGATGACCTGAGTTTGCATCCTGGCTGCCCATCCTGGGTGAGCTATAATGTCCATTCAACACCCACACTTCCCATTTGATACAGTTTTACATTTAAAATTATTCATATAATACTTGAATACATTGTTAAAAAATCCGTCGGCCTCTGATCTTCACAAACATTCAGTGAAATAGATATGATTATCCCCATTTTACAGATGAAAAACTGAGGCCCAGAGGGTGAACTGTCTCGTCCAGGGTCCCAGGGTCTGTGAATGGTAGGGATGTGAGATCCCACGAGTCTGAGTCACAAGGCCACGTTCATCTTTTCACATCACTGCCTCTCCTCAGGACAAAGTGAGATCCAGCCGAGCCCTGGGGAGCCAGTCCAGGGGGGCAGATCATCCTCTGATCATTCTACAGGCACGTGATGAGTTCTCAGAACAGGTATGTAGGTAATGATGGATTCCTGGTGGGGACCACAGAGGAGGAGGTTATGTGAACTGGCTTGGAGGAGAGAAGGCAGAAGAAGGAAGGGCATCAAGTGGTGGGAACAGCATGTGCGGACTGAGGATGTGAGGCTGAGCAGGTGACCTCTAGGTGCGTCCATGGGCCAGAGCTCATGCTGTTAAGCGAGTGAATCTGTGCGTGTGGCTTTAGTGGGGAGCGGGGAGATGAGCCTCAAAAGAAAAATGGGGGCCAGGCTCTGAGAGGCTTTGCATGCCAGAACACGGTGTACATTTCTTATCTTACCTGACTGGTAATAAGGAAGTTAAGAAAGGAGCCACCCTTGGTAGGAAATCTCTCTTGTGTCAGACACCGCAGAGGGTGTTCAAGTCTTTTGTCTCTTGTGTCAGACACCGCAGAGGGTGTTCAAGTCTTTTGTCTCGAGCGCTCCTCACCACATCCCTTTGAGATGGCCATTGTGATCCTGTTTTGTAGATGAGTGAGGCTGAGCCTAAGAGAGTTTCTGTAACCCCACCCCCCGGGTCACACAGCCAGATGTGGGGCGCTGGGAGCCAATCCTACTACTGATTTGCAGTTTGGAAAGGTTGCTCTGATGATTACGTGAAAAAAGGACTCGCTAAGACAGATTAAAAGCAGACAAAGGGGCTAAGACCATTCAGTGGGGAAAAGAATATTTTCAACAAAAGGGGCTGGGAAAACTGTAGAGCCACATGCAAAAGAATGAAGTTGGGGGCTTCCCCGGTGGCGCAGTGGTTGCGAATCTGCCTGCCAATGGAGGGGACACGGGTTCGAGCCCTGGTCTGGGAGGATCCCACATGCCGCGGAGCAACTGGGCCCGTGAGCCACAATTACTGAGCCTGCGCGTCTGGAGCCTGTGCTCCGCAACAAGAGAGGCCGCGATAGTAAGAGGCCCGCGCACCGCGATGAAGAGTGGCCCCCGCTTGCCACAACTAGAGAAAGCCCTCGCACAGAAACGAAGACCCAACACAGCCATAAATAAATAAATAAATAGAGCAAACTGTCAACAAGTAAAAATAAACACTATTAAAAAATAAATAAAAATTAAAAAAAAAAAGAATGAAGTTGGTCCCTTACTTAACACCACATACAAAAATTAACTCAGAATGGATCAAGGACCTAAATGTAAGGCCTAAAACAAGAAAATTCTTTGAAGAAAACATAGGACAAAATCTTCATGGCACTGGATTCAACAATGATTTCTTGGATAAGCCACCAAAGGCACAGGTAACAAAAGAAAAAAATACACAAATTGGAGTTCAGGAAAATTAGCAAGCTTTGGGCATTAAAGAAAAAACACTATCAACGGAGTAAAAAGGCAACCCACAGAATGGGAGAAAATATTTGCAAATCGTATATCTGATAAGGGATTAATATCCAGAATATACAGATAACTCCTAAAACTTGACAACAGAAGAACATACAACCCGACTCAAAAATGGGCAAATGACTTGAATAAACATTTTTCCAAAGAAGATAAACAAATGGCCAATAAGCACATGAAAAGATGCTCAACACCACTGATCATTAGAGAAATGCAAGACTACAATGAGATACCATTTCACATCCATTAGGATGACTATTATTTTAAAAAGCATACAAACAGAAAATTACAAGTGTTGGCAAGGATGTGAAGAAATTGGAACCCTTGTGTGCCGTTGGTGGGAAAGTAAAATGGTACAACTGCTGTGGAAAACCATATGGCGGTTCCTCAAAAAATTAAAAACAGAATTACTGTATGACACAGAGATTCCACTTCTGGGTATAGACCCCAAAGAATTGAAAATAGAGTCTCAAAGAGACATTTGTGTACCCACGTTACAGCAGCATTATTCACAATAGCTCAAATATGGAAGCAACCCAAGTACCCATTAATGGCTGAATGGATAAACAAAATGTGGTCTATGTGGAATGTGCAGTGGAATATGATTCAGCCTTAAAAAAAAGAAGGAAATTCTGCAATATGCTACAACATGGATGAATCTTGAGGACGTGATGCTAAGTGAAAAAAGTCCCCCCCGCCAAAATACTATATGATTCCACTTCTATGAGGTACTTCGAGTAGTCAAAATCAGAGACAAAAAGTAGAACTGTGGTTGCTAGGGGTTGGGGGGAGGGGGATGGGGAGTCATTGTTTAATGGGGACAGAGTTTCAGTTTTACAAGATGAAAAGCGCTATGAGTGGTGGCGCTGGCTGCACGTCATGAATGTATTTAATACCACGGAACTGTACGCTTCAGAACGGCCAAGAGTGAATTTTATGTTATGTGTATTTGTGGTATGTACTTACACATTACAAATGTATGTGTATGTTATATGTGTTTATACGTGACATAGTGTGGTCGATTGATACATTTGGAGCTCCATAGCAAGATCTGCTTTGGAGACACGCATCTGGGTGTCATCACCATGTAGACGTCCACAAGGTTACGGGACTGCGTGAGCTCATGGTGGCTTTGGACTGAGAAAAGGATTGAGCTCAGACCCCTGTGGAGCACAGTGTTACGAGGTCCAAGCTGGAAGAAGGGCCCAGAGATGAGGATGAGGTTAGACAGGTAGAAGAATTGGAGGAGGGAGGTCAGGGAAGGTGAGGTCAGGATCTAGAGACCTTATCCAGGGAGGGTCTTTGCTTTCTTTGGGGACTAGCACGCCTCCACTTTCAGTCCAGGGGATTTATAAGGCTGACCTCATCCCTAGCTCTAGGAAGGGGGTGGAGACGGCATGACCTAGGTCCAGCTAATAATATTCCATCCCCTGACTGTGGTGATTGGTTCAACACTGGTCCCGTGACCAAAGCAGGGCCAATGAGATTCAATCCTGGGAATTTTGCTGGAACAATGAGGAAAACAAAACTTTCAGGTGTGATTTCTAGCTGTGAAGATGATGCAAATCTGGAGCTGCCTGTGCCACCAGAAGGAGCCTGAGAATTAAGCCAAAGCAGAAGACAGTGAGTGGAGAGATGGAGAGCAAGAGAGAGTGAGGCTGGATGACATCATATGAGCTTCTGGATGCGTCAAAGCTTGAAACCCGGACAACTAATTCCCTTTATGGTTATGGCAAACATTAAAAATTGACAACCATTAAAAATTCATTAAAATCATTAAAAACATTAAAAATTCCCAATCCATCTCCTCTTTTCCTTCCTCTACTACAAAGTCTGAAAAGCTAAATCATTATTTTCCAGCTTCCCTTACTGCCAAGGGTGGCCATGTGACCCTTTCTGACCAATGAGGAAGTCCCTGGGGAGGGTGCCCCTTCCTTAATAAGAGGAAATTCTCATTAGGAGAATGAGTTTGGGCCCCCTCACCCTTTCCTTTCCTTGCCACTCGGAATATGAGTGTGAGGCTGGGAGGTGCGGCCACCCTCTTGCAGCTACACAGCAACAAGCACAAGGTGTAGGACAAGTGCTAAGGATGATGGGACCAAAACACAGGATGAGCCCAGGCTCCTGACGGCATCGCGGGGCTGCTGCTCCAGGCCTGGGCTGCCTCCTCCTGACATTTTGCTGAATGACGCAATAAGGCCCTGCCTGTTCTAACCCCTGCTGTGGGGTTTCTGTTACCTGTGCTGGAGTGGAGTCTGTTGACACACGGAGCCAGGGGCAAAGGAGGGCGAGCCAATGCAAGGCAAGTGTTTAAAAAGTACTTAAGGGAATTCCCTGGCGGTCCATTGGTTAGGACTCTGTGCTTTCACTGCCCAGGGCCCGGGTTTGATCCCTGGTCGGGGAACTAAGATCCCACAAGCTGCGCCGCGCGGCCAAAAAAAAAAAAAAAGTACTTGAAAGGGGAGGGAGTGGGCCACAGCCCCATGATGCAGAGAGGCTGGGAGAATGGGCCTCTGATGGAGCCACTGGAGGGCTGGCCTGCATTCTGTTTCACCCTCCCTGCACCGTGCTTCCCTGTGACACGCAGCCTGGAAAGTTTCCTGCTCGTGGCCTTGGAGCAGTTCCCCTTGGTCAGTTCTGCAGTGTTCTGGGAGTCGTTCCTGGAGACCCACCCACGCAGAGAGTACCGCCTGTGATTTTTAAGCACCCAATTCCCCACCTTAAATCCCTTTCTGCTGAAGATACCTAGAGTGTTTTTTAGTTCCTGCACCAAAACATGACTGATCCAGGATCCAGAAGTGGCCTTTGGGTTTAGGAACCTGGAAGGTCCAGGTGACCTTTGAGAGCGTGGTTTCAGTGGAGGGGTGGCGAGGGGCGATCAGTATTGGAGCCCTGTGGGTGCCTTTGGAGAGCATGGCCTAATCCATAGAAGTGGGCCGGTCTCCAGAAGGACAGTACTGTGGAAGAACCCGAGTATGTCGATTCAGCTCCCAAATGTGGCCTTGGCTCACTGGGGTCTCTGGTCCCGCAGCCCTTCTTGGCCCAGTCCCTGGACCCCTCATCATTGTGTATTAACGTCTGGGTCTGGTCTCGCTCCAGCTGTGCCACAGAGGAAACCAGATGGCAGTGGGTGAGGGGTTTCCTAAGAGGTAAGGCGAGGAGATGGCTTGGATGGGTGGGTGGCAGTTGGGGGGGACATGGAAACAAAGCCTCAGGACTATTTCCTTGTAAGATGTAGGATGTGGGAATGAGTGAATGTGGGAAAGCAGTTGGAGAAGCTGGAGAAAGAGCAGAGCAGCGTCCTAGAGGAGACGAGAGGGATAGACTATGAAAAGGGGAAGTGGGCCCCGTGGCCACAGCCTCCCCGACACTGACGAGTGTTTGTGGTTTGCACAGCACTGGCCTCGTGCTCACGGCTCTCCAGCGAGTGGAGGAGGTGGGTGTGATCACACAGCTGGTTCCAGGCCCGTGAGAGGGTGAGGGGGGAAGATGGAGGAGGACTCATCTCTGGCCGGCTTTGAGTGGGATGGAAGCTGAGGTCACCTCCTGAAGGAGAGGGTTTGTGGTTCCTGAATAAGTGGTGGTCAGAGGGCCAGGGGCGTGTGTGAAAGAGCGCCTCCTAGGGCTCGGCAAGGGGATGGCTGAGAGCTCAGGGCCTTGCTGAGGCTGAAGGTGGAGTCTGCCCCGAGGGACTGTCTCCATCCACTGGGTGCAGCCCGTGGGGGGGCTGGGTGGGTCTGGAGGTCTAGGTCCCTGGATGGGGCCCAGCCAGTGTGTGGTTGGAAGGACAAAGAAGGAAGAAATTAAGGGTGCTTTGGGTAACTTGGGCAGGAAGAGTGATCTGAGAATGGGCTGGTGTCTGGGATGCGGAGGGAGGGAGGGGAAGGCGGGCCTGGGCAGGAGCTAAAGTGAGTGCCCCGAAGCTGGGTGAGGGCAGGGCCGGGAAAGCCCAGAAGGGGGACAGATATGCCCCCTAGATATTTCATACTCAGTGACAGGTGGGTGGTAGGAAAGAGTTTCCTTGCCTCCTGCCCCCCTCCCAGTTCCTCGGGTCCTGCAGCTCAAGGCAGAGAAGGAGGCAGCCCGTGGAGGCTGCAGGGCTCCGGCTCGGTCCTGCCTGTTGGAGCAGTGCCCCTTCCCTGGAGGACCGCCTGCTTTTAAATACCATCTGCATCTGGACAACTCCACGCTTATGTCTCTAGTCTGGATTCTTTCCTTGCTGCAGACACATCAACCAGCCCCACACATGACATCCCAATGTCCAACAAGCTTCTCAACCAAAATTTGCAGAATGGAAGCCTCAATTCCTGATCGTGCAAACCCCCTCCTCCCACAGTCACCCCCTCTTGGTTAAATGGTACTTCCACCTGCCGAGTGGCTAAGAATGAAACTGGCGCCCTCCTTGACTCCATCAGCAAATCCTGTAGACTCCACAGAGTATATCCTGGGTCCAGCCAGTTTGCACATTCTCCACCACCACCTCGGTGGTCCAAGCCTCCATCCCCTCTTGCTTGGACACCTCAGTGACGACAGGCTCTCCAACTTCTGCCCTTGTCCCACTACGGTCTATTCCTCACATGGCCACCAGAGGGCGCCATCTAGATGCGGATCCCGCGGTGTCTCTGCTCACAGATTGAATGCACCGCAGTTCCTGGCGCCTCCAGGCCTGTGGGCCACTCTGCCTGGTGCGCTTCACTCAAGCCCCATAGGCCTTCTTGCTGCCCCTGAGGACACTCCGAGCTCCTCCTCCCCTTTGCCCTTGGCAGCTCCCTCCTGCAGTACTCTTCCCCGATCTCTGAGAGCTCAGCCAGGTTTCTAATCAAGTCTGCCTCTTCCCTTCTGTGTCATTCTCTTCTCCCCGGCCCCTTTTATTATTTTTTCACAGCACTTTCATCACTGGTATTATCTTTATATTTATTATCTTGTTTACAGTCTGTGTCCCTGCCGCCTGTGAGCTCTCCCGGGCAGGGACTTGTTTTGTCCACTGCATGTCCCAGGGCCCAGCACCCAGGATGGGTTATTAAATATGTGTTGAGGAGCGCATGTCAGCCTGGTGGCACTGGAGACCTGCGGGCAGGGAGCATCCTCCCCACCCCCAGGCCAGGCCCTGTTGAAGGTGTCTTCCCCTCCCCTTTCCTGTTTAGTGTCAGAGCCTCTGGCCCACCCAGGACACCCATGGGAACGGGCAGAGCTGGAGGACAGGAGATAGGCAAGAGCAAAGGGCTTAAATGGCCTGGGGGTCCATGTGGGAGGGAAGGGATTTTGCGAGTCAAAAGGAGACGGGAGCACGCATTGGATGGAGTGGAGAGGCTGCCGCGAGACTCCTGGCCTCTGTCCTCTGGAGCAAAGGCCTGTCTGTGCTTGGCTTGTGCTGTGCAGCTCGTGTGGGTGCCTGAAGGCCGACAGGCAGGCTGGCTGGGTGTCTCTGCTCCTATCTGTCCATGGTAAGTGTAGGGGGCTGTGCTGACGGGGGGGAGGTGAGTGGTGGGAGCTTGGGGTCCAGGGGGGACACTCACTGTGGAGTCTTGGGGAGAAACAGGATCTGGCCAGGCAGGAAGAGGAGCACAGGTTTTGAGCAGAAAGAATGGCGGGTGAAAGACCACACTGAATGGGTAGTGGAAGACCTCAGCGGATCTGGCCTGGCAGTGAGAGAGGAGGGAGGTGCGTGGGGACCGGCATGGAGGCTCTCCTGCCCTAAACAGATGGGAGTGGGCCTTTGCTGGGGAAAACAGGGTCCCATCGAGGTGTTGGAAGACTCCCCCCAGCACTGACACTGACATATCTGAACACTCCTGGGGAGAAATGCTGAGTTCTGAGCCAAGCTGTGAGGTGGACGGTGAGAGAGGGAGGTGGATTCAGGAACTGTTCAGGAGGGAGGACCCCAGGCCCTGGATGCTGGGGCTGAGAGGAGGGAAAGCCCAGGGCTGCTGCCCGGTCCAAGGCTAACTAAACACACGGGCGAACATAGCACAAGATGAAGGCCGCTTTCAGTCAGTGGGGAGAAAATACACTCTTGGGGTAGATGACGTTGGTCAAGGGGTAGCCGTCTGGAAAAACGTAAGGTAGGATCCGTACCTCACATGGTGCAGCAGGATAATCAAGCTTAAAAACCTAGATAAGGGCTTCCCTGGTGGCGCAGTGGTTAAGAATCTGCCTGCCAGTGCAGGGGACGCGGGTTCAAGTCCTGGTCCGGGAAGATCCCACATGCCGCAGAGCAACTAAGCCCGTGTGCCACAACTACTGAGCCTGCGTGCCACAACTACTGAAGCCTGCACGCCTAGAGCCTGTGCTCCGCAACAAGAGAAGCCACTGCAATGAGAAGCCTGCGCACCGCAATGAAGAGTAACCCCTGCTCACCACAACTACAGAAAACCTACATACAGCAACGAGGACCCAATGCAGCCAAAAAAAAAAAAAGCTAGACAAAGGCAGCAAGAAGAAATCATAGAAGAAGGTTCTAGGAATGCAATTTTAGGGTAACCAAGGCCTTTCTAAGAATTACAAAGAACCTAGAAGCCAGACAAGAAAAGACTGGATGGACTGAATGACAAGAATATGAAGAAGTCTGCGTGGCTCAGGCCACTATTAGTAACATAGTGACAATCTGGGGAAACATGGTTGTAACTCATGTGACAAAGAGCTAATTTCCCTAAAATGGAAATCAATGAAAAAGACCAACCCGGAATAAGAAAATGGGCAAAGGGTATGAAAACACAGTTCACAGAAAAGGGAAATGCAAATGGCTTTCAATGCTCTGAAAAAATGCTCACTCGGATTAAAAGAAATGCAAATTAAGACGCCATTGCTATATCCTTTTTGGCTCCTTGGAATATCAAACATAAGAAAGTCACCTAAAAGACTGTTGATGAGAACGTGGGGAAACAAGCTTTCATTCGTTGCTGGTGGGAGGATGGATGGGCACAGCCCCCCGAGGAGGGGATTTGACACAAATGACACACTCTATCACCCAGCAGCCTCCAGACACTCGCACCTGGCAAAACGGTGTGCGCACATTGTCATACGCGGCAGCACAGTCCGAGGAGGAGCAGGTTGGGGGAAACCCCAGCCGTCCTTCAGTAGGAACCAATCAGATCACTTCCAGCATACCGAAACAATGGAATCCTGTTCAGCTGCAAACATGAATGAGGAAGCCCTTTATAAGCAAACACGGCACAAACTTGAAGGTAAATAGCAAATGGAAACCAGCAATGTACGGGAAACCAGGCATCGTGTGCTTCCTTCTGGGGTGAGATAAAGGAAATAAAGAACACTTTTTTGGGCTTCCCTGGTGGCGCAGTGGGTGAGCATCTGCCTACTAATGCAGGGGACATGGGTTCGAGACCTGGTCTGGGAAGATCCCACATGCCGCGGAGCGACTAGGTCCGTGAGCCACAGCTACTGAGCCTGCGCGTGTGGAGCCTGTGCTCCGCAACCAGAGAGGCCGCGATAGTGAGAGGCCCGTGCACCGCGATGAAGAGTGGTCCCCGCTTGCCACAACTAGAGAAAGCCCTCGCACGGAAACGAAGACCCAACACAGCCAAAAATAAATAAATAAGTTAATTAATTTAAAATTAATTTAATTTAAATTTAAATTAATTTAATTTAAAATTAATTTAATTTAAAATTAAATTAATTTAATTAATTTTAAACCCTTAATTTAAAAAAAAGAAAAAAATGTATTTCACACCAAGGTCAAATTTAAAAAAAAAAAAATGCTCTTTTTCTGCTGGGATGTCTCTGGAAGGACACATAAGAAAATGGCAACAGAGGTGGCCTCCTGGGAGGGGACTGGGTGGCTGGGCTGGAAGATAGGCTTACTCATGATTTGTCATGGTCGGTTCTTCTGTGCCTTTTGGAACATGTGACTGTATTACTCATTCAAAGGTAATATGAAAATAATGAAAACCTTTAAAAACTTAAAAACAATGCTGTCTAGGCCCCCGTTTAGGGGACTGGGATGGTTGTGTTGCACTGGGATGGGAGATGGGGAAGACCGTTGAGTTGGAGGGACCAGTGGGGCATCTGGGGTGGGGGTGGGGTACTTCCGGCAGGCAGTGGAGCGAGACCCAGGAGCCATACTTTGGGGACGGCGATGGAACCCATGGCGTGGGGCCCCAGGGGTGTAAGCGAAAGGCCAAGACAGTGTCCTGATGAGCAGGGGTGTGAGGAAGAGGAGGGTGCACTAGCATGGGCACCAGGAGAAGCGGCTCTCCCTAATCCAGCAGTCGGAGGGTGGCCTGGGGGGAATGCAGGGAGGGCTCCCGGGCTCTGAGGGCTGGGAAGCAATAGCAGCCTGGCTGTGCTTGGTCTCTGGGTGTGTCTGGGACACAGAACCTGATCCAGGGGCAGAAGGAGAGCCCCTGATGAAGAAAGGGGTCCGCACTCCTGATCTAGGGCTTCATGGAGAATCTCCTGGGAGAAAATCCCCTCCCTGTGCCCTGGACTTGCCCTCATGGAGCCATCTGGGCCTGAACTTGACTCCTCCAGCAGGAAGGAGGGAGGTGACTAAACTGAAGAGTAGCGTGAGGCGGTTGGCAGAGGGAGCTGCTTAGGGGCCCAGGGGTGGGGAAAGCATCTGTTTGAACCAGCCCCTGAGGAATTTGACCCCTGAAATTCTGGGAGGACCGTGCCCGGCTGGGGACCAGACTCCAGTCACTGGGGACTGTCCGGAGCCGGCCACTCCTCTTCTTCTTTTTATTTTTTAAATTTAGCTTTTGGCCACGCCCCGCGACATGCGGGATCTTAGTTCCCCAACCAGTGATTGAACTTGTGCCCCCTGCGGTGGAAGCGCAGAGTCCTAGCCACTGGACCGCCAGGGAAGTCCCCGGCCACCCCTCTTCTGACACCTCCCTGTTGCGATGCTGAGCCTGGGGCTGACCAAGGCTGAGTGAGCCTCCACCCAGACCAGTTCCCAGTGCTGCCTCCAGGGGGCCTGCCAGAGACACCCAGGCCACCCAGGCCAGAAATAAAAAATTCTTATTTCTATAACAATTTACTGAGCGCCAGATCTGCGCCAGAATACAGTAAAGACTTAGAAAATGTTGGCTGCTATTTTAATAAAAGGTTAACATTTTTATGAAGGTTTAATAATTTTAAAGTTGTAAGCATTTGATGATATAGCCTAAAGATTTATAAAGCAAAAAAACAAAAATATATATATATATATTTTTTGCGGTACGCGGGCCTCTCACTGTTGTGGCCTCGCCCGTTGCGGAGCACAGGCTCCGCTCCGGGCGCACAGGCTCAGCGGCCATGGCTCACGGGCGCAGCCGCTCCGCGGCATGTGGGATCTTCGCGGACCGGGGCACGAACCCGTGTCCCCTGCATCGGCAGGCGGACTCTCAACCACTGCACCACCAGGGAAACCCGAAGCGTTCTTTCAAAAATCAGAAATAAGCAAAGACGCCTGCCATCAATGATTCTATTCAACCTAAGGAATTATGTTACAAAAATTGGGAAGGAAGAAATAAAACCGTCATTTTCCACAGATAAGACTGTCTACAAAGACGGTCTTAGACTTGTTAGTAGCTCTCTATTAGGTAAACTCTAGATAAATTATAAGAATTTCCATCCAAGTTGCCGTATACATAAATTCAATCTGAAACGTTTGACATTCTCCTAGATATAAGCAACAAACAGAAAATGCAATTTTAATAAGTTTTAGTTACAATGACACTGAAAGTAATAAGGTATCAATGAATAAATCTAATGAAAAAAGTGCATGACCTTTCTGGGGGAAATTATAAAACTTTATTGAAAGCTGTAAAGAAGAAATATGACATGTTAATGGGTAGGAAGATTGAATGTTACAAAGATGTCAATTCTCCCCCAAATTCCTCTATAAATTGAATAAAATTCTAATCAAAATCCTGACATAGTTTATCTTGGAACTTGACAAGCTGATTCTAAAATTTCTATGAAAGAGCAAATGGTCAGTGACAATTATAACAATCTTGAAAAAGTTCAAGAGACGAGAATTTGCCCTGCTGGATATAAAAACCTGACATAGAATTTCCGTAATTAAAGCAGTGTGATGCTGACTCCCGGGTGGACAAATAGACCAAGAACAGACTCACACACATACAGACATACTTGCCATGAGACAGCTTCGCTGCAGCTCACTGGGGACAAGGCAGGCAGCTCTCCTCAATAAATGGTGCTGGAACTGGTCATGGAGATGACGAAATTAAATCCTTAATCTCACGAAAATTGAAGAAATCCTATCTTACCACACACTAAAATCCATCCCAAGTGTGTAAGGACCTGAACATGGGAAACAAAAGTTTAGAAGTTTTAGAAGAAAATGCGGTAGAACGTCCTTATGAAATTGGGAGTAGGGAAGGACTTTGTAAGCGAGACTCACTCCGCAAGCACAAGTGTCTAGGGAAGAAATTTCAATTAGACCACATCCAAGTGAAAATTTGTGCATTAAAAGTCACAGTTGATTAAAAGACATCCCAAAGACTGGAAAAAAAAAAGATTTGTAATGCATATAGCAAATTTAGGTTTGAAAATCAGAATATACAGGGACTTCCCTGGTGGCACAGTGGTTAAGAATCTGCCTGCCAATGCAGGGGACATGGGTTTGATCCCTGGTCCGGGAAGATCCCACAGGCTGCAGAACCACAAAGCCCGGGCACCACAACTACTGAGCCTGCACTCTAGAGCCTGCGAGCCACAATTACTGAGCCCGCATGCCACAACTACTGGAGCCCGCGTGCCTAGAGCCCGTGCTCTGCAAAAAGAGAAGCCACTGCAATGAGAAGCCCGTGCACCGCAACAAAGAATAGCCCCTGCTCGCTGCAACTAGAGAAAGCCTGCGCGCAGCAGCGAAGACCCAATGCAGCCAAAAATAAATAAAGAGAAGCAATGGGATAATACATTAAAGAAAAAAAAAGAAAATCAGAATATACAAAGAACTTCTCCAAATAAGTATCAGAAAGTAGAGAAACGGACAAGAGATACGAAAAGATAATTTATGGAACAGGAAACACCAGCGTCCAATAAACACATGCAAAGATGCACAACATCACCAGAAACAATTTAAATTAAAACTGCAGTGAGATGCCAATTCACACCCATAGGTTGGCAAAAAGTATAAAGTCTTACAAGGCCAAATGTGGCCGAAGGTGTGTACCATGAGGACCCCTGAAAAATGTCTTCTCACTGTGTATTAGGGTGAAAGATGTAGGTGCCCTACAGCTCTGCTGTCCCGCTTCTGGAGAAACCTTACCCACCAGCTCCAGGAGTCCACAAATACCCACAGCAGGACTGGTTGTAAAGCAAACATTGCAAGCCTCATGCATATGCATTAACAGGAGATCGGATAAGTGCATTTTGATATAATCATATCAGGTAGCGTTACACACAAGCAGAGATAACTGAACTGGGGTTATAGGTTAAACATTTACCAGCACACCGCTGGGTGGAGGTTGTACTTCGGGAACCCTAAGGCCTGTGGTGGGGAGGTGACTGATCTGAGCAGCCCCTGGGTAAGTCCTAGGACCTCTGTGGGCACAATCGAGGGGGTGGATTGGGCTGAAAATGAGGGAGGGTTTTCTAAAAGGCCCGGCTGCCCAAGGGTGAAAAAGACTCTCTCCTAAGGGAATGACTTCCCCATCACTGGAGGTATGTGAACAGGGCTGCTTAGTGGGCAGTGAACCAAGCAATGGATACCAGAAGTGCAGAGGCGGGGTTGGATGAAGATGGTCTTTATGACCCCTCTACGCACGCCCAGGGGCCCCGTGCTTCTGTGATTCAGTGACTTTGCAAAGTGTGGTTAAAAGAGGACTGACTGAATGAATAACCAAAGTGTGACACATCCCTGGATGGAACGCTGCTCACTAAGGAGAGGGGATGGACCACGGCTCATGCAACGGCACGCGGATGGATCTCAGAAACATACGGTGTGAAAGAAACCTTGTGCAAGAGGCCGAATACCGTGCTTCCATTTATGTGAAATGCTAGAAAATGCAAAGGAATCTGTAATGACAGAAAGCAGCTCAGAGCTTCCATGTGAGGGTGCAGGGGGTGGGGAGATGGACCGCGCAGGGGTGCGAGGAAACCTTCCACGGAAATGAGAATGTTCTCTGATGTTTGGCATGTTGACTGTGGTAGAGATTTCATGGGTGTATGTATCTCTGAAAATGAATGGAATTGTACACTTTAAATGGATTCATTTATTATACGCAAACTATGTCTCAATATAGATACTTAAAAACAAAGAAGAAAAAGAAAAAGAAAAAGTGAAGAGGCCTGGACAGGAGGCTGGGGCTGCTGCATCTTGGCCTTGGTCTCACGCACAAGAGCCTCAGTTTCCCCATCTGTAAAATGAGAGTATTGGACAAGGAGACCTACGTTCACTTCCAGTGTAGCGGTTACAAGTGTGCCGCGTCATCTGGGGCAGATTCATGAACTTCTCTGGGCCTCGGTTTTCTCATCTGTAAAGTGGGGGAACAATAGAGCCACCACCAGCCTGGGCTTAGAGCAGTGGTCGCTGCGCTGGAAGCACGCAGAGACTGCCACTGCCCTTCTAGCCTCGCAGACACCTGGTGGGTGTGGTCCAGGCTGCCTCACTCCCTATCTTGTTCCCCTGCCAACCCTGGCCTATCCTCACAGCCCCAGAGCCACCGGCAGATCGGGGCCATCTCAAGGTCCCTGAGTCACTCTCATTACAGGTCACAAGTTCTTCAGGGGCAACTTCTTGTCTTCCTTGTTTTGTATCCACAGCAGTACCAAGCCCGGAGCCAGGTATTCAAGTGGTGTATAATGGGTGCACGTGGAATGAAGGAGGGAGTTGAGTGGACCTAATTTCGGAAGAATTTTGCTTGGATTGTCCTGGAGAAGCGGCTTTCTCAGGATGGAGGGCAGGTGCAATTGTAGTGCTGTCATGGCCATGTATGGTTGAGTAGGTTGTTTACTGCACAAGGAAGCTCCACCCCAGGGGACAAATGGGGGATAAAACCCAGTACATATAGCTCTTTCCGAGTCACGTGACCATACTCGTTGGCTGTGTTTTCCCAAAGAGGTGCATTATTCATTTTTCTTTTCTTTTCTTCTTCTTCTTTTTTTTTTTTTTTTTTTTTGCGGTATGCGGGCCCCTCACTGTTGTGGCCTCTCCCGTTGCGGAGCACAGGCTCCGGACGCACAGGCTCAGCGGCCATGGCTCACGGGCCCAGCCGCTCCGCGGCACGTGGGATCTTCCCGGACCGGGGCACGAACCTGCGTCCCCTGCATCGGCAGGCGGACTCTCAACCACTGCGCCACCAGGGAAGCCCTCTTTTCTTCTTTTTTAAATAAACATTTTATTTTGGAATAATTTTAGACGTACAGAAAAATTGCAAGGACAGTAAGAGAATTCACCATATCCTTCACCCAGTTTCCCCTTACGTTCACAGCATTTACATAACCACAGTGCATTTGTCCAAACTAAGAAATTAACCTTGGTACAATAGTATTATCTAATTTCAGATTTGTCTTGTATTTTACTACTTTTTCCATTAATTTTTTTTTTTCTTGTTCCAGGATCCAATCCAGGATCCCACATTGCACTTAGTACGTTGTTTTTGTTAGATTAACACAGAGGTTTTCCTACTTTTTCCATTAATTTTTTTTTTTCTTGTTCCAGGATCCAATCCAGGATCCCACATTGCACTTAGTACGTTGTTTTTGTTACATTAACACAGAGGTTTTCCTATGGGATCGGGATTGCAGCGGTTGGGAAAAGAATGTGGATTTGGGGGAGTAGTCAGGACAAAGTCCTTAGGTGGCCTGTGAGGTGCCCAGGCTGGGTCATGGGGGGACGCTTGGCCTTCCTGACCCCGGCTGGGCGCCGTGAAGTGCTTTCCACTGTCTTGGCTCAGCCCATGCAAAGCACAGAGCAAAGACGTCGAAGTCGGTTGACAGGTTTTACTCATTGGCTGGCCAAGTTTTTGGAGCCGGTTCTTGGGGAGGTAGCATTTCCCTTTCGGCAGAAGCTGTCTTTGGGAACCCTGTAACTTGTGTGGAAGGTCTGGGAAGGTTCAGATCCAGGTGCTGGAGTGACGGGGGTGGGGTGGGGGGGAGGTGGGGGGGATAGAGTGGGAGTGGCGCTGGCTGCCCAGCACCGGGCGCTCCAAATTCTCTGGCTGGTTTCCTGGTTTGACCTGAGTGGCCCACCCGGGGTGGGTGACGAGTGGCTTTGCCCATCCCCTCCTGCCCCTTGTCCCTGCAGCTGGAGGGGTGCTGGGCATGGCGAGCGGTGGCAGAGAAGAGTGGACGTGAAGCCCGCTGCGGAGATCCACTGCTGCTCCGATCCCGAGGCCCCTCGAGGCTGAGGGGGCGCACTCGCCCTCCCCACCCACGGCAGAACTCAGGCTTTGTCCCCCAGACAGCAGCCGGGGTGACAGAAGAGTTTGGAGTCACCTGGCCCTGGGTTTGAGTTCAGGCTGGGCGATCCTAGTGAACCAACTGGCTTCTAAGACCTTCTGTCTCAGCATCGTTCAAACGGGCCGCGGCTCCTGAGCCAGCGCGCCCGGTCCCCCAGGGCTGCCTCCAGCACCGGGCCTGGCTGGCGTGGGGCACTGCCCATCACTTCCCTTGACGTTTCCCCTTCTCTGTCAGCTGATCCCCACCTCCCTTCCTGCCCCATCATATCCCCCCCCATATCTCTCCCATCGTTTCGCACTCAGGGGGTCCCACAATGGCCCCCGCTTGGGGAGCACCCATGTCTTCCCCTCTGGAGAGCCCTGTCTCTGACACTAGCTTTCAAGTGCCACCTCGAAGGCCCTGGCTCGCCCTCTGTGTAACTCTGAGGTCCCCTCCCTGTCAATCCTCCGTGGCCCCATCACTTCCTGCCTTGTTTTATGGACACCTGTGATGAAGCCGTATCTTCCCGCTCACATCCTAGACTCACCAGTACCCGATCCTGTGCCTGGCACACAGTAGGTGCTCATTAAATGCTTATTGACCAGAACCGAGGTGAACTACATTCTTAGGAGCCTCAGGTTCTTGGACAACAGCTCTGGCCCTGCCCGTGGAAGTGAGTCTCCAGCCCAGAGGGTCCCCAGGTCTCCTGCTGGTGTCCCGGAGCAGGGATGCCCGACAGGGGCCCAGCCCAGCCCCTGAGGGCCACCCCACCCTTGAGCCATTCGGCCAGACCGCAGGCTCCGCCTCCTGCAAACGGCCGTGGGGGCAGCAGCTTGGGTAAGTTCCCCTTCCGCTTCCTCCTGCCTCCTGTCCCGCCGCTGCTGCTCCTTGCTCAGGGCACCTCTCCAGCTCTCCATACCCCTGTGTCTGCAGAAGCGCTCCGGGCCCTGAGCTGTCAGCACCACCGCCCTCCAGGCCTCGGACACGATGCAGGCCATAAAGTGTGTGGTGGTGGGAGATGGGTAGGTACCCGGCTGGACTTGCTGACAGCTCCGTCCCGGGGTAGCCCTGGCCCCCCCCCACCCTGGCGCCCCTGGGGAAGCCCCCTGCCCTGCAGATGGAGGGGTCCCTGGGAGGCCGCCGGAGGAACGGCTCCCTTCTTCTCCCAGGGCCCAGAGGGAACCCCAGGGGTGGGCTGAGGACAGCTCCACTCTGTCTGCCCACCTCACCCCGGAAGCTGCCTTGGTGGAGAGTACAGGACTAGGGTTGGGGGTTCCTGGGGCCTCTCGCCTGCACCCTGAGAGCTGAGGCTGGTCTCCCATGGGCCCTCAGGCTTCGATTCTGTGGATGCCGGCTTGGGGTGGGGGGAGGTGGGTCCCCAGGCTGACCTGGGCTCTAGTCACTGGCTTGCGCTGCTGTGTGGCCTTGGGCAAGTCACAGCACCTCTCAGAACCTCAGCTTGGCCATCTGGAGAGAGGCCCATGCCCGCAGGGTTGATGTGGGGCCCCTTGCGATATTTTGACTGGTTGTCCTGCGCGTAAGTGTGTTCGCTGAAGCCGGCCTCCTGAGCCTCAGCTTTCGAGGCTGGGGAACTTGGGAGCTCGCGCGGGGGGCTGCGGGTGAGGAGCAGAGGGGGGAGGGGCGTGAGAGACAGAGCTGCGGGAGGCGGAGGAAGGGGAGGGGCGTGAGAGACAGCTGCGGGGGGAGGAGGAAGGGGGAGGGGCGTGACTGGGGGCCAGGGTGGGCCAGGCTGAGCCGAGGCGACTTCTCAGCTGTTACATCTCAGCGACCTCAGGTTGTCATGTCCCGCTATGGGCCTCAGTTTCCTCATCTGTAAAATGACAGCTTTGATGTGCCGGTCTCTCGTGCCTGCCAGCAGCACTGTCTTAGGGTCCAGCCTGCAGGTACCGCCTGGGGTTTTCTGTAGGTCCAACCCCGACACGTTCCCGCTGGTCTGGCTGGGCAGGCCTCTTATCCAACCCTCCCATCCTACTGAGGGGCAGCCTGAGGCCTTAAGAGACTCGATTTTCCCGGCCTGGGGTGGGCTGGTTTATCAGGCAGCCCTCTGCTGATTCTGATGCACGTTATCTGCCCGCCTGTCCTGCCCTGTTCACTTCTGCTTTATATCTGATCTGAGGAGGGGAGGGCGGAAGCCAAGGGCAATGTTCCAGTCACCTTGTTGGCAGGCCCGGGGCAGGGGGTGGGGAGAAGAGGGCAGCCGGTCTCCTCCGAGCAGGAAGTGACGAAACCAAGTTGGGCAGGGGAAGGCCCAGGGCTATCTGTGCCCCCTGCCCCCTCCCAGCCCAGCAGACTGAGGGCGAAGACTGCACGAGTAATGGCGATCACTACTAACTTAGTACTTACTCTGTGCAGGCCCTGGGGTAGTCACACTCCTCTGTTTTATCCTCCCACCAACCCTAATATTAGGCCCATTTTACAGTTGGGAAAACTGAAGCTCAAAGAAGTTGTCATTTGCCCAAGACCTCATGTGATTTGAATCCTGGTCTCTCTGATTCCTAAACTCCATGCTCTTAACAGCCATGGTGAGGTGGGAGGGAAAGAGGAGGGTCAGGCTTTCCCCAGTATTTGCTGCTGCTACGCTGTGCCAGGACTGTGCTCAGTTCTTTTACTGGCTTCGTCTAATTTACCTCTCGGTCCATCCTATGAGATGAACTCATCTTATCCCTATTCTTATCCCTATTTTCTGGATGGGGAAACTGAGGCATAGGGAGGTTAAGTGACTTGCCTAAGATCATGCTGCCACTAGGCAGGTGATGAAGCTGGGATCTGGATCCCAGGGGAGTGATGGCAGAGCTCTGGGCAGGTACCAGGGGCCTCCTGGGGACCCCCTGCTCTTAACCCTCTGTCTCACATCCTTGTCACCTGGGGAAGCCTGTTACAATACAAATTCCCAGATCCAGCCCACACCCCTGATTCAGAATCTCTAGGGTAGGAACTTGAAGTCTGTCCTTTAACAAACACCCCAGATGACTCTTAGGTGTGAGAACGCTGATACAGGGATTCTCAGACGGGGACATGATGCCCAGAGGGGTGGGCCTGGGTCTTCTCTGAGGGCTGGGCTAGGGGACTGGGCAGGTGCTGAGAAACCTCCCTGAGTCTCGGGCAGGGCCCATGACCACTGTCCCCTCGAACTTCCTGTCTTGCAGAGCCGTGGGCAAGACATGCCTGCTTATCAGCTACACCACCAACGCCTTCCCGGGAGAGTACATCCCCACCGTGTGAGTTCTGTGCGTGGGCGGGGCGCTCGGAGGCTGGGGAGACACGCATCACCAAGCCCACCCCCTTTTCAGGCACATCCTGTGAGCCTGAAAGTCAGCCTCCAGCCAGTCTCTGCCTGCCAGAGCTGCCCACTGGTTCAGCCGGGGAGGCAGTAACCAGCGCCGGGATGAGTGCCGAGGGCTCCCAGAGGGGAGAGAGGCTGCCGCGGGGTGGCCAGGGAGCAGGTGGCCTTCCAGCGGGGAGATGCGGAGGGCTGGCGTGAGCAAAAGCAGGGTAGAAGAGGGGCTGGGGTGAGTCGTGGAGGGCCTCGACACCGGGAGATCAGAGACATCAGGGCCCAGTGTGTGCCAGGGGAGAGGGCAGTGCCACCTGGAGGCCTGCCCTCGTGTTGGATGTGGTGGCAGGGCTGTCACCTGATGCACAGGTATGTAGAAGTATGTGGGGTGAATGGGAAGCATTGGCCCCCTCTCACCGATGCTCGGTGGCCCCATCCCTCTCAGGACAGCCCCCCAACTCCATAGCACACATCCAAGGCTCTGTGTGGCCTTCTCCCACCTTCCTTTCTGGCTTCATAGCCCAGTACTTTGCTTCTTGTCCCGTCTGCTTCCCGCCCCTGGTCACCAAGCACTCCCTGGGCATTTCCACCTCAGGGCCTTTGCTCCAGCTGCTCCCTCTTCCTGGACTGCTTTTCCTTCCCACGTCCACATGTCTAAGACCTCCAGGCCAGCTCCAGTGTCTGCTCCCCCAGGAAGCCTTTCTGATCTAGCCTGAAAGTGTCTCTCACTCCCCAGAGAGATTTTTGTCTGATCTTTCCCGTGATCACGAGCCTACGGAGGGCAGGGGGCCACGTCCAGTCCTTTCTGGGTCTCCCCGTTGTCTTAGGAGAGTGTCTTACGCACAGTGCGGTCTGCACATTGCCTTAGACACGATATATCTGTTTTGAGTCGACCTGAATGGAACTTCATGGAGAGGCCCTAGGAGGATGGATCACTGCTACCATCTATCAAGGGCCCACTGTGTCCTGGTCCCCGGACGAAACGTCACACGTGTGATCTCATTCGATGCTCGTGGGAGGAGGTGGCTATTATTCTAGCCCCAGGGTGCCTGCGGGGGAAACTGAGGCTCACAGCAGCTAAGGGGCCTGTCCCCCAGGGTCACCAGGTGGGCTGGGCTCCCTCTACTGATATGTCTCCCTGGGACACTGGCCCTGGCTCCAGTTGCCTCAGGGACCCCAGCCCGGGCAGGAGAACGGCAGCGAGGAGAGGGCAGAGAAACCTGGGTAGGAAGCCTGGAAAACTGATTTCTGCCCCGGTTCATTTCGCAACTCCCGCCATGGCGCCAGTGCCCCTCTCCTCGTCGGCCCTTACCTGCTCGCTCACCACCAATCACCCAATGCCTTCTGGTGCTGAGGGAGGGCTGGCTCTAGCCCTGAGCGGGAAGGCAGGTGCAGAATCGGGAAGGGCAGTCTCCCCAGGACGGTGCTGGCGCTACCTGTGTCCTGTCTGCCTGTTGCAGCTGGGCTGGAGGGCCCACCTGCTCGAAGATCTTAGACCAATCGCTTCCCCTCGGTGAGCCTCAGTTTTCCCTTTCTTTAAGAGGAGGGGCAGGGCTGGGACATGCCAAGCTCATTGCCCCGGGGGCCTTCCCCGTGCAGGGAGGTGGGAGGCGAGTTCTCTGGTGCAAGATGGTGGGACCAGCAGAGACCAAGGTAGGGCCAATTGCGCTCAGCAGCCCGGAGAGACTGGCCCCTGGTGGCCCCGAGTGGATTCGGTGGTCCTGGACAACCTTGTGGAAGGACAGACAGAATGGACCAGACAAGGTTTACCTTCCCAGGACTCAGGGCTTGGGTCAGAGAGCAGGGCCGGCTCCTGGGTGAGCCGCCTAGGCAGGCACACACTCGGGTGGGCCCTGCACTCGGTTTAATGCTCAGATGCCCCATCCTGAAATTCTTAATGTTTGAACAAGGGTCCCTGCATTTTCATTTTGTGCTGGACCTGCCAGGTGTGTAGCCAGGCCTGCATCCCACCATCTTTGTCTTCCATATGGAGTTACTCGGCTCTGGACAAGCCCCCAGAGGGGCTCCTGCTACAGTGCTCGCACCCCTGTGACAGGGAGGGGAAAATAAGCCACCCTGAGCCCTTGACAGTGGAGGGTGGGGACAGCCGGGGAGAGCAGAGTTGGGCAAAACAGGTAGCCTGAGATCTCTGGCACAGAGACAGAGGTCAAGAGAGCTCTGGGGCTGGGGGTGGTAGGGTTTGCTGGGGCCGGAGGCAGGTGCCAGTGGACCGGATCAGATAAGCGAGAGAGCTGAGCTGAACTTGCTGCCTGCGGGTTGGGGGATAAGAGCTCAGGGTCAAAGCCCTGTCTCACAGATGGGGAGACCGAAGCCTGCTCTGTGGATGGCCCTGTGCTGGGGGTTGGGGATACAAAGACAAGGCAGGAAGACCCTGCTCTCAGGTACCTGTGACCTAGGGGTTCTCCCCTTTCCCCTCTGCTTTTGATCATTCTCAAACGGAAGCCCAGGTGAGCTTTCAAAAGCGAAAATTAGATGGAGCCTAAATTCCTCCCTTAAAACCCACCTCTTACTCCATTCTGGTGCTCGGAGACCAGACACGCCAGCCTCCCCCAGGCTTCTGCACTCACCACTTCCATCACTCAGTTCCCGGCCGAGGTATCCCCTCCCTGACACACTGTCTAAAGCAGCCCCTCCCTCCGCCCAGGCCCCCTCCATCTCTCCGCCCTGCTTGACATTCTTCGCAGCCCTTCCCCATCTGACTTCTCCTGCTGGGACGGAAGCTCCATTAGGACAGGGCCCTGGTCTGTCTAGTTCACTAGACCAGGGGTCCCCAACCTCTGGGCCACGGCCTGTCGGGAACCCGGCAGCACAGTAGCAGGTGAGCGAGCGAAGCTTCATCTGCGGCTCCCATCGCTCGTATTACCGCCTGGACCAGCACCCCCCCTCCCCTCTTCCCCCCCCCCCGCCCCCACCTCGCACGTTCCGTGGAAAAATTGTCTTCCATGAAAGAAGACGTGGTGCCAAAAAGGTTGGGGACCGCGGCACTAGAGCAGCTTCTAGAAGAGAGATGAGCACGTGGCTGGTGCTCTGTAGTGACAGGGCCAGCCTGGCAGGCAGGGAGGGCATGTTCCAGCCTGTCCTGAGAAGGTGCTGGAACTCAAACCAGCAGGGGCTCAGCTCTGTGGGGGCTTGTCTCTGGGAAGGAAGAACACAGGTGGTTAATTTAGGTCGGAGGGGCCAGTACTTGGTCTTCACCTTCCTTTGTAAACTGGCAAATCCAGCCCAGATTCCCAAGGACAGGATGACGTGCGGCCTCCCTAGTGGACGTACCAAGCTTTCCGGCCTGGCCTCGCACCTCCCCCTCGCCCCATGCTCTTGCCACCGAGCGAGTTATTCCCTCACTGTGTCCTGCTGCCTCAAGCCTCCCCACTGCTCGTACACGCCCTCTGTCCCCTTGCATCCCACCTGGGACACCTCTCCGCTCCCCCATCTCCTCCAACCGCCCACCTCTCTCACCGGTGGCTCCGTCTCCCAGCTTCCCCTCTGACCCTTCTCCAAGACTTTTCCACCCAGTGGCCAAGAGGGCCTTTTCCAAATGCAAAGCTGATCATGTAAGCCCTGCCTGGTGAAGCCCCTCGCTGGCTCCCCGTTGCCTGGAGGACCACGCCCCGAAGCCAGCAGTGGTCCATGCCCCACCTGACCTATCAATCCTCCCTGGTCCCCAGGTCACAGCCATGCATGCCCTGTGGTCTCTGTGTTCTGTGAGTCCACCTTCTTTCCCCTGGAAGCTTGGGTGGTGGTCAGGTGATGCCCGGCGCTGAGCCCCCTTTCACCTGCCCCCCATACCCCTCCTCCACTCCATGCTGGGGTCAGGGCCGGGCCTGCAGCCCTGGGGGTGCAGAAAGAAGCCACACAGACTCTGGGTGAAAGCACTCCAGCCGTGTGACCATGGGCAGGTCACTCTCGGGCTTTGACTCAGTTTCCTGCTGTGTTAAAGGGGCACCACGGTAGAATCCACTTCCTGGGCTCACTGAAACGATCTAAGTATGAAGGGCCTGGAACAGCACGTGGCACCCCTAGGTGCCCAGCCAGCGTGAGCTCCCTGCCCTCTCCACGGCTCCCAGTCAGCCCCCAGACCCCAGCTCAGACTCCGCTGAGTCTCCAGCCATGAAGTCGCAGTGACTCTTACGCCATGAGCTTTTCTGAATTGGGTAACAGGATCTAGTTCTGGCTCTGCCCCCAACTGACTGCGAGCTCTTGGGCAAGTCCCTTCCTGTCTGTGAGCCTCGGTTTCCTCATCTGGTAAATGGGAGTGAGGGTTGGCCGCAGTGGTGGTCTAAGGCTCCTCTGGTCCTGGCTCCCTGCGGGTCTCTGAAGTAGGGGACCCCGGGGGCTGTGGATCATTTTGTCCCTGCAGTGATCCCTCAGGGTCTGGCAGCTGGTCCTCTGTGGGGGGCCGGTGACGTTGAAGGGTGAGACTGTTCAGCTCCTCGGCATCTTCCCGTGAGGTGGCTTGAATATCCTCTGTCCCTGGATCTTCCTAATGGCCCCACGAGATAGGGCTTTTTTCACAAGGAAGAAAGTGAGGCTCGGAGAAGCTGGGTTACTCACCCAGGGTCACACAACCAGGACAAGGCTTCACAAGGAACTTACTGTTCCCTCCCACCTCTGGGTGGCCATCCCGGGGCGAATCAACCCTCCTGCAGTGCATCTGTCCACTCTCTCGCTCACAAATAGTGTACAGAGGGAGCCAGGTTCAAATCCCAGCTCCTACGCTTGTGAGCTGGTTGGCCTTGGAAGAGTTATTTGACCTCTTGGGGTCTCGGTTTCCTCAACTGTCTAATGGCAAGAACTTGAGGTTCTTTTATCTTGGGTCACTTGGGACTTCAAGACCTAATGTATGAAGGTCTCTAACCCTCTGACCAGCCCCGGAGCAGGTGTTTGGTGCTGCTACAAGTCCCAGGAACCAGCTCTTTCCCCGTTGCCACGGCCCCTGAGACCCTGGAGTTGGCTCAGAGAAGACAGATGCCTTTGGCTCAAGGAATCTTGGGGGTTTTTTGGTGTCAGAATTTCAGACTGGACAGTAAAGGAAAGAGTGTCCCTGCATCCTAAGCTCATCCCAAAGGAGTGTTTCTGGCAGAAGCCGAAGAAAGCATGGGCACTTCTTTCCCCATCATGCCCAGCGATGTCTCCCTGAACAGTGCCTTCCGCCTGAAATCCCACTATGGTATGGGTGGTACCAAGAGTAGGTCCACAGGGCACCTACTATGTGCCAAGTGCGATGCTGGCCTTGGTGCAGTGAGGAACAAGCCAGGCTTGATGTCTGCTGTTTGGGTGCCAAGTTCACCACAGATTACTGAGTTGGGACGGGGTGGGGGCCCCGACCTGGCTGGGGCTCGCGAAAGGCTTCCTGGAGGTGACCTTGAAATGGGACTGGAGGGAGGATGAGTAAGAGTCAGCCCAGCACCAGGAAAGAAGAAGAGTGGGGAGCCAGGGGAGGGACGTTTGCAGGAACTTTCCAGGCAGGAGGGAGCAGGGCCATCTGCGGAACTTAAGGCTGGACAAGCATGGGGTGTTAAACATGTCAGGTTACCCACTTTTTTGGGGGGGGTGTTGCCTGTCACAGGACAGCTGTCTTTGGAGTTGCTCTGAAGCATTACGGCTTCTACAGCCTGTCACTGAGCAGTGCTCTGGGAGGGCTTCGTGGAGGGGGTGGCATCCCAAGGGCTTCAGTTCAGTTTGGTTTAACTCTGTTCCACCTACACTCACAAGGTGCCAGTCCTGAGTCTTCAGAGATGAAATTGACATGGGCCCCGCCCTCACGGAGCCCACAGCCCATGGCGGGACAGAGACACACTAAAACCAGTTCATAGTCAAGGCAAAGCAGTTGCCTGAGAGAGGGGACGACAAGCTCTTTCCAGGTCGGGGACAGGGAGGGAGGTGTCTGGGACGTTTCCCCACAGTGCGAGCTTGTGCGATTGCCCTGGAGGCCTCTCTGGTGTTGGCAGGGAGATTTTAGCCTCTGCCCCACCCTATTCCTTCAACATGTGCCTTTCCAGTGTGTGCCAGTGGCATTTCCTGAAATCTCCAGTAGCTGTTTTTGGTGTGCACTAGGGATGGGCTGGAATTAACACCCAAGGACTTAACACCCAAGGACTTCCCTCTGCCAATGAGAGATGGAGAAGGTGGTTAAATACCCCAGCTCCCTGCCTCCTCTGGGGGATGCCCTGAGCTCAGTGGCCCCAGCCAGACGGAGCCCCAGTTCCCGCGCAGTAACAGCTCAACAGCTGCTGTCCCTTCCCCTCGGCTGCCTGGAGTCACTTCCCAAATAAACCACTGGTGCCACTCCCTCATCTCGGGGTTTGCTTCTGGGGGGACCCAACCTAAGATGGGAATGAACACTCATTCAGCAAATATTGGGTGACCAGCCGCAGCGTCCAGCCTAGGAGGTGGGTAACGTTTATTCTGATCATGCCTTGGAGAGAATGTTATGCAGCCTTGAAAAATCGTCTCTCCAAAGGGTAGGTAAGGGCAGAAAAACAGTAGAGACAATGTTTTCCTCTTTATGCTTACCTGCGTTTAAAATTTCTTATGTAATAGATCAGTATTTAAGAAAAATAAAAAATAAAACCCAACTGCATAGAGCTTTGTGACTTTGGTCCTGTTGTAGCCCCTCTCTGGGTCTTGGCCTCTGCCATGGAACCATGGACTGCAAGTCCCTAGACTCTGGGGCTGGAGACTGGCCCTTCTATCTTACCTGTTCCCACAGGTTCGACAACTATTCAGCCAACGTGATGGTGGACAGCAAGCCCGTGAACCTGGGGCTGTGGGACACGGCAGGGCAGGAGGACTACGACCGCCTCCGGCCGCTCTCCTACCCGCAGACGGTATGCTGCCCAGCCCTCCTCGTGGTCCTGGGCTTTGCATCCCGGTTGCCTCTGCCTGCTGAACCCTGACCCTCCCCTTAAGGCCCAGCTCGAGGAGTCCCCGCCCTCCATCAGGCCCCTGTCATTACCGTGCCCTCTGTCTTCCCAGCCCCTCTGCCTCTTGGGCTGCTGCACCACCTGGTTCTCAGTGGGCGGGGCAGGCAGACTCTGGACCAATGGGAGCTCAGGATGGCCGGCTCTGGGGGTGCTAGGGGAGGGGAGGAGTGATGGGGGCACATCTGCAGGTGGCTGTGTGGCTGCTGGGCTCTGTCTCCAGGGTGGCAAGGAAAGCGCTGGGGCTGGTGACCAGACGGCAGGTGGGGGGTAGGTAGTGAGTGCCTGGTGAGGAGCATGGATTCTGGAGTTCCAGATGGCAAATGCTTTAATCCTTGTAAACCTCACTTTCCCCATCTGTGGAATGGGGTAGCAGCAGCACCGCTACAGTGTTGTGTGAAGATTAGCCACTTAGAACAGGCTCGGGCCGTTAGGAAGTGTTGGATAAACAAGCAGCAGCCTGGTGTAGAGGTGGGAAGGGAATCCCTGCTCTGCCGAGTCCTAAGCGCCCAGCATCCCCTGGGCGCTCCAGCCCTCAGTGGCTGCCCAGGTGTGGGAGAGCCCAGGTGGGATGCCTCCAGGCCTCCCCTCACGAGTAACCCTTGTCTGACCTCCCAGGACGTCTTCCTCATCTGCTTCTCCCTTGTCAGCCCAGCCTCCTATGAGAATGTCCGGGCCAAGGTGAGCGGGATGGAGCGGGGGTCTTGGGGGGATGGGGCAGGTGACCCTGAGGGAGGGGAGCACGGGAGGGAGGGACCGCTGACTTTGGCCTGCCTCTGGGGCAGCAGAGGATGTGGGCAGAGAGGGTCCCTAGTGCCACCCAGGGCTGGCGGGGGGGACTGGGGGTGAGACTCAGACGGGGTCTCAGAGCGGGCTGTGATAGTTAGCTTTACTCTCTAACCTGTCCTCTCTCCTCCCCACACACCCTCATGACTCCCTATTATCTCCTCCCGGCTTGGTGCCCCTCTTCTCCGCCTACCCCCTGCACAACCTCCTGCCCCCACCCACCGGCCCAGTGGTTCCCGGAGGTGCGGCATCACTGCCCCAGCACGCCCATCATCCTGGTGGGCACCAAGCTGGACTTGCGGGACGACAAGGACACCATCGAGAAGCTGAAGGAGAAGAAGCTGGCGCCCATTACTTACCCGCAGGGCCTGGCGCTGGCCAAGGAGATCGGTACAGGGCTCGGGCTCAGACAGGGGAGCTGGGTGCAGGGGGATTGGAAACATAGCTTCCAGGGCCAGGCTGTGCGATTCCACCCTGGGTGTGCCGTGTACTAGCTGTGTGACCCTGGACGAGTCACTTAGCCTCTCTGGGCCTGTGTTTCCTCCTCCGTGAACCATGGCAACAGTCGTAGTGCTGGGTGGTTGGGAGGATTAAATGAATTCACGCCCGTGAGCTCCTAGAGCAGCACTGCACGTGGGAAGCACTTTGTGTTAATTGTTATTATAATATTAGTATAATCCATAAACAGACATCGAAATAAGTGCATTTGGACAGACAGAAGCAGGGATGGAGGGGGGTGTGCCGTGGTTTCTCAGAGGACGAGCAGCCAAGTCAAGCTTGGGTTTTCCGGGAAGGCTTCCTGGAGGTGGTGCTTCTGCTTGAGTTTGAAGGGTGACGTCTTTCCCTCTGCATCCTTCTCACCCCCCATTCCTCACCCTCCTGGCTTCTCAGCCCAACTCCTCTTTGCCTCCCGGCCACTGGGCCAGAGAAGTGACTTCTCAGGGTCACGCAGCTGGTAGGTGGCAGAACCAGGATTTGAACACAGGACCACAAACCGATGGCTTGGGGGCCTCCTCGTGGTGGCTCAGGGCTGCCTGCACTAGGGAGGTGATGACCGATGGGTCTGGCCTCTTCCGTGGCGTCCAGATCTGCTGTCCTTTGCCTGGGGACAGGGTACTTGCCCAAGAGCCTGGGACCACCAGTGGGGTTTGGCCACTATGAGAAGTGGCCCAGCTGCCCAGGGTGCTCTGCTCACCACAGGGTCCGGCAGACCCAGGGTTTGGCCCCTGAACTGGTGGGGCCTGCTGCAACCCATCCCTCCCTCAGCCCTACCACTCTTCCTTCCGCCGGAACTGGGAGGGCCCTGGGGACTCACATCTCTTCACAGGAAGAGAAACCACAGCCGTCACCCCCTCCTTCATGTGACTAGCCCAGTGACATGGCCGTCTTTCCCAGGGGCCTCCGCTGCCACTTAAACCCTGGGTCCTTTGTCCCATCCTAGGGGCTCTGGCTCTCAGGCCCTCTGGTCTTTCCTCACGAATATTGGGGATTGCACCCCTGCCTTCTCTTCTTTCTGAACAGCCTGTCCCCCCGGACTCCTTCCACCCAAGACAGTGACTCTCCAGCCTGTGTCCGACCCCATCCTTCTTAAAGCACAAGCTTTCGGATGAGATGGGGCCTGGAAGCCTGGATTCTGGTCCTGGCAATGACTGTCTGTGTGACTTTGGGCCAGTGGCTCCCCCTCTCTGGACCTCAGTTTCCCCATCCGTACTAGCCAGCCTATACACTCCCTAAAGTTCCTTTCTCCTTCATGAGGAGATGAGTTGGGGTTCCTGCCTTGGCCTCTAGCCAATCCTCTTGGAGCCAATACCAGCTGGGGGTGGCCAGGGGCAGTGACTAATGACTCTGAACTTGCCTCGGACAAGCCCAGGCCAAGGGGGAGACCTGGGGGGCCTGCAGGCTAATGAGGACAGCAGCTGCCTCTGCCCACCAGTCCCGGGTGACGCGTTGTGGGGCAGCTCTGATCCCAGCTGCTAATCACAGGATTGGGCGCTTCCTGGGTGCTGGGCCGGTGCATTCTCCTGCTTCATCGTCATAGCAACTATGAAGGAGGGACTGTCATCGTCCCACTTTACAGAGGAGGAAAACTGAGGCTCAGGGAGAAGTCACTAGCTCGAGGCCACCCAGCCGGGATGTGCCACGGCCGAGACTCGAATCCGGGCTGCGTGGCTCCCCCAGTCATGATCAGGGCGGTCTGCTGCCCCCACAGGTGGGCGACTGGGGAGCAGAGAGGGGGGACAGGCTGAGGTCCTGGAGTGGCCAGGCCTCTCCTCAGGACCCTTTCTCTAGACACCACTGATCCAGGAAGCAGGAGGGTGGCAGGTGCCAGGGAGGACGCAGCTGGAAGGTGTGGAAGAAAGAAGTGGACACTGGCTACGGTCCCTTGCAGGGAGACAGTGGCCAAATGCCCAGTGACACCCTTCTGGGCACAGAGGGTTATGGTGACGAGACTCCCAGACCCAACTCGGGGTGCTCCGTACCTGCCAGCCGAGCCCTGGGACCACTGCCTGTGCTCCCTGGTGGGACAATGCTCCCACGTGCAAGGGAGACATCCAGCGTGTGACTCAGGACAAGTGACATCCTCTCTGAGCCTTGGTGTCCTTGTCCTTGCCCCACACTTTCTTTCCCTCGTCCCTGGGCTGCCCCTCCTGAGATCTTGGCTCCCCTCTGGCAGCTGTGTGTCTCTGGCCCCGGGGCATCCACTCTCTGGGCCTGATTCCTCACCTGGGAAGCGGGGACTCACAGAATTTCTTCACAGGGTTGTCGGAAGCGCCCAGCTCAGTGCCTGGCAGGGAGCAGGTGCTGGTCAGCGTTGGTCTGCTTCTTCCCCCCACGGAAGAGCAAAGTTCCCCCTTCCTGCCCCTCTCCTTCTCTGTTTTCAGTTGCTCACTTCAGGGAGACTGCTTGGGTTGTAATGGACACAGGCGCTCTCACAGGTTCCTTCCAGAACGTCACAGAACACTGCCCCTGGGAGTGGGGCTCAGCCTACCTTCCTCACTGTCTGTGCTCCGTGCTCCAGCCCTGAGTGGTCACGTGGGAGAAGGCTGGTCCCCTCATGGGGGAATGGGTGCTCCCCAGTTCCCATTCCTCTTGCTGAGGGCCCCCAGCTGCCCCTGGCAGAGGGGAAATGTCTAGTGTGTGACTTTGGATAAGTGACTTTTCTGAGCCTCAGTTTTCTCAACTGTAAAGTGGGGAGATGCGAAGGACTGGTTAGATGACATTTGGAATGTCCTAGTGAGCGGGCCACGGGTTCCTCAGGCCTCCCGGGGGAAGACGGAGGCAGGCATTGGGAATTTTCTAGAAGAAAGTGAGGCGCCGAGAAATTTGGTCACCGTAGCTTGAGCCCCTTTCTTGCCAGGAAGGTATCCTTCCTTAAATTAAGGGCTTTTGTGTTCAAGAAAGACACAGACCTGCTCTCGTGGGGGGGTCTTAACCTCTCCCTCTGAGTAAAACTCCCCCTTTCCGACATGAGGAGACTGAGGCACAGAGGGGTAAATGCCCTGCTCTGAGTGACACAGCCCAGGTGGCCGCCACAGCCAGTGCAGTTGCATGGCTTGGGACGGGGTTTTGCCCAGCCCTGACCTAGGCCTCTACCCTCTTGCTGCCCTAACCTAGACTCAGTGAAATACCTGGAGTGCTCAGCCCTCACCCAGAGAGGCCTGAAAACCGTCTTTGATGAGGCGATCCGGGCCGTCCTGTGCCCCCAGCCCACGCGGCCACAGAAGCGGCCCTGCAGCATCCTCTAGGGGTAAGAGCCCCTCCCTCCCCTCCCCACGCCCCCCGCCGCCACACACACAGCAGGCTCTGGCTGGGAGGGAGGCGTCCAGCCACTGTTCGGTGGCCCTAGGTTTCATCGGGAGTGGCATTTAGGCTGGGACAGAAGAGGGACCATCAAAGGGGCTTCAGGTTGCCCATTTGCCTGAGCCGGTCCTGCTCTGTGAGCCCAATTCCCAGAAGGAAGGTTCAAAGTGTCAGAAAATGCCAGGTAACCTGAGGCAAGGCGTGGTGTCACTGAGCTGCCCCTCTGCCGTCCCTGCAGCAGGGTGGGGAGGATCACGGCAGAAAGATACCTCAGCCCCTACCCCTTGGAAGAGGCCGCTTGAGCCGGGGAGACCTGACACCCACATATAGGGGTGGAGGTAGGACAGACTGAGTTATGAGGCTACTGGGGCAGAAGAGGGATGGGTAGGGGTTGGAGGCACCCACAAGGCTTCCAGGATGGGTGGGACAAGAAGGACGGAGAGGACTTGGCCAACCTTGAGCAAAAGCTGGGAGCTGGAATGAGCCGTGAGCCAGGAGAGCCGGGAGCGGGCTGTGGATTCTGTTTGGCCCCCAATTCTCACCCACTGCCTGTCTCCTTTCCAGGACACACCCAGCCCTCCCAGCCAGATGGTTCTGACCCTCCGGGGCCCCCACCCAAAGCCCCAGGACATCCCCGCTGGCCATGCTGTCCCCTTCCTGTGGCGTTTCTTAGCAAGACGGCTGCAGAGCTTGGCTCATCATCTTCTCTGTGCTGGAGTCCCCCCCGGGGAAGAGTGTGCACTTGTAGGTGCTGCGTCCCCATCCCCTCATGCTCCTGCCTTCCCAGGGGCCAGAGGGGAGCCCCAGGACCGATAAGCCACCCCTGTGTTGCTGTGGTCAGATGCCCCACGTGGCATCATCTACCTGTTTACTCCTCCCTCCCAAAGCCTGAATCCCCTCTGGAAACTTCGGGCCAGATGGTTGCCGGCCACCACTTATATACCTTCAGGGACGGGTCTCTTGCTCTCCCGTGAGGCAGTCTACTCCAATATTGATGGTCTTGCTTGTCTGAGGTTCTCCTACTGAAGCTAAATTAAGTGTCTGAGAAGTTTGCTCTTCTGGTCTTAGTGCTCCTTTTGGGGACAACACAAAACATTCAGATTTTCTAAATCTCTGTGGGCACCTGCCCAGCCAATCAAAAGGCTGGGTCCTGCTGACTCCTGCCACCTCTCAAGTCTTTCTGCTCCACTCACAGGATCCTGAGCTGCATTTACCTGTGACAGTCTTAAAACTTGCAGACCCTGCCAGTCGGGATTTCTGTCATTGCAACTAGGAACCCAATTCAACCTGCTTAAGCAGAAAATAAATTTACTGATTCAAGTTTGGAAATATCATGACTTCAGGTGCAGCTTGATCAAGGGGACTCAAATGATGTCATCAGAGCTCACTTTCCTGTACCTTCTGATGTCTGATTCATTCTTAGGCAGGTGACTCTCAAGGGCTTCATCCTTCCCGTTTCCAGTTCAGCAAAAAAGAGCAAGTGTCTGCCCCCGGCAAAGTTCTAATTAAGGTTTACTCTGATTGGACCAGCTCAGGTCTTTTCAACCAATCACATTTGTCAGGAGAATGCTGTGTTCTGATTGGTCAAGCCTGGACTACATGCCACACGAGAGCATGGAGCGGAGGCAGCCCTTTCAAAACCATACCCACTAGAGTGGAGGGAGGGGTTGGTTCTCAAAGGGAGACTGAGAGTTTTGCCAGAATTGGGGAATATGGGTGTCGAGCAGCCAGAAACCCCTAGTCTCCACTATTGGAGGTCCCAGGAAAGTGTCCCAACAGTGTAAGGAAGCAATGCCGGACCCAGCAGGCACAAAACACAGGCAAGTTTCTTTAAAAGAGAGATGGGGCTGCTGTAAGGATTTACGAAGCTCATCCCTAACGCGCCAAGGTACAGGATGGAGCCAGTCCCACCTCAGTGTTTGCTAATTCACAAATGCCAGACTTTCCAATCCTGCGGACGACTGTGCTTCTCTATCTAAATGTCATCCATCCATTCAACACGAATTCACTGAACACCTACTCTGTGCCAGGCATTGTTCTGTGGTCCAGCGGTACACCCAAGTTCTTGCCCTCAGGGGCTGACACTCTAAAATAAAGGTTTAAAAAAAAGAGATATAAGACCCCGTCCCTGACGACACAGAAGTTCCCCCAATTCCCAGCCAGTGAAATGATCTGGGTTTCATTTTCTGCTCTTCCAGGATCCCGGCCACTTCCACTGCCCCTCGTAAGTCCTGAAGTTCTGATGCAAGATCTCAGCTCACTGGCCTCCTGAGAGCCCAACCCTCTTGAAAGGGATGGGGTGCAGGGGGGAAATCCCGTGGCCTTTTTTAGTTTCAGCTCAGACAAGGTCGTTATGCTTTTCAAGTGACTTCTCTGAAACAAACCAAAAAACCACTAACACCCCTGCCCCACCCCCCAACACACGACACAGATACAGACATGTATGTGTCAGAACTCACACCCTAAAACATCCAACGTTTAAAAGCCCTGAGAAGCGCCTTCCGGTGGGCCGGAGTCGAGGAGAGCCTCTTTCTGTTTCCTGCTCTTCCGTGGCCTCAAGAGAAATTCAGGACCATCCTGGTGGCCCCAAGGCCTGGCTGCACCCCACCTCCCTCGCTCGTCCTGCGCTTACACCTCCTCTGCCACGTGCCTCTTCCCCTGAGCCTACCCCAGTGGATGCAGTCCTTGTTTTATACCAATAATAAAGTCAGGAAATAAATCCTCTCACCATTGTGTGGTTTCACCCGGCACATATGAGCTCATTTAATTCTCCTAGCAGCCTTCCAATGTAGTACTAACATCTCTGTTTTGCAAAGAAGGAAATAGACGCACAGGAGTTAGAGCTCAGTTCACTAAGGCAGACACTGTACTTTCCCACCTGCTACCACTACTTCCACCCTCTTTGCTAACGGGATTCTAGTTTTGTGCAAAGCAGCAGTGTATTTAGCCCCAGACAAAAATACTTGTTCCCAGCCTGCTTTGCAACTGGAGTTCCAAGTTCGCACAGTTCTGGCTAACAAGACATAAGTGAAAGTCAGCTGGAAAGGTAGCTTCTGTGAAAGTTTTTGTTGTCTTCCATAAAAGAATAAGGGACCCAGCCAACACTGACCATTGCCCTGGCCCCTTCCCTGATGAATACTGATGAGAAGTCTGGAGCTGCAGCAGCCATCTTATGAACCTGAAGCCACAAACATGAAAATACAACCTAACGTGCTAAGAATGGAGTAGCAGAAAGATGAAAAGAGCCTGGATTCTTCACAACTTTGGTCAGCACCTGAATAAATGCCAGTGGCTGCCTTGTTAAGGGAACAGAGCAAAAATGAAACCACTTATTTGTTTATGTCACTGTTAGGCCTTCTGTTACTGTTAGTTGACAGCATTTGTAACTGAGGTCTTAGGACTCCCAGCTCTGTGTTCCTTCTGCTGTATCATTGTGTCCAGAACTCACTGAGCATGGGGTGAGTCACTCGTTTCTGCTTTGCAAATTGGCTGAGGACCAGAACCCCTTCAGATAGGAAAGAGAAACCTCGAGGGAAGTCGGTGAGGAGTTTTGAAACAGGAAGAACTGTTAGTTGTGGGCAGGAGCTGACAACATGGCGATGCTCACTCATTTGACAGCAGCCACTCCCATGGACCCTCCTGGTGCCAGGCCCAGGCTGGGTATCAGGGCTTGGGTGCGTTATATTTGGCCTCTTGCAATAAAATCATCATCTGGTGGCAAAGGAAAGCACCTGCCAGATAATTCTGCTTCATTTGGGGCTCTCTGTCTTGGAGCCTGGCTTCTCCTTGTGTCTTCTTCCAAAGCAGAGGCCTGGGGGTCACTCTGACTTCTCCCATTCTGTCCCCCCAGCATTCACTGGTCACCAAGCCTGGAAAATTCAGCTTCCCAATATCTGTTAAACCTACCCCTCATCTGGCCCACTGCCACTCCCTACTGTAGGTCTTGCAACCATCCCCTGGACAGTAGCTACGGCCTCCTCACTGGCCTCCCTGCCTCCACTCTCCCTGCCTTCTCCAACCTTCATCGGGAAGGCTGGCGGAATCTTCCTCATTTACAAACGTAATTACGCCACTCAGATGCCTCGGTGTAGCGTTACCATGATCCTAGCAAGTACCTGGCACCTAGTGGATGCTGATAAATGTCTGTTGTTTATATAAATGAATAAGCAGGTGAAAGAATGGACTTTAAAGGAGAGAGAGAGAGACCCAGCCCTTCTAGTGACCCAGCTGGGCCCAGCCTTCCAGCATCCTCACCATACATGAGCCATCTTGGACGTGCCAGCCCAGTCGAGTCCCCAGAGGACGGCAGCCCCAGCCAGCACCGTGTGGAGCAGAACAGCTGCTCCACTGAGCCCAACCAACTCACGCAATCATGAGAGATGACACCATGGTATACTGAAACAACGCCTCTTCTGGGGCCAAAGTCCTTGCTGTCTCTTCCTTTGATCTCTTACTTCTCCCTGCTACCCTCTTAACTCCTCCACTGCCCAAGAAGTATTCACCTCTGGGGACATCTGATTCCACCTAGGCCTCATGGGATGTGCGAGGCCGGGCAGAGTAAGCTCTGGGGAGTGAGAGAGATCTAGGATAGTTCTAGAAGACTTCTGAAGGCTTTGAGAAAGTGAGATGATGAGCAGTCATCCATGTAATCTGAGGTCCAGATCAATTCAGTTCCCATGTGCTAAGACTATGCTCTGTGCCAAGTGGCACTGGGAGCTGGAGGTGCAGAGAGGGGCGAGACCCAGCCGTCTGCTCCCCAGGGGCCCAGAAGCCAGTGGGAGAGACAGACGTGTAAATCAACACCTGCCACGGGGTTTGATCAACATACCACAAAAATGTACTCAACAGCAAACGGAAGAGACCCTGGTTTCAAGGTGCCAGGTAGAGATGTTTCCGCCCCCTCACCCTGGCTGAAAAGCAGCACGAAACAGAAACACAAACTCTCTTCTTCAAAGAAACCAGGAGACACCTGTGACCCCAAACCGCAGCACGCAAGCACAAAGAGCAGATGGAGGGGTGGTAAATGATTTAACAGGGCCCAGGAAAGACAAACCTAAGTGCCTGCTGTTCCATGGCAGGGTGGGGTGGGAGGCTTGGAGATGGGGAAGATGCAACGAACTGGCCTTACAGAACCACAAGGGGGCTCCAAATTAGGGGACCCAGATACCATAGATGGCGAGGCAGGAGCCTGAAAACAGGTGGGTTGTTTGGAAGTCTGTATAAGGAGCAGTTAGACCCCCTGGTCCTCTCCCCTGCGCTATGCAGCCTGGCAACAACCCTTCCCTAACACGGGCAGGGAAACCCAACTGGAGAGCTCTGGACCCAAGGACACCAGCCGCAGAGCAGGTGCGGGTGAGGCTCCAGACTGATTATTGGCAATGTGGCAGATTTGACTGCACTTAGCAGATAATCACTCCCTCCATCCTCTACCTCTGGAGGAGGAGCATACTTCCCCGCTCCACTGATGCTGCCTCGGCCATGTGACTTGCTTTTGGCCAGTGGGATATTAGCATATGCCTCACAAGGAGAGATTTGATGTGCTTGCCCCATGTTCTCTTGTGCTGACAAAAGAACAGGCCCTGGCAAGCCTGCTGGTTCTAAGAGTATAAAAGAAATAGGGAGCAGGGGTGTCCAGATGACCTGCAGACCTGCAGCTCAAAGCGGATCAGCCTGGCTGAGCCCAGCCTACATCAGCCAATCCCCGCTGACCTGAAGGTGTGTAGTGAAATAAATGCTTATTGTTGTGTACCACAGAGGTTTTTGCAGTTATTTGTTACACAGTAGTAGCTGACTGATATGGGAGCATTCAGTGAAAGTCTGAAGGCTTAACAGGGTGATCCCAGCTCCCTTCCCTCACCCAATTTAGGAATGCAAGCACCCAGGCATACATTCATCCCAGACAGGAAGCTGTGGATGGGATCTGACCACCCCAGTGAAAAGTCTTACAGATGCTGACAGCTGGTGGCATCTGGATGTTCTTGACAAAACGTTCAGCTGTTCCTACAGAGGTGTTCACTATTTTGCAAGCCCTGTTCACTATTTTACATAGAGCTTCCAGTCCAATTTTTAATGCTTTATTCTGCAAGGTGAATGGATAACCAAAGATGACTGTTTAATTGAGGAAAGTTCTAACATGAAAGAGATCCAATGAAACAAATAGAAAAAAAGGATCTAGCAAGAAATAGAGACAATGCAGTGATCAGAAGAAAACTTTAAAGAAACCATCACTGCTATCCTTAGAGAGAAAAGGAAACATATTATATCCACAAATAAATACAGAATGCCATAACACATGAATAATCAGGAAACAGAGAAGAGCTCTTAGAAATTAAAAATACATTGATTAAATTTTTTTAAAAATAGAGACGCTGGAAAATAAAATAGAGTAAAAAAAAAAAAACAAACCACCTCTCAGAAGATAGAATAAGATGGTAAAAGTAAACAATAAGAAAATTAGGGCTTCCCTGGTGGTGCAGTGGTTGAGAGTCCGCCTGCCGATGCAGGGGACATGGGTTCGTGCCCCGGTCCGGGAAGATCCCACATGCCTCGGAGCGGCTGGGCCCGTGAGCCATGGCCGCTGAGCCTGCGCGTCCGGGGCCTGTGCTCCACAACGGGAGAGGCCACAACAGTGAGAGGTCCGCGTAATGCAAAAAAAAACAAAAAAACAAAAAAAAAAAAAACAAAAGAAAATTAAAGGATTACAAAAATGGGCAGAAGACCTAAATAGACCTTTCTCCAAAGAAGATATACAGATTGCCAACAAACACATGGAAGGATGCTCAACATCAACATCACTAATCATTAGAGAAACGCAAATCAAAACCACAATGAGTTATCACCTCACACCGGTCAGAATGGCCATCATCAAAAAAATCTACAAACAATAAATGCTGGAGAAGGTGTGGAGAAAAGGGAACCCTCTTGCACTGTTGGTGGGAATGTAAATTGATACAGCCACTATGGAGAACAGTATGGAGGTTCCTTAAAAAACTAAAAATAGAACTACCACATGACCCAGCAATTCCACTACTGGGCACATACCCTGAGAAAACCATAATTCAAAAAGAGTCATGTACCACAATGGAACATGGAAGCAACCTAAGTGTCCATCGACAGATGAATGGATAGAGAAGATGTGGCACATATACACAATGGAATATTACTCAGCCATAAAAAGAAATGAAATTGAGTTATTTGTAGTGAGGTGGATGGACCTAGAGTCTGTCATACAGAGTGAAGTAAGTCAGGAAGAGAAAAACAAATACCGTATGCTAACATGTATATATGGAATCTAAAAAAAAAAAAAAGGTTCTGATGAACCTAGGGGCAGGACAGGAATAAAGACGCAGCCGTAGAGAATGGACTTGAGGACACGGTGTGGGGGAAGGGTAAGCTGGGATGAAGTGAGAGAGTAGCGTTGTCATATATACACTACCAAATGTAAAACAGATAGCTAGTGGGAAGCAGCCGCACAGCACAGGGAGATCGGCTCGGTGCTTTGTGACCACCTAGAAGGGTGGGATAGGGAGGGTGGGAAGGAGATGCAAGAGGGAAGGGATTTGGGGATATATGTATACATATAGCTGATTCACTTTGTTATACAGCAGAAATTAACACAACATAGTAAAGCAATTATACTCCAATAAAGATGTTAAAAAAATAAAATTATACAAAAAAAACCAACAACCCAGATAACCAACAAGGACCTACTGTATAGCACAGGGAACTATATATATATATAAAACTGAATCACTTTGCTGTACACCTGAAACTAATACAACATTGTAAATTAATTGTATTTAATAAAAATTAAAAAATAATCAAAGGATTAATCTAGGAGGCCAGTAGTAAAATAACAAAAGTTCCAGAAGGAAATAATAAAAAATCTTCCCTAGAACTGAAGAACACAATTCTTCAGATTAAAGTAGTTTGCTGCGTGTCCCAAACACTTGCTGTTGGGGGGGACATGACCCAAGCGTTACAAAATTTCAGAAATTTAGGGATAAAACAAAGACCCTAGAGGCTTCCAGAATAATGAAAAAAGCTACCTAAAGTTACACAGAAAATATTGAAAATAAGAATAGGGCTGGAAGCTAGAGACATGAACAGATGCCTTCTACCATCTGAGTCAAAGTCTAGATCCTCAACCTAGAATTCTAAACCCAGACGGGCTATCAACAAGTGTGAGAGGAGAATTAACAATTTTCAAACCTGCATCCTTTCTCAGGAAGTTACTGGAGGGTGTAGGCCAACCAAATAAGGGCGTAAACCATTGAAGAGGAAAGTGTGGGATTCCAGAAACAGGACGGAACATAGGAAGAAGATGAAGGGAATCGCTGATCTGATGGTGGAGAAAGAATCCCAGGGTGCCAGCTGTGCACAGGCCTGGGGGACAGCTGGGGCAGAGAGGAGGAGTTTAGGAGTCTCCAAGAAAAAATTATCCCTGAGATTAGACCCTGGAAATTCCACTGTGCGGTTTTTATGAAGCTACAGGAGTGTATGGAAATACTTAGTCCAAGAAAACTAAAATTTTTTTTTAAAAAAACCTTGAGCAAATGAAAAAATGAGACAATTATTAACTCCTGGCTGAATAGGAAATAATATGTACACTGCATTAATAATGGAAACACTGAATATGCATTTAACGGAAAATACATTATGTTGAGAGGAGAGGGAAAAGGGACCAGAGTGTGCAAGAAATCTAAAAGCTTCATTTTCCTTAATATGAAGTCAGTAGATAACAGGTAAAGTTGGGGATTCAAGTGGTAGAAAAATAAACTGGCTATTTAACAAGATGGAGATAAATACAAGGAGAAATAGCTAAGACGGTGCAACTGCCGCTGGGATAGAGGATGGGTCAGGGCCACGGGAGAACTCCTATTTTTTGCTGTTATAAGTCGTTTTTAGCACTATTGGTTTTTAAAATTTACTTGCAAACAGTACTTTGATAAAAACATATTAAAAATAATTGCGTTACAGATGAAAAGGAAGCCCAGAGGAGGGAGCGTCAGAGAATGAAAAGGCTTCAGAGAGGGTTCCCCTGAGCAGCTGTTGCCCTAAACCTGTTGAAGGATGAAGAGAGGGCCAGGGAACAGCCTGTGCAAAGGGCCTGGGGCATGTGTGTTCAGCCCGAAGGCCATGGCTCTTAGAAAGAGAGGAAGGGTGAGTGGGAAGAGAAGCAGGCAGAGGCAGCTTACATGGGCACCCAGCCAGAGCAGGCACTGCAGATTTCGTTCTACAGCAACAGGTGGCCCTAGGATGGTCTCGAGGAGGAAGCAACTGGCGTGATTTGTTTTTAACAGGTTCTTTCTCCTTGCTGAGGAGGGGGTGAGGGCAGAAGCAGGGGGACCAACAAGAGGTGATGGTGGTTTGGCCCAGAAGGGAGGCTCCGGGGATGGAAAGCAGTGGACAGGTTATAAAGATGAGAGTTCGAAGTAAAAGCAATAAGGCTTGGTGCGGGGAGTGGTGGGGACAAGCTGACAGGCATTTCCTTCATTTGACCTTCACGTGAAATTTTGGGGCTGGGTGGGAAAGGGAGCACATTATACTGAAGAAGGTGTGCAGAGGAGTTTTTCAAAGTTATGCTGCTTGACTGAAGCAGATCTGGGGCTCAGACTCATCTGCCCAGTCTGCTAGCCCATCTCTCCCGACTGCAGGAGGTGTCCCTGGGAAGGGCTGCTGGGTAAAGAGGTTAACTGATTCTAATTCCCAGCAATCCTATGCAGTAGGTCTTGAAGAAGAGGAACTGAGGCTCAGAGAGGTTAAGTCACATATCCAAGGTCACACAGCCAGTAAGTGGCAAAGCTGAGATTCAACCCTAACAGGAGACAGCCGGGGCTGATGAACCAGAGGACGCCCTTAATAGGGACTTCTGTGACGAAGCCGCAGGGGCTGGGCTGGGAAGGCGTTTTGGCTCATCTTAGTTGAGAGGACAGACCTCAGCATCGGTAGCTGATCCCCCAACCCTGCCCTGTGGCCGGCTCTGGCCTGGGCATTGTGGAGGAGAAGGAGGCGGAAGAGGCTTTGTCCTGGCTCTCAGGGAGGGAGAAGCCTGGGCCCCAGCTCCTGGAAAACCTCCTGTCCGACGGCAGAGGCACAGTCATTGGTCTTGGGGAGCCTTCCAGTCTGAGGGTGGAGACATGGCCCTAGTTTTAAGGAGCCCAGGGTCTGATGGGGGAGACATAACATTATTCTGTCTTGGGGAGGCAGGCCCGGCAGCCCCTCCAGGACACCAGGGACAGACTGAGGTGCCAGGTCCAGGCCTGCAGTTAGAGGCGCTTGGGCTCCAGGACCTCAATGCCAGGCAGGGCAGGGCCACCTCACAGCTCCCAGACACCCCCAGAGCTCACAGCTGTGGAGTTGCACTTTCTCTTTCTGTCCCGCCATCCCCAGGAGGAGGGGCTGATCAGGGGCGCCAGAGTGACTTTTGCTTGGGGAAGGCGCCTGGGTGGGGGTCAGGATCTAACTCAGATCACAGCTCCCCTAGCCTGGTGCCCAGGAACCCCCGCCACTTCTCCAGCCTCCAGCCGACATTCAGCAGATCAGTCTCCCCTCCTCCCCTACCCTGAAGCTACCCATGCATTCATGCAACCATCCATCCATCCATCCGTATCCATCCATCCATCCACCCATCCTGTTCTCCTCATTGAACGTGCAGAGCCAGGCTGGTGCCAGGCCTGGGGACATGGTGGGGACGCACACAGAGTCCGCCTTTCTGGAGCTCACAGCTGAGCACAGAAGACACGGCCCCCTGAGCTGAATCTTGATGAACTTGGATTAGAGGCCATGTGAGGCCAGGGTCGGGGTTGGGGGCTCTGGGACGTCCAGGGGAGGGGCCTGGCTGGTCCAGGGCAAGGGAGCATCCAGGAAGAGGCCCCCTGAAGGAGGACTTCCTCTCACACGTGGGGGTGGGGAAGGGTGAGGAGAGTGGCCGGGCGGAGGGTACCGCCTGTGCAAAGGCCCTGAGGAGGACCAACACTTTCTCACCGGTTCCTGACTGGTGAGCCTTTGAAAAACATAAACCGGGTCACAAAACTCCTCTGCTCACGCCCCACAAGGCTCCCAACACACAGCCTGAGAGGACGAGGCCCTATGCGGTCTGGCCTCGGCGGCCTCCCCGCCTCCCTCCTCTCCAGTCACACTGGTCTCCTTCCCGTCCCTCAAACACACACGCTTGTCCTCACCTCAGAGCTGAGCGCCGCCGTCCCACCCCATCTCTCTCACTCCTGAGAGAGGCCTTCTGAGCTCACCCGTCTAATGAACGAAGGAAAGACCAAACAAACGAATGAACTAGTGAGGCCGGGTGTGTCTGGAGCATAGGTAGGTGAAGGAAATCAGCAGAGGAGACCTGGGCAGGTGGCAAGGCAGGGAGGGTGCAAAGCCTGGTGGGCTGCAAGGGGTGGGCTTTATTCTGAGCTGCTGAGAAGCCACAGGAGGGCCTTGGGCGGGGGAGGGACAGAGCCGTGGACACTGCCCCCCTCACTCCCAGGAGCTGCCTCAGAGCCCACCCACTCCTCAGGAACTCGAACAGACAGATCACTGGCGCCTGGAGGGAGGGCCTTGCTGGGGGGTGGGGGGGCTCCGGGCGGAAGCGGTGTCCCCCCTCCCCCGCCTTTGTCCTACTGTGTGCTGCAGCAGTCAGAGCGCCACCTCTGCAAGAGCAAGGCTCTCTGAGGGCCTATAACACACCAGCCCTGGGGACCTAGGGGCAGTCAGTCCAGCCCTGGTCCTGAGGAATGGCCCAGTGTGGAAAGGGGCCTGGCACATAGTAGGTGCTCAATAAACACTCCTTTCCTTCTTCTCTCCCTTCCTGGCTGTTATCCTCCATTGCCTTCTCAAAACGGGTCAGGCCGCTCAGGTGGGCAAGGTGCTTAAGGGCACGCCTTTGGCGTGAAGCCGTCCAGCCTCTCCACTCACTAGCTGTATGATCTGAGTAAACTGCTTGCCCTCTCTGAGCCCCGGCTTCCTCACCTGGAAACGCTAACACTGCTCACCATAGGCGGTGTGGTGGCCATGAAGCTCGGTGATATGTGTGAAGCAGCCCGCTTCGGAGGAGGGCTTCATAAAAACCGTGGTCATTACTCACTGATCCTTATGCGCTTACGATGCTCTTATCCAAAGAGGAACTTAGGAGTGATCTAGTCCCATCTCCCCATGATCCAGATGGGAAAACTGAGGCCCAGAGAGGGGATAACTTACCCATGGTCACATGGCTGGTTGGCACAAGCTGGGGTACGGCGTCCAGGGGCAGCCAGGCCTGTGCTCAGGCTCCAGACAGAGATCTTAGGGGTCTCTGTCCAGGGGGATCCAGGGGCCAAGTCTGGCTTACCGCCTGTTTCTGTATAGCCTGCCGGCTAGGGCTGTTTTCTACAAACCAGAACTCCGATGAAGCAAAATGTTACCCCTCCAAAAAAAAAAAAAAAAAAGAATTCCACCCTCGTCAGTAGTAGATCTGTATTAACAACAACAGCAAAAAAGTCCTCAATTATTTATCATTTGAAATTTTGTCAATGTACAAAGAGTGGAAATTTGTGTTCTCCTGTATACTGGCTTTGATGTTGCCTCTTGGCCCCCAAAGCCTGAAATAGTTCTTCTTTACCCTGTCCTTCTATCCCTCACCCTGCCTGGGGCTCTCCAGACTCAACCAGTCTCAGGGCTGATAACCCCCATCCGGCCTTCCTCTGCGGCTGGGGAACCCGGACCGTAGGACTGTGTACTCCCCACCCAGTGCTCGCCCCGTGCTCCCAGCCCTCCTTGCGGCACTGGCCTTGGAACCCAGCTGTCACCCTGGGGGACATGTGCATGGTGGCCTGGGCGGCGTCCCACCACTGGCTCTCGGACCCCAGCTGCCCTGAGTACCACGCTCTCCTTTCCAACCCCTTTCTGGGGGAGGCAAGGCCAGCGTGGGTGGCTGAAATCTCCCTGGTAACAGGATCTGCGACCCCTTCCAGCCTCCTCCCCTAACCTGCTGCCCCTCCTCCCTCACCCGCACCTGCGCTCCAGCCCCTCCTCCCGGCCCCTCCTCCGGGCTCCTCCCGCACCCCACTCCTGCTCCCTCCTTCCCTGGCTCTCCATGTCACCATCTGTGGCACAATCCTTCTCTGTCACTCTCCCTGCCACCCCCTCCTTCTCCTCCCTCCTTCCCCGCTTTCTCTCCCTGCATCTCTTTCTGCATCCCTCCCTCTCGCCCCTTCTCTCGCTCTTTCCTCCTCTTTCTCTTCTCCTGTCACGCATTTCTCATCACTCCCCCTCATTCTGGCTTTCCACCCACTGCCGTCTTCTCTGTCTCTCCCTCTCTCTCTACCTCCGAGCGACCCCCCTTTCCCCTCTCTTTCTATTGGCTTTTTATGGTCCCCTGTTCCCCATTTCTCTTCTTTTTCTTGGGAGGCTTCTCCCTCCTCCCCCACCCCAGGCTCCTGCTTGCAGACCCCCCATCTGTGCCCCTACCCCCCCCCACCACCCAAGACGTGTCCTGGAGATGGGGGGTGACGCACCAGGCGCTGGTGGGAAGTCAGGGCCGGAGACCAGATGGGAGCGGCTCTGTGGGCAGACGTGGCCGCTGCAGGCCTAGGAGGGGGCTCCGTTCGCGAGCCATCTAAGAGTGGGCACAGTGTGGGGAGCCCGGCTAAGGGGTGCTCGGGGGCACTGGGGACTGGGCAGGGAGAGGGGGCAGCAGAATGATAACCGGCTTGGCAGCAAGGAGGGGAGCCCTCACCCCATGGGCAGGTAAGGAGGCTGGGGCCTGAATGGGGTCCCAGAGGGTGGGGTGCTGGAGCTCACCCTCTGCGCAGGATGAACTTGGGAGGCTGGGGATGGGGACTGGGAGAGGGTGGAAGGTCCAGGGAGGAAGGAGGACAACCTGCGACCTCTTCGTGGACAGCGGGGGGCTGGAGGGTGCGCATTAATCTCGGAATCTCATACCATGATTCCAGAATCGTGGAGTCACGGATCAGCAGAGTGTCGGAGCTGGACAAAACCAGATGCATCACGGCATTTAGCCCCCTTGGCTCAAATGCCAGCTCTCCTGAGCTCCCCCTCTGGGCTGGGCACCGTGCTCAGCACACTCCCATTTAATCTTTACAACAACCCTGGGAAGTGGGTAGGCTTGTCTTCATTTTTATAGGAAAAACTGAGGTCCAGAGATGGGAAGTGAGTTGCCCAAGGTCACACAGCAATTTGGCATCCTCCCTCTGTGGCAGAGCCCAAGCCCCCAACCTAGGGCTTGTGGGCTTGTGGGGTGTGTTCCTGTGTGTCAGACCCGAGGTCTGAGGTGGGGGGCACTGAAGATCTGGGCCTCTTCCCTGGGGGCAGGTCCAGGGGAGCAGAGAGAAAGAAGGACGTAGAGTCAGCCAGGGACTACCAGCCTGCGTTGTCCAGGGCTGTCTCAGTCCTTGATGCCTCTCAGCCCGAGGTCTTCAGGGAAGCGCACAGGGCTGGCAGGTAGGGATGGTTTAGGAACAAACAGAACTGGGCTCACCTTCTGGCCTCGCACTCAGCAGCTGAGTGACCTTGCACAGTTTACTGAACCTCTCTGAACCTCACGTTCCTCCTCTCTAACCACCCCCGCCCTTGGGCTTGGTGAGGCTCTCATGATGTGAACTCGAGGCCTTTGCCCAGGGGCGCCCTCCTACTTCACTCCTAGTTCTACTTGCTGAACTGCTTGGTCTGTTCACATTTGCAGATGTCCTGCGTGCCGTGCTGGCTGCTAGGGTTACAGCTATAAATAACTCAGGGTCCTGCGCCCAAGAGCCGGCAGTCTAGAGGGGGAGGGGGTGGGAGACAGACAAATGGAGGACGACTGGGGTGTCTGGCATCTCTGAGGGGCTATTCTGAATTGCTGTGGGGCTCAGGGCAACCACTCACCCTCTCTGGACCTCTGTTCCGTCTGGAATGGTCCTCTGAGGAGTCCGCCCCCGGCTTTCAGGCAAGCTTGCGCCAAAGATAAACCAGACAAGGAGAAAAAGGCCCTCCTCTCCAAAGGACGAACTAGATCAGCACAGCACCCTAGCTGCTTAAAGAAAAGGTGGCATCTAAATTGCAGGTCTGACTTACCCCAATGGAAAGCTATAATTTCCTTGCTTCTGGTACTCTGGCCCGTTAAACTTTGACAGGGAAGATGGGCCCAGATAAGGGTGGAGGCAGGGAGTCTTCTGGGGGGACCAAGGGCTTGGGGAGGGGCTATTTCATCCTCCTGTACAAAGGCAGGGCCTGGCTGGTACATTGTGTTCTCGCCAGGGCCATGTGTGTTAGCACGTGTGCCTGTGGGTACACATGTGTGTGTCTGGGCAGGAGGGGCCGTCCTCAGAAGTCACCCTCCGGCTTCCCCGGGGGCAGCTGTCCCTGCAGCCCGGAAATTAGCTTTTCCTGGCTCACTGCTCCTCTCCTGGGAGTCTGCTGCTCCCCCCCCCCGCTCCAGCCCTGGGTTGTGATTTGTCACCTGGCGGGGATGCTATAAAGAGGACGTGCACGCAAGGAGGCGAGGTGGATGGACGGGTGACGTAGGACTCCCCAGCCAGGTCCAGGAAGTCCGGACTCTAAGGTCCCAGATTCACAATTCCAGGTCTAAGAAGGGCTGATTCCAGCGTTCTGGAATTCTGACCTTCTCCGATTCAAAGATACGGAATCTGAAAGTCTATGACTCTACAACTCAGTTCTAAGACTCTAAAATTCTATTTTTAGGTCTCTAAGGGTTTAGGGATGTGGGCCTTCAGAGGGGAAAGGGGGGTCGGTCAGAGGTAGACAGAGAGGGAGAGACGGCAGTGATCTTAATAGTTCCAGAGCCTGAGGAGCAGTGAGGAGAGCTCTGAATAGGTTGGGAGCTGAATAGTGGGAGAGCTGGATGCCAGCTAGTTGGCCGGACCAGCTATGACCCTTAGACAAGTGCCTTCTCCAGGCCTGGCCTCAGTCTGCCGGCCTGTGAAATGGAGTGGGCGGGAGATGGTCTTACGAATCCTCCCAGCTTTGTCCCTTCCTAGCTGTGTGACCAGAGTGCATGGCCTCAATTTTGTTCCTGTCTGTACTGTGGGGACAACCCTACTGCCTCCCTCATAGGACCCTATAGGATGCTGCATGTCACTGCTTAGCCTGGAACTGTAGCTCCGTGACGAAGGGCTGGCAGCACTGTTAGGACCCTATGTGCCCACTGTCCATACTGCCCCTTGCTTAGTGCCTGGGGTGAGGGCAGGTTGAGGGCTCTCACCAGGCTTGGAGGAGCAGGGAGAGGGTGCTCTGAGCCCAGCCAGCCTGGGGAAGCATCAGGAAGAGCCAGGGCCAAGGGGTTCTTTGCCATTCTTGGCATCACCCCGCCTGGTGCTCAGAGCCCTTGGAAGTCCCAGGTATTGGGCAGGGGCACCGGGCACGCTCACCCACCCAGAGGCGTTTGCTCTGAGTTGGGGCGCCTCCCCTTTCCAGGAGCTTCGCATGTGAAAAGTGGTGTCCGGACAGGGCAGTGGGGACCATAGGTCTCACTGGCGGCATTTCAGGTCCAGTGTTCGGCGGGCAGGAGAACACTGGAGGAAGGCTCCTCTGAGAGGTTTCCTTCTCCCTTGGGGTTTCTGTAGGGAGAGTCAGGGCAGCCAGCAGCCAAGGGACTGGGGAAGGGGGTGGTCATTTGGAAGGAGGGGAGGAGGTCCCGTCGCAGAGAGACTCCAGCTTTCAGCCCTGGCCTCTAACTGGGTCTCCGGAGAGCCAGAAAGTCCTGCTGAGGGAGGTTAGCCAATCCTGGGGCAGGAGGTCTCTCCCAGCAGGGCCTGAATTCCCACTGTCAGCAATTCATCCTCCCTTTGCGTTAAGATTTGTCCACCGGGGTTCCTCTGATTCATTCGATGCCTCAAACGCTGATGCAGAACTTGCGCTTCTATGAAAGGGACGAGGGAAAGGACCAGAGCCGAGTCCTAGCATCTCCACGCTTGAGAGTCAGGTCTAGCAGGGTAGCCAGGAGGCGTCTCAGCTCCTTATAACACACGAGAAGTGTAGTAAGAAGGTGCTCTCAGAGGGAACGGGGACGCTTGTTCCCACTGTGCCGCTGGGCAAGCTCTTACTCACGTTTCAAGACCCACTTGAAGTGTCCTCTTCTCGGGGGAGCCTCCCCCACCAGCGCAGGGGGGAGCTGGCTGTTCTTGTCCTTACCCCCAGCGTGTTGTGAATTTCTCCACCATCGGTCAGCCTTTGGGGCAGAAGGGGCCCCAGCCGCCCACCCCCCCAGGTTCACAGCCAATCATCCTTCACAGCCCTGTTCACAGCGGGGCTTTTGTCGCAGTGCAGTGGGATGAGCAGGGCTGAGAGAGTCCTCAAGGGCTTTGATTTCCAGGGGAAGGGACACCTCTGAGCCTGTGGTTCTTAACTCCAATCAGAATCTGAGGAATCTGATGAAAGCGCTGGGCTCTGCCCAGAAAAAACAAGGATGTGTTAACTTTCACCAGAGTTTGGGGGGTTTATGGATCGTCTGAAGTTCATCAAGAGACTTGGGTTCGAGGTTAAGGACCTGTGATATGCAGCAGTGTTTTTCTAGCATGAGAGCTGAGACCTGTTTGGGGGGTGTCTTAGTCTGTCCAGATTGTTGTAATGGAATACCATAGGCTGGGTAGCTTATAAACAACAGAAGTTCATTCCTCACCGTTCTGGAGGCTGGGAAGTCCGAGATCAGTGTGCCGGCAGATTCGGTGTCTGGTGAGGACCTGCTTCCCGGTTCATAGTGGCTGTTTTCTTGCTGTTTCCTTGCATGGCAGAAGGGACATGGGAGCTCTCTGGGGTTAGAAGGGCACTAATCCCATTCATGAGGGCTCTACCCTCGCGACCAAATCACCGCCCCCCAAAGGCCCTCCCATCTAATACCATCACACTGGGGGTTAGGATTTTAACATATCAGTTTGGTGTGGGGGAGGACACATTCAGTCTATCACAGCGGGAGATCCACTTGGGGCTCTGCCAGCAGGCTAATCATATGTAGAAAGGGCAGATTTTGTTTTATGGAACAATATGACGTCGGGTTGCAATGTAAAACGCACTGGTGTCAAAAACGTTTGGAAAATGCTGGTATGAGGAAAGGGCTTACGTTGTCATCAGCTTATCGAATGAGCCCCTTGCTGAACATTTGCGGAGCACTTGCCCTGTGCGCAAGTGAAGGGTCACTGGTGTCCAGGTCAGTGCTGGTCCTGCTTTTTGGGGCCAGGCAAGCCGGAGTCCCATGCCACACCCCCGCTATGTGGTACAGCGTGGTCACTTCACCTCTTTGAGACTCAGTTTCCTCATGTGAGAAGTGGGGATACCTTGCCCGCCTCCCTTGCTGGCCTGTGCAGAGTGAATGAGCCGTGACACGTCAAACTCTGGCCAGGTGCCCAGGAAGTCTCCAAGTTCAGTGTGATGGGGGAGGGGCTGAAGAGACAAAGCCGTGCCCTGCCATGACCAAACTGTGTCCTCCCTCCTCCAGGCTAGTAGCTGACTGCTGACCATCCTCTCTTGGCCATGGACACCCCTGGCTATCCTTCACCGTTGCCCACGCCCTCGGAACCCTGGAACGCCTCTTCCGCTTGGCCCCTGGATGCCATCCTCGGAAACGCGTCCACAGCACAGAGTGCAGTAGGGCTGGCTGTCAGTGGCATTCTGATCCCACTGGTCTACCTGGTGGTGTGCGTCGTGGGCCTGCTGGGCAACTCACTGGTCATCTACGTGGTCCTGCGACAGACGGCCAGCCCGTCGGTCACCAACATCTACATCCTCAACCTGGCGCTGGCTGATGAGCTTTTCATGCTGGGGCTGCCCTTCCTGGCCGCCCAGAACGCCCTGTCCTACTGGCCCTTCGGGGCCCTCATGTGCCGCCTGGTCATGGCCGTGGACGGCATCAACCAGTTCACCAGCATCTTCTGTCTCACCGTCATGAGCGTGGACCGCTACTTGGCGGTAGCGCATCCCACCCGCTCGGCCCGCTGGCGCACGGCGCCCGTGGCCCGCACAGTCAGTGCGGCCGTCTGGGTGGCCTCAGCCGTGGTAGTGCTGCCCGTGGTGGTGTTCTCGGGCGTGCCCCGTGGCATGAGCACCTGCCACATGCAGTGGCCCGAGCCGGCAGCGGCCTGGCGGGCCGGCTTCATCATCTACACGGCCGCACTGGGCTTCTTTGGGCCGCTGCTGGTCATTTGCCTCTGCTACCTGCTCATCGTGGTCAAGGTGCGCTCAGCTGGGCGGCGGGTGTGGGCACCCTCGTGCCAGCGGCGGCGGCATTCTGAGCGCAGGGTCACGCGCATGGTGGTGGCCGTGGTGGCACTCTTTGTCCTCTGCTGGATGCCCTTTTATGTGCTCAACATCATCAACGTGGTGTGCCCGCTGCCCGAGGAACCCGCCTTCTTCGGCCTCTACTTCCTGGTGGTGGCGCTGCCCTACGCCAACAGCTGTGCCAACCCCATCCTTTACGGCTTCCTCTCCTACCGCTTCAAGCAGGGCTTCCGCAGGGTCCTGCTGCGGCCCTCCCGCCGTGTGCGCAACCAGGAGCCTCCCCTGGGGCCTCCAGAGAAGACAGAGGAAGAAGAGGATGAAGGAGAGGATGGAGGTGGGGAGGCTGGGCAGGAGGGAGCAGGGGAGCATGAAGGGCCGAAGGAGATGAATGGTGGGGTCAACCGCATCACGCAGCCGGGTCCCAGCGGACAGGAGCAGCCTCCCAGCGGCCCCACCAGAAAGGAGCGTCAGTTCCTACCCCAAGAGCCCTCAGCTGCGGAGAAGTCAGGCACCCTGCACATCAGCTATCTGTAAGGGCCTGCGGAGGGCCAGGGTAGCCCAAGGACAGGGCAAAGACTGTGGGTACGCCTAGGGCATGCCACCTGAGGTGCCAGGGGTCCGTGATGGGAAATTCAGAAGCCTGGGCTCTGATGCCATTGCTGCCGAGACTTGCTGTGTGACCTCAGATAGGTCACTTCCCCTCTCTGGGCCTTGTGTTCTCCTCTGTGACTCAGGGATGGGAGATACGGCCTGGACGAGCTCTATCAGATAAGTCTGGAGGGGCATCTCTGCTGGGCTGGGTAGGGTCAGGTTAAGGGGATAGGTACCGACTGGCTTTCCCCTTCCGAAACAGAGCATCCTCAATCTTGGCCCTCAGAGGGATAAACCAAGGCCTGGATTTCCCGGGCTCAGAGTCAGGTTCACAAAAGAGGGAGTGGGGGCCCACATTCACAGGGAGTGGTACTGCACAGGGAGTGGTAGGGAGAAGGGGTGTGAGATTGCCCAGGCCCCCATCAGCTCTCCGCATCTTGCTGCAAGGCTGTGGGCCAGCTCTTCTCCTCTCTGGGCCTCAGGCCTCACCTGCTAAACAACCCAATAACCTCCAGGCCCCCTTGGCCCAGACAGTCAATGCCAGGACTCCTGTATTCCCAGACAAGAGGGGAAGACGTGATTTTCCAGGAAGCTAATTGAGTCGAGCTTCAGGGTCCCTGACTGCTCGGGCCCTTCTGAGGCCCTGAGTCTAATTTCATACTTGTAATTTTGTACCCCTTTTATTAAAGAGGGACCCCATATTGCATAAGCTTAGGCCACCCAAAGGCTAGCTCAGGCCCTGTTGGGGGCAGCTAATCAATCCTCAAAGCAGCTCACTTTGTGTCCTGTGGCTGGAGGGGGTCTCAGGGTCTTTGAGGGCTCAGGAACCTCCTCAGAGGAGAAATCCTCCCTGCTTCTCCCCACTCGGCGACTAAAGCAGGGACCTGGCCCAGGCAGACTGGAACAGAAAGGCGGAGTGTCTAAACAGAGCTGGGAGGAGAAGGAAGAAGAGGAGGAGGGAGAGGAAGGGGGAAGGGAAAGGCAAAGGAGGAGGAGGTGGAGGACAGATCTGCTCCATGATCTTGGGGCTGACCTTGGCCCCTCTGGGCTGAGCTCAGTTGCAGCATCAACGAAACATGGTTGCCAGTGCCTGGCCTGATGAAACTCAAGGAAAGGATGCCATCAGGGTGGAAAAGCAAATGCTCTGAAAGGTACAGGCTCAGCCCCCTTGAGGGCCTGCAGTGCTGGTAAGAAGGGTTAGGTCTTGGTGGAAGCCTGGGGGCAGAGCTGAGAAGCAAGGCCTGGCTCCCCGGAGAGGTTGGGAGGAGTGGGGCAGCGCTGCAGGCTGGGGAGCAGGCCACCGGGTCCTCTACATGCCCCGGGGCAGCACGTCGGAAAGGCCTAAGGAAGACAAGACTAGAGGAGGCTGGAGAGAGGCCACAGGGAGAGGCCACTGTCCAAGGCTGGGCCTGGGGCTGGCCTGGACGCCCTCCCAGAGACAACCCCTTAGAGCCACAGTGAGACTGGTCCCGGGGACGGTGGAACCTCCAGTTAAATCTCCCAACACTCCACTCCGCAGAGGGTAGGGGGTCCTCAGGGAAAGCATGGGAACCACAAGTTGGGAAGCCTAGATCTTCAACTCACCTTCAGATCCTGTGTAGCCTTGACCTCTCTGGGCCTCAGTTTCCCATCATAAAGTGGAAGTGCTTGTCCCAGCTTGCCTGCCTCCTGGGATTTGGGAAGAAAAGGAGTCGTTTGGGGTAAACTGCCGTGCACACTGCGATGGCTGGGGCTGGGACTTAACAGGTTACAGAGTGGAGGCAGCCCCCGCCAGGCGTGGCCTTCAACCCCTTCTCCTTCACCAAGTGGCTTCTCTGTCTCCAGCCCTTGGGGCTGAGGGCGCTACAGGACATGAGGAAGGGAAGCTGGGGGTCAGAGACCAAGGATCAGGGAGGTAGGGCTTGGGGGAGAGTGAGGCCCCATCACGGGGAAAGAAGTTTACAAAACTAGAGCTTGTGTGGAGGTTGGAGGCCCAGTCCTCAGTCTGGTGTCCCCTGAGGCGGATCTGGAGGTCTGAGGAAAGAGGGCCCCTGGCATTCCAGCATTTCCTGTTTTCCTGGCCAACCCTACTTTCCTGATTCCTGGGACAAGTGAGCCTGTTCTACAAGGGTGGCTGGGAGGCCCCTTAGGGAAATTCTGACTCTAACTCTTGTCAATAAAGTCAGTGACACATGACAACTGGCCTGGGCCAATTCCTCTGGCGGGCGCTGTGTTTTTAGACGGGTGTGCCTGGGTGGGGGTGGGTACGGGCATCCGTCTCTATCGGGGTGCTCCTTCTCTCCTGTCTCTCAGCTCTGCGTGCCCAGGCCTCTTTGTGTATAGCCTCCCAGAATCCTGGTCCTCCAGGAGGGACGGAAGACGTCCCTGACAAGCCTCGGCCTGCACGCTTACAGATCTTGATCCAAAGGCAGTAGATATACTCTCTTCCTGTGTCCAAATATCAGATCTCATGCAAGAGAGCTGACTGGCTCTAACTGAGTCACAGGATGGCCCCTTGGGCCAATCACCAAAGACAAGGTGATAGAATGCCATGATTGGCCAGATGTGGGTCACGTGCCCGCCTTTCCCGCTAGAGAGAAGGTGGGACACTGTGATGGACAGTTTGGCCTGACCAGTGGGGTAGGAGTTGGGTCAGGGACTGACTATCCATGGCAGGGAGGGAAGAGCCAGGCAGCAACAATAATGGGATGGGGGAGGGGTGTGTAAACGGAGTGCAGGGCACGTAGTAGGTGCTCAGGGCGTCTCACCATATCCACGAGTGAATGTGTATTGGGGTGTAACACTGAGGGCCTGCTGTGTGTGTGGCAGGTGTGCACGGGGTGGGAGCAGAGGACCTGCTTGCAGCCCAGGTTGTGTAGGGAGTGGGCCTGGGCCAGGGTCCCCTCTCTGGATCCCACAGCCCTCCAGCTTCCCCATCTCACCATATGTCACTACCTGTGCAAACTCTTGTGCGTGTGTGTGTGTGTGTGTGTGGTGTCCCAATAGCTTTGTCCCTCCAGGCAGGGACAATGCCTGATGCGTCTGTGTTCCCAGGGCCTGGCAGTGCTGTGGGCCCCTCATATGACTATTTGGAATAAATGACTGAATGGGGGAAATTCCATTTCTCAAGTCCAGGGGGGAATTTTCACACTGTGACTCTAGCCTCCTTTGTATCTGTGCAATGTGGTGACCCTTAATAAATGGGGGGGGGGGGCATCAGGGGAATGGAAGGAGTTATATGGGGGTTTGGGGCTGGGATCTGTGGGTTATGGGAACTGCAGGGGCTGTGGGCTGAGGGCAGGCTCTGGGGCTGTGAGCTCGAGCCGGCAGGAAGGGGTGGCGATGACCCTCTCTGCCTGATTCCGTCTCTCCAGACATCCAAGTTGCTCAGACCCAAGACCTTACCTTGAACTTGTCTCTCGGAGGCTGTTGCCTGGCAACAGCCCATGGCCACCAGGCTCTGGACCAGGACTTCATATGTCAGCCTGAGCACCAGCAGAAAGGAGTCAGGAGCCTGTAGGCCCTGGGATAGGGGAGGCCAAGGCCCCAGGGCTTCAAGCCCTCCTCACCTCCAAGGGGTGGGGGAGACGGAGGCCACAGTCCCATGGAGAGGTGACAGTCCCATGGGGAGGTGACAGCCTGGGCGCCACAGGACTCCAATCACAGAAGAAAGCACTCTAAAGGCAGCAAGAACCCCAGGCTGTAATGTGAGGAGCTTTCCCTGCAGTTGTGCAAGGCCACGGTCCTGCCAAAACCTCAGGGTGCTCCCCTGTCACTGGCAGGCCCTGGTGAGACTCTTGGTGACTCTACTGGAAGGCCATGGGGCAAACACATCCCCCAAATGTCATGAGACCCAAAGTCAGGAGGCCTGGGACCTAGGCCCACTCTGCCACGAACCTACCACACAGCCTTGGCCTTTCACTGACCTCTCTGGGCAAAGTTCATTAAGTTAATAAAGACTTTTCTGAGCGCTCACTGTGTGCAAGGCCCTGACACCGGGCTGGGGAGACAGACACGGTTCCCGGGCCTTGTGGCGCTCACAAGCAGCTGCACAAGTAAATGGACCACCATCCAGTAGGGACGGCAGTGCCCTGTGCTCTGGGGGATCACAGCTGGGGGGAGGGGTCCGTGTTGGGGGCAGCACTGAGAGCAGAGGGTGAACCTGAGTGTGCCCGGCAGGGAGACTGTATGTGCTAAGGCCCTGGGGTTGAAGGAAGGCAGTGAATGAAAGGAAGAAAAGCAGAGGTAAGGCCCAATTCAGGGACAGAAGCTGTGTGAGACAGGACCGCCTAGGAGGTTTAATTCCAGTTGTGCATTGAATTGGGTACCGCTCCTCCCTCAAATTCATATGAGATTCTAACCTCTAGTACCTCCGGAGGTGACCTTATTTGGAAATAGGGTCCTCGCAGTTATAAGCAGCTAAGATGATGTCACCCTGGAGTCAGGTGGGGTCCTATTCCAATATGACTGGTGTTTTTAAGAAAAGGGAAGATTAGGACACAGACACGAGCATGGGGAAAATGCTGGAGTGATGTTTCCACAAGTTAATGCCAAAGGTTGCCTGCAAACCACCAGAAGCCGGGAGAGAGGCCTGGAAGAGGTCCTTCCTCACAGTCCTCAGAAGGAAGCAACCCTGCCGGACACCTTGATCTTGGACTTCTAGCCTGCAGAACTCTGAGAAAATACATTCCTGCTGTTTAAACCACTTAGTTTGGGGTACGTTGTTCTGGCAGCAAACTAATACAATTCCCACCCGCAAAACGGAGCCAACAGTCCCTCCTCCCCTGGGTCTCTGGAGGACCTTGGACTAATTCATTCATTCTTTCCTTCAACAAGTGTTTACGGAACAGCCGCCAGCGCAAAAAGCTGAAGGCAGAGAATTACAAGGCCTGGCTTCAGGGGTGAAGGAAGTGGTACTGAACATAAGAGATAAAGAGGGGGTTCTTAAGCCCCCAGAACCTGGAACTGTCTGGTTTTGAATCCCGGCTCACCCATTCACTAGCTGTTTGACCTAGAGCCAGTTAATTAACCTTCCTGTGCCTCCGTTTCCTCCTCTTTGAGAGGAAGATGAGAGTAGATGTCTCCTGTTAGGAAGATTAAATGAACAGAGATTTATAAACAGCTTAGAACAGTGCATCGTAGGTGCTATGTGTTAAATAAACACGAGAAGTGCTTTAGCAGAAGCAAGAATCCAGCCATGGGTTGGGGAGGACGTCTCCCCGGAAGGGTTATTGCCCAGCCAAGCATCAAGAGGGAACTGGAGTTTGTGCACCAGGAGGCGGCATGCGAGATGTTCAGGGTACTAAGAACAGCTCTGCTACCCATTTTACAGCTGAAGATAGTGAGGCCTGGGATGGTCATGTGATTTGCCCAGGGTCACAGCACCGGAGGCAGGACCGAGAACCACGTTTTCCTAGTCCCCAGTCCAGTGTCTGTAGCTTTTAGAAACTATGAAATTGAGGGCCAGGGAGTGATGCTGGGGGTGGAAAGAGCTCTGAGGCCAATGGTGCCAGCTCCTTGGCGGCCACCGGTGGTAACAGATGATGTCCTTGGGCAAGACTCAACATGGTCTGGGCATGAAGGGCAGCCCAGACCAGCAGATCGATGATGTCAGGACAGACGGGGGCAGTGACGTCATCATCCTGCTGGTGGGCAACAAGACCGACTTGGACGACAAGAGGCAGGCGACCCTCCGGGAGGGCGAGCGGCGTGCCAAAGAACTGAGCGCCACGTTCATCGAGACCGGTGCCAAGACCGGCTACAACGTGAAGCAGCTCTTCCGACGTGTGGCCTCGGCTCTGCCTGGAATGGAGAACGTCCAGGAGAAAAGCAGAGAAGGGATGATCGACACCGAGCTGGACCAACCCCAGGAGTCCCTGGCCAGCAGGGGCGGCTGCTCCCGCTAGTGCAGTCTGACCGCGGGCTTCCCCTGACACTACTCACTTGTTGCCAGCACCCTCTAGCGAGCCCTGCAGCCTCGGCATAGGCCTGCCTGGCAGGCTAAGGTGGTGTGTACCCAGGAGTGAATGTCAGTGACACACTCATGCACATACGTGTGCACGGAGAGCAAAGCCAGTCTTCGCTTTTTCACAGGCTCAAAGAAAGTGCCCGGGGCCACACTTGGCCTCCTCCAGGGTCCCAGACACCCCAGGTCCTGGCTCACACAGCCTAGGGACACAGCCTGTACACAGCCAGGATCTCCTGGCCTCTGGCCATCTTGTTAACAGGAAGGGAAAATGAGGCCTGCGGGAGTACGGGGCCTCTCGGTCCCGCTCTCTGCGTTAATGACAGGAAATATTTGCACACAGGAACTGCCGGCCTTGCTGCACTTGGTCAGTGTGCCCGGAGCCTGCTTGGTTTCACCATCTGTAAGAGGAGGGGTTGTCTCTGTGCTTGGCGCGGGCCTTCAGCCCGCTCATCGGACAGGGTGGGTCCTTCCTCCTTGCTGACCATGATAAATGGCAGCGATTATGGGGAGAACAAAGCAAACACACAACGCCCATTGACATGGGTGGCGTGGCAGGTGAGCTCACGGCCACACAATCCATTTCGAGCCTCACAGCCACCACTTCTTAGCTCTGCGTGCCTTTAGGCCAGCCTCGAAACCTCTTGGAGCCTCAGTTTCCTCATCCGTAAAATGGGCTCCGTAGCCCCATCTCACAGGACTGTCGCAGGACCGGGAGGCGGCGGGTTGGCTCCGGCCGACGCCAGCACTGTGCTCTGTGTCCGGCAGGGGGCGCCGCGTAACCTTCCCCTCTCCGCTTGGCGCCCTCAGCCGCTCCGGTCAGCCGGACTCGGCTCTATTCGGCACCAGTCGGATCCACTCGGTCAGACCCGGCGATAATCGGACGGACACGCTGGGCTCGGCCGGACTCGGCTCTGCTCGGCCAAGTTCGGCTTTGCTCGGTTCTGTTCGACTCCGCCGGGAGCTGGACACGCAAAGGCCCCTCCCCGGCGCCGCAGCGGCTCTTTCCTCTCGTCTCGCTGTCTGCTTCCCGGATAGAGGCGCGGTAGCCGGAGCAGAGCCGCTCCCTCCGTCCACAAGCCGGCGGGTTTCCCCGTGGCGGGGGTCTGGTCTGGCTGAGCCCTAGGTGGTGCCAAGAGTGGCTGCAGCTGGCGGCAGTCTTTTGCCAGGGTTTGAGCCCGAAGCGGGTGGGCATGGAGGGGCTTCCCCGGCTTGGGGGTGGGAGTCACTCCCCTTAATTCTGCGGGGAGGATGGCGCTGGCCTCCCGCGTGCCTTGGCGACCCCATCATCCGGCTCTGCCAATAGTCAGCCGTGGGGAGGGAGCCAGTTGCTTCACCTGTCTCCCTGAGCCTCAGTTTCCCACTCTGTAGCAACAGGGTCCTCGTCAGGGTCCAGGAGGACTGGGATGGGGCTGGCTTGTTCCTTCTCTGGGCCCCTTGGGGATTCTCTTTCCCCTTCTGTAAAATGGGATTAAACTCGCCCATCTCGGATTAACACCCGTAGGAACAGACGTGGGTTGCTGGAAAGCCCAGGACGCAGAAACTGAGTCCGGAGAGCGAAGTTCACCCGAGATGACCCAGCTAGTCGAAGGAGGGATATGCAGAGCCAGGAAGCCGAGTGAGCGAGCTGCTTTGGAGAGCGAGGGTCCCATTGGACCCTCTGCCCACTTTGCAGGAAGTGGGGTTTGGAGGAAGAGGTGAGGGAACGGGCACCCCAGCCAGCCCCTAGCACGTCTTAGTGGGCCCTTCATCTTTCCCCTTCTCCCCTCCTTAGCTCTCTAAGAAGGGGACGGGTGGGGAGCATCGCAAACCCGTGGTGGAATGGGGTGGGTGCCAGGCGCATAGCCTCTCCCCACTAGGTGGCGCTCACGGTTTCCTTTGTTTAGTTTCTTTATTACCGTCCTAGATTAGATCATTAATCATTAGATTTGGCTAATGATTTAGATCATTAGCCAAACCCGACTTGCACAGCTGACTCCGGGAATCATGTTTTGGGTTCTGTCTCACTTTATGACAGGCACACATTTTATTTTTTAAAAATGCGTGAAGAGTTCTTGGTGCTTTGTAAGCACTGACTAAATGTCACTGTTTTTATATCTTCTCCCCAACCTTGGGCTGGAAGGTGGATGTGGCTAGGAGCTTGGTTCTGAGAGTTGGGGAGTGTGTGCCTCATCTGTGTGCATGAGGAGAATGGGCTCATGCCCTCACCGTGTTCAGGGTTTAACCCGGGAGAAGCAGTGCCTGGTGGCCGGTGTAGAGTACCCCACTGGTTATCCCACCAGGTTGCTCAGATGGTCTTGGCCTCCTCATGTTCCTCTGGCCTCGGGTCACCAAGGCTCAGAGGTAGGGAGACATGCCCAAGGACACGAAGCTAGAAGGAGGTGGAGCTGAGACGGAACCCAGTTTTGTCTGCCCCAGGGCTGGGGCTCTGTCTCCACACTGCCTGGCTGGCCGGCTGGGGAGATCCTCAGAGTGGCTGGGAGACCAAGGGCTGATGCACAAATGGGGTAATTTGCGACATGGTGAAAGAGAGAGGGAGGAACAATGTTAGAGTAGTGTATAATATTCCTGAGTCCTACTCTCTTGTCTGCCCTGCTCCCAGCCAGCTGCCTTGGACCAAGGGGGATTAGGGACCCTTCTCTGGGGCATTGACATTGGCTGGGAGTCAAAGGAGCTGGTCCTAGAACCTGATGAGAATCATGTGCTTTTCCAGACCTCACCTGTCGAGTGAGATGAGGCTCCTTCTCTGCAGAGGGGCTGTTGAGCGTGGCAGGGAGCACACAATGGGCCCTGGACCAAACAACTTCTGTGTCCCCACCCTGCTTCTCCACATCCCCCATCCGTCTTCCCTTCTCTTCGCTTTTTCCTCCGATGCTAGGCTTCCTAAGTCACATCTCTATGAGGCAGCCAGGAGCTGTGTCCTGCCCCCGTGCTGCTGAGTCAGCCCTTTTCCCGCTGGAGGCAGCAGTGAGGCGAGGGTGGGGAGGGGGCTCCCTCGCCTCCCTCCCTCTGCAGCCCTGGCTCTGTGCCCTGGGAATGCTGCCTGGGGCAGGGCCACGTAGCGGGCACAGCCAGTGTGGACCTGACAGTTTTCCCAGTGTTCTTAGGCCTTCCATCTGCTTTCCTTTGGGGCCCCTTGAACCCCTAAGTAGGCCTGGGGTGAGGGTGGGGTACTCCAAGTGGGTTGGGAGTGGGAAGCAGCACAAAACTAGAAGCTGGGGGAGTCTGGCCCTCATCCCAACTTGGACTCCAGTCTGCTGTCCGACCTTGAGCCAAAGATTCCCTGCCCTCCCTGGTCACAGTGTCCCTGCTGGACAGATTCAGGAATTGGATTAGATCATCTCTAAGGGTCCTTCTAGGCCTGGATATTCTGCTGTGTGTTTATCCCCCAAAGTAATAAAAAAACAGAAGCTCAGAGATGGGAGATGGTCAGGGACACACAGCCAGGGCTGTTCTATCCTCCACACTTTGCCCAGCTGTGAGTGGGGCCTGGGGCTTAGTGCCCCAAGCCCCAGACTTCAGTAAGTCCCCCTAGGTCGCTGCGTTCCTGTGCCTCCTGAGAGCGACAATGTCACCACCTCTGTCTGCCCAGGGGGCAGGCCCTGAATTGCAACCTTTGCCCGCAGCCGTGCCCAGCTGTGCCATCGTGGGAGCTCCGGTAGGACGGGGAGCACTTCCATCCTGTAGGGTTGTGGTTCCTCTTCACTAAGTGTGTGACCCTGTGAAAGTCACATCAGCTCCCACCACTAGCTCCCTTTCCCAAGAAGAGTAAGAAAATGGATGTAAATACCCTTGGCTCCCAAAAACCCCTGCAAAGGTGAAGCCTGGCCCAGGCAGTAAGTACTCAACAAATGTAGCATGAGAGGGGGCTAGAGGGCGAGGGATGTTTGAGAGAATCTTTGCACAGGGGTCTCTGAGCCCAGGGAACCAGGACTGCAGCCTTTGCAAAGCCTCCTGCAGCCTAACCAGAAGGAAGCAGAGGCCCAGGGGCATTCTGTACAGGCTGCCCTCCTGTGACCTTCTTGGGGGTCATTTCCACGGGCGGATTGGCTGTAGAAGGCCAGGAAGATGGATAATCATGGCAGCATTTCCAGGCAGAGGAGGAGGACTTTGGTGTCCATTGGAGGCGGGGCTGTTGACCCGGCTTACCTGATACTCTTACCTGATCTCGGAGCTGGCACGGATGGGGCTGGGGACTGGAGTTCTACAGACAGCTAGGGTCTGAGAGGGGAAGGGATTGGCCAGTGGGTGCCAGTGCCAGGATTTGAACCTGAGGCTACTGGGCTGGTGCCCGTGCCCCCTCCGTGCCGCCTGCCTCAGTGACTCAGAGCTAACGAGCCCTTCAGCCTAGGCTGGAGCCCCGGCATGGCGCTTCCAGCACTGCCTTCCCTTCCTCAGCAACTTCTGGGGCTCCCTGCCCTTCCCCCTTCCCAGCCTCGAGTTCCCATCAGGGGCCTCAGACCCCTTCCTGCTGGAGCTTTACGGGGTCTCTGAATGAAACAAGACCCTCGAGGACCACCAGAGAGTTAAGACAAGGAAATCCTCAGCTCCCTTTATCTCCGGAGAACCCAGAGGCTGGAGGGGAGGGAGCAGGGAGCAGGGGAAGCGGGAAGCCAGCTCAGCCCGCCCCCTCCGCCCTCCCTCCCTCCCTCTGCTCTGCCTCCATCCCTTTCTCCCTCCCTCCTTGGCCAGCCCGCAGGGCCTGGGGTTCTGGGCCAGCAACAAGTTATAATTGCAAACATGGACCAAGGAACCAGAGGCGGCCCAGAGGCCCGGGGTCTGTGAGCTGCTGTTTGAGGCTGCAGGACACTGGGTGAGTGATGGGAGGTCCTGCAACTTCCTCCAGCAGGGCAGAGGGGGTTGGGGTCAGAGCCTGGAATTCCTCTCCTTTCTCCTCTCTTCCCGGACACATCTCACATCTCGGGGCCCTGCTCTCTCCTTCTGACCCCGGCCAGCCCCTCTAGGGTCTCCCTTCCCCACTCCCTCCTTTGACTGAGACTTTAGTCCCGGTGAAGGGCTGCCCTCCGATGCTCCTGTCTTGTGCCCACCCCTGCCTGGACAGGCACCAACTCAGCTCAGCAGGGCCTGGCCCTTCCCCCACTCCAAAGAGGCCCCAGCGCCCTCATGGAGGCAGCAGGGACCCCCAAATCACCCCCAATGGCGTGGTCCCTCACTCATTTGATCCCTGTGTGACACCTTCCTCCAGGGACAGTCAGTGACCATGGCTGTGGTTATTATTACTTTTGTTAAAGGCTGCTTTGCTTCCTGCTCCCTGCTTCCTGCATCCCCCCTCCCCACCCCCCCAACCCCACCAGGTCACAGTTCTGTGTCACAGATTTTTTGACTCTCAGCTGGCTAGGCCAACAGAAATGTCCCCAAACAGTTTTAATCCTCTGGGAACAGTCCTGCTCTTGCTATCCCACGCAGGCCCCGGGGAGAGGTCGTGCTGGGCAGCAGAGAAAGGGACAATCATTTGATTACGAGTCTTTTACAAGTCAGGCAATTTCCCTACATTTAAATCCTCCCAAATAACCTGGGGAGGAAGGTGGTGTTGTCTCCTCCTTGTAAATGTCAAGGAGCAAGAAGCCCAGAGACGTTAAGCCACTAGCCCTAGGTCACACAGCTTGTAAACTGTTCTGGGATCTCAAGTCTGACTCCAAAGCCTCATCTTTTCCCATGAGGTCACATCTATGGGAAGAAAAAGAGGGGATTTTGCTCTTCTCAAAACCACTGGGTTGTGTAATTTACAAATAAAAGGTAAGGGTCATAATCTCGGACAGAAGGGATGTTGATCTCTGAAGATTTGATGTGCCTTATTGAGCAGAACCAGGAAAGCAGAACGGGGGCCGGAGAGGTGGGGGAGGCTTGGGAATGGTCACCTTCAGGAGAGGAGTGATGGCCCTGGAGACTGCCTGCCCACCCCTCTCTTCTCCTGCTGCTACCCAGCCCCCAGGGAGCGGGGAGGAGGTTGTTGCGGGGGAGGGCTCCTGCCCCTTTAAAACCCAACTCCTACCTCAGTGTTCAGGTTAGGTTAGAATGGCATTTAAAAAAAATAATAATTTTAGTTTCTCTACACATATTAACCACAGAAAAATATTTTTAAATTGTACTAAATGTTAAAGGAGAACACAAAGGAAATAAACAAAGAACACCAGAAGTGTAAAAACCAGTCTGGTTTCAAAAGTGTTTCTGATCCTGTGATAACTCAGTGCCAGCCCCCAAAGACTGCCACCACCTCAAAGGCTCTTTGCTTGGCTTCCTGCCCACCCAGCCCCAGCTCGTCTCCAGTCACTGCTGTCCAGGCTGCTTTCTGCCCCTCTCCGTGAACTCTGGATCCCTTCTTGGCCAAGGCCAAAGACAGATTCTCACAAACCGTTGGGCTTCCCGGTTCCTTTTGAATTTTCCAGACCTCCTGGGTCCCGCCCCTTAGTTCCAATTTACCACCTTGGCAGCTGATTGGCAGGTCTACGATGATTGACACAACCACCTTCCAATGAATTTACTCTCTCCTTCTCCTTTCCCTGCAGGGCTTCTTCTGTGAGGTTGAGTTGGTAGGTTGTTGACTGCGCAAACATGCTGAGAGAGGAGGTGGGCTGAGACCAGCTACACACCCTCCGCGTGCATTTCTGCAGGGACTTCTTTTGTTTGTTTGTTTGTAATTTGTCCGTCCTGAGGGGCACCTTCTTCTACCTTTGCCCTCCAGTGACGGTGGAGTCTGGGGCAAGAAAACAAGCCAGAGGGAGGTTGGGAAAAGCATTTTATAGTCTCATTGGCTATGACACATGGGCAGCAGGGCATCTTCCTCACCCACCCCAGCAAAGGCCTCCCAGGACCCTCGTCTTCAGAGCGGGTCGTCCTTCGTGGGCCCATGTGTGCCAGAGATGCCCAGGGACTGGGTGCCAGGAGACTCAACCTCCGGGCCCCGCACTACCACAAGTGTCTTTGTGACCTTGAGAACCTGCTTTTGTGAACCTCTTTGTGACCTTGAGAACCTGTTTTCCCTGTGTAGGCCACTGTCTTCTCATCTGTTAAATGGGGGCACTAATGCCCCCTCCCCGAGTTATGTCAGGAGCGCACGTGCTGTGGGTGGTGGCGTCCACGCTGGGCATCAACAGAGTGTAGATGTCAAGGTAATATGTTTCTGTCCCTCCTTCCCTGCTCCAGGTCACCATGGGGATAGCTGCCCTGGGCCTCCTCTGGGCAGTGCTCGTGCCCCCTCTCTCTGTGTTTGGAATCCCCACCGAGGAGCCCACCTCTGGGGAAGCCGTGGCCTCTAGTTCCCCTGGGCTCTGTCGACGGTGCTGTGACTCTGAGGACCCCCTGGTCCTTGCTGATGCTGCACATACGTCCTTGGCCTCTCCGTCTGCCCTCCCGTACATGCTGCCTGAGGTCAGGCCCTACATTAACATCACCATCCTGAAGGGTGAGGACCCACACGTGGCTTGGGCTGGACTGGCCCGGTCGGGGACAGGGAGGGCATGGGGATCTCTTCCTGGGCTCAGGGAGGTGAGGTGGAAGGAGCAGAAGAAACCAGGACAGAAAACTGTCCCAGACCTTTTCTTTCATTCACACATTTATTAAGTACCTACTGCATACCAGGACCATTCTGAATTCTGGGATGGAGCGTGTACACATCAGACAGAGATGCCACCGCTGTGGAGCTTCTGTTCTAGTGGGGGAGGCAGACAGTGAGCAGTAAACATATCACCCAAGTCAATGAAATGGATGGTGATAAATGCTATGGAAGTGACGAGGTGGAGCAGGGTAAGGGGTGTCTGGAGTGCAGCTGTGGGGGGCAGTGTGCATATTAAATGGGGCTGGTCAGTGTAGGTCTCACTGAGAAGGTGGGGAGAAGCCACGTGGATTTCTGGGGAAGAGCATTCCAGGCAGCGTGCACAGCAGGTGCAAAGGCCCTGGGGCCAGAGCGGACCTCATGTGTTGAAGGAACAGGGGGCAAGGGGAGGAGCTAGGTTGGAGACAAAACAGATCAGACGTGGGCTCCTCCTCTGAGTGAGATGGGGAGTGGGGGAGGGTTTGAGCAGAGGAGGGACCTGGCCCAGCTTAGGTTTCAAACGGATCACTCTAATTTCTGTGGAGAATAGACAAGGGTAGAATCAGGGAGAGCCGTGGGGGCCACTAGGGCCGCCCAGGTGAGAGCTGGCTGCCTGTCCCCTAAAACCAAATCTCAAGGAAGCTACTTCTGCTGTTGGGGGCTGTGAATGGCTGGTCCTGGGGCCAGACCTTGACATCCTTAACCTCTGTCTTTGCTCACGACAACCCTGCAAGTTCGGTATGTTGTCATTCCTCCCACTTTGCAGATGGGGAAACAGAGCCTCCGAGAGGGGAGAAGCTTTCCTGGGGTCACACAGCTGTTAGGGGCAGAGCTAAGATTTGTCGCTGAGGACTCCAGAGGGTCAGCTGGCACCTGAGACCCTCGGGCCTTCAGATTTTGTGGTTGAGGACCCCTCTTGTCCTCTCCCTACTTGGCCCACCACTCACACATCACCGCTTCCCCAAGGCCAGCAGAGCCCTCTGTGTGAGGTTGACGAGGTGCTTGGATACTGACTGAACTCCCTCCTCACTATCCTCCTTAAAACCCCATGTCACCTCTCCTGGGACAGGCTAGCTGCCTGCTGGGCAGAAGGCGTCTGGCTGGTGTCAGGAGTCCTGGGTCCCAGCCCCCGCTCTTCAGCTCCCTTGCTGTGTGGGGCAGGCTTGTCTCTCCCTCCCTGGGCTTACTGCCTCATTTGTAAAAAGGAGAAGGTAACCCCCTCTTATAATTACCCTTCACACCCTCCCTTGGGCCTGGGGCGAAGCAAGTGCTCTGCAAACTGCAAAGTGCAGGGCACGTGATGAGGTAGGCAGTTCACCAACGAGGCCAGTGAGGAAGACCTCCACAGAGCCATGGACTCCCTCCTCCCTGCTTCTCTCCAGGCTTCTCCTCCAAGGACCTGTGTCCTCTTTTCTGCCCCTTCTTCCCCTCTTCCCAGCAGCATTGCCATGGTCATAGGGGACCCCAGGGCAACACAGGGCTGTCTAGTTCATTCAGAGGGATGTGGCTAAGGGTGTGATTGCAGGCTCTGTGACAAGCAGCAGAGAAATATTTGGAATCTGGTCCCTCAAGAAGTAGGTGGTAAAAATATAAAAAGTAGGCGGTCACCTGCTTTTCTTGCGTTCGAAGTCAGCCTGGAACAAGGGCTGGCCAGAGGCGTGCCTGCCTGGGAACCAGGGGAGATGCTGCCGGAGCCCAGGGCAGGGGGAGGTGGGCTGGGCAGTGCTGGGTGAATCGTCCTGCCTCGTATCTGCAGAGTTCACCCAGTGCTTTCCCAGAGGGCTCAGGAACATCCCAGTGAGGCAAGCATGATCCTCTTCAAGATACAGACAGAAAAATCCCAAGACACCAACATGAAGGCCCCAGGTCGTGCAGAGGGGCGGTAACGCCCACCAAGGGCCTCCTGGCTCTGACTCTGGACACTTCCTTCCGGGTGATCCCTTCTCTGGGGCAGAAATGCCACGCCCACATCCCCCTGAAGCCCCGCTGGGTGCAGTGACACCTGGGGTCCAGGCCCGGTCTGGCAGGGACCACAGTCAGACCCTCACTGCTGAGGAGGGAGCAGGCTGGCGTGGAGACAGACCACAGCTGGGGTCCTGCTCCCAAGCTGTACCACCGGGAGAGTCCCGTCACCTCTCTAAGAGTGGAGGTGGGCGTGGTGTCTCCTTTAGAGGGGCCTCGGGGTGGCGATGCCTGGCATGCAGTAGGTGCTCTGTAGGTGCTGGCTCTCCTCCGACCTGCCGTCTCTGGGCAGGGGCGAGCCTTCTGCAAACGCTTAGGAGCCCCCTGGGTGCAGGCGTGGGTGCCTGCCCTGACTTTTCTCCTCTTTGTCTCCTCAGGTGACAAAGGGGACCGAGGCCTGCTGGGCTCGCCCGGGAAGCTGGGCAGGGAGGGCCCCCGGGGGGAGCGCGGCCCCCAGGGCATCAAGGGCGCCAAGGGGCAAGCAGGCAGCCCTGGCGACCCGTGCCAGATGCGCTTCTCAGCCTTCTCGGTGGGCCGCAAGACGGCCCTGCACAGCAGCGAGGGTTTCCAGCCGCTGCTCTTCGACACGGTCTTCGTGAACCCGGACGGGCACTTCAACCTGGCTGCCGGCCACTTCGTCGCCCCCCTGCGCGGCCTCTACTTCTTCAGCCTCAACGTGCACAGCTGGAACTTCAAGGAGACCTACGTGCACGTCGTGCACAACGACGAGGCAGCCGTCATCCTGTACGCGCAGCCCAGCGACCGCAGCATCATGCAGAGCCAGAGTGTGATGCTGGCCCTGGCACCCGGCGACCGTGTTTGGGCGCGGCTCTTCAAGCGTGAGCGTGAGAACGCCGTCTACAGCGACGACATCGACACCTACATCACCTTCAGCGGCCACCTCATCAAGCCTGAGGACGATTAGTGCCTCCCATGGGGCAGCTCTGGCCTGGGGTGGCCACGGGCAGGTCTGTGCCCTGCGGGGCCTCAGTTTGCCTCTCTGTAAAGTTGGCCCTGGGACCTGGCATTCTGGGCAGCCTTCCTCCTCTTTCCTTCCCTCCATCACCCCTCCCAGTCTGTTCCTGCCTCTCTCCTCTCTTGGACATTTTCAGAAACCTCCTAACCTCAATCTTCTAGAACTTTCCCAACCTTTTAGACCAGCACTTTTCAAACTTGAATGTGCATCTGTATCACCCAGGGATTGTGTGAAAATGCTGGTTCTGATCCAGCAGGTGTGGCGTGGGCCCAGGATTTTGCATTTCTAGGACGTTCCTGGGTGATGCTGGTCTATGGACCCCACTTGAGTAACCAGGTCCTATAATTTTCACAACATTCTGGAATCTTCCAAACATTCTAGAATCTTCCCAACATCCTTAAATTCTCTCACCCTTCTAGGACACCCCCTCCTCTTGTCTCTTGCGCCTTCTTCCTTCTCTCTGAGCTCCTGTCTGTGCCCCTTGTGCAGCCGCAGTTCATTTATTCAGTCATCAAACACTCACTGAGCGCCTGCTCTGTGCCAGGCTCTGGGAAGGCTGAGGTGAACCAGGCACAGGCCCTGCTCTCGGTGAGCACCCAGTCCAGCCAGGGTGGGGAGACACAGATTCTGAAACTAGACCCAGAGAAACACATGGGTCTCTGATCACACAAGTCTGTGTTCTGGGCATTCAGGCACTGTGGCCCCCCATTACCCACCACTCCCCAAGGCTGGCAGGATAGGGTACCCCAGGTGGGGGGTATCCTCTGCCTGTTCCTTTCTTTTTTTCCCAATGCCCATCGTTAAAGCAAACCCAGGGGGGCCTTGGTCAGGGGAAAGGTGCTGTGAGGAGAGGACCCAGGGGTTAGGGGGCATTTTGGGGTAAGGGGACCCAGACCCATAGCTCCCCACACGGCTGGGATGGAAGCCTGTGAGGACTCCTACCCCCCTCAGCACACTCCCTCCCTGCCCCGCTGCTGGGTGGCTGTCAGGGCCGTGCTCAGCCCACTTTGCCAAAGGTGCCTGGGCCTCAGTTCTCCCAGGCTCCCAGCCACTGTCAGACACTGTCGTCTGTCCCCAGGTGCTCTGACCTCCTTGGTGTCTCTCGCCAGCCCAGTGCCTCCGGCTCTCCAGGTGTTGAGGCCCCGGGTGGGCAGCTCCTGCCCAGCAGAGCCGCCTCTGGCCCGCTGCTGCCTTTACAAATGCTGCCGGGCAATGAGCCAGGACAGAGGGCACCGGGCTTTGGACCCCTCAGCAGGTCTGGGGAACCAAAGTGAGCAACGTTCCAGGTCAATTGGGGGGACCCTCCTCTGAGCCATGATGCCAAGGGAGGCGCTGGGCGAGGCTGAGGCCAAGTGAGGGACATCAGGACTTCTGTCCCTTCCCCCTCTCCCAGGGTGGGACAGCCTGGGGGCCCCCAGCCTTCCCCTCCCGCAACCCCAGGTGGCCCGAATCTCTCCCGAGGGAGACGGCCTCCGCCCGTTGGTGCTTCTGTGGACTCCGGGGCAGAGGTGGCCCCGGTGGTGGTCTCTGGTGCTTACTCATAGCCAGGGGAGCCATGGCTGCATGGCTGGGGGATGGCAGCAGGGCCTGACCCGGTGCCGTGAAGGCTGGTCCTGTACAACCACCCCCAGCCCGACTTCACCCCTGCCCTGCTTGTCCAGCATGATTAAAAGTTGTGCGTCTTCTTGGCAATCCAGCCTGGCTCTTTCTGCTCGGTTTCCTTTGCCCACCTTGGGAGGGCAGCCCGTCCTGTTCTGCTGGGCCCAGGGTCAGGGTCCCAGAGGGACCAAGGCAGCCCAGGGCTCCATTCCACGTGCTCGCCACCCACAAAAGAACCAGCCGGCCTCGGTCACTCACTCAGCTGCTGTGCCTTGGAGGCAGTGGAACCAGCTCAGGGTCTACTGTGCCGTGCCCTGGCTGTGGCCCTGGGAAAGTCCTCACACCTCGGAGCCTCAGTCTCCTTGTCTGTAAAATGGGAATGGGGATCACCTATCTCATGGTGTGGCCATAAGGATTAGAAGAGAGGTTGCCTGGTGAGCACTGCATTCCTCCTTTTTTAAAAAAAAAATTAATTAATTTTTGGCTGCGTTGGGTCTTCGTTGCTGTGTGCCAGCTTTCTCTAGTTGCGGTGAGCGGGGGCTACTCTTCGTTGCGGTGCATGGGCTTCTCTTGTTGCGGAGCATGGGGTCTAGGCGCGTGGGCTTCAGTAGATGTGACACGCGGGCTCAGTAGTTGTGGCTCACGGGCTCTAGGGCGCAGGCTTAGTAGCTGTGGCGCACGGGCTTAGTCGCTCCGCGGCATGTGGGATCTTCCTGGATCAGGGCTCGAACCTGTGTCCCCTGCCTTGGCAGACAGGTTCTTAACCACGGCACCACCAGGGAAGTCCCTGCGTTCATCCTTTGAACCACAGCTACTGAGCACCTACTGTGTGCTGGGTATGCTGCTAGGCTTGGAGGCTGCAACTGCAGGCACAAGCCATCACCTCCCCATGGGGAACACCCACGGAGTTTATGTTCTAGTGAGGCACCTGGACGTGTTGAACGAACCACAGATCCTACCTGGGGCTCCTGTCTCACGTTTGTGTGTAATATTTGCCAGCGAACAGCTGTATATGCTCTGGTGGGAAAATGCTCCACGTCCTACAACGGGCAGCCTTGGTGGGTTCTGACTTCCGAGCTAGCGTAGTAGCTACTCACACACCGAACGCAATCGGTGGCGACTCCTCTTACTGGCTTGATGGGGCATCTGCCCTGCCTGCGTGCCTGTGTTTGACGGCTCTCTGGGTACCACGTGGAAGAGGATGCTATAAAGACAAATCCACCACAACTGCCCCAGGACCCACCCGAGCCTGCGGCCACCCTGGCGGGGGAGACGCAAGTCTTAGTTTCCTTGGAGCCCATCTGGCCCCCGAAGGAGGTTTCCCACCACACCTGAAGCCCTCGCAGCTCTCACGCAAGAGGCCCTGACAGGTCAGAGGCTACTCAGGGGAGCCATCCCACCGCCCACTTTGGGCCCAGGATCTGCTGAAGTGTCATCGGCCTCCCCAGCACCCCTGCTCCGACACTGGTGGTAAAGGTCACCTCCAGCGCCAGGCAGGAGCCTTTGGTCATGGACAGCATGAGGACTTGATGTGCTGATTACTGAGGCAGAAGAGCTTTTGACGCTCCTTGCCAAGCACTTGCAGGAGGACTGAAGCTTGCCCTTTGCAAGCTGAGGCCAAAGGCCCCAGATATTTCCAGGCCACATTAATTCAGGTCTCCAAAACTGGCAGCCCTCCGTTGTCTAGTTGGACCTGCTACAAACACTTCTCCATCCGTGCTTCAGAGGCGGCCCCTGGTCTGTCTGGGCCAGTCGTTCCCATGGGATCCCAGTTCCTGACTTGGAGGCGTATCGTCAGTGGGGGGGTCAGAGCCACTAGATCTTTGTTATGGAGACTCTCCCAACAGGTAAGTTCTTGGTGGAGGTCCTTCGGCAAGGGCCCTGGGAAACTGGAGGCCCCCCTCAGCCCGCTGCCAGGTCTGTGGGGACAACATCCCCCGGGGATCTGCAACGTGTGGTCCTGGTGACCCCAGCGAGCTAGCGAAATGCCCGTGTGGCCGCCTGCCCACCCCGGGGACCATCCCTTTCTTGTCCTGAGTGAGGACCGACTGTAATGGTGTTGGTGTATTAGCAGTAGCTGGCATGTGGGTCCTTGAAGAGCGGAGAGCATTTGTGGGATGAATGACTTTTACTGAGCATAGGGAGAGAGAAGCAGCGGGAAGCAAGAACCAGGAATCCTGGGCCAGGGGATAAAATCCTGCGACTCTCCTGTTCCCTCCCCTCCGGCCAGCTCTGCAGGCCTGTCCCAGTAGCTACATGCTGCCACGTGTACATCTGGAGGAAGGGAAAAACACGGGCAGAAACTCCACGAGATCAGAAACAGACGTCAAGAACATCATGGGTGGGGCCGAGCTGGGGAGAGCTGGGGCCAGCGGGTGGCCGCAGCAGCCAGAAAGGAAGGAGGGATTTCCACGACATGAGTCAGGAGGGCACAGAGCTAAGCCAGCGTGGCTGGGAGCAGCTGGTCTGCAAACCCAGGAAGACGGGAGGCTGGGTGGCCAGCAGCAAGCCTTGGGGTTGCAGCTCAGGGTCCGGATGAGGTGTGAGGTTGCCTGCAGGTGGTGGCGTGGACAGGAGGAAGTAGTAATTGGGGTGCAGGAACATGGAGGAAACCGGGGACCCTCTGCAGGGAAGCAGCAGTGTTGGTGGTGGGGTCGCTGGTGGCTGACCTACATCTTGCTGACTGCTCTTCACCACTGCGGGGAATGAGTTGATGCCGCAAACTCAGATGTACGCAGAATAGAACTTGCTTTATTTCTCCATGACTAAGCTTAATTTCCATGCTGCTGAAGTTGAAGAAATGTGATTTTGGCCACCTGGGGTTCTTCTCGTACCACATTTCCTGGGGGGCTGCATCTGAGCGCCACATCCCGGCAGCGGGAGGGGTCACCTGGCAGTGCATGTCCAAAGGACATCTGCTGAGTGTGTCAATGTCCCCTCTGCTCCAGGCTCCCGGTTCCGCCTACATACCTGCTGAACTACGCCCATTCCTGCAGAGCCTCCTGGGTCCTCATTCCTTTTGGGACATCCAGATCCTCTCTGCACGCACGCTTATCTCACAAATTCTGTATCCCTCAGAGGGCCGTCCGAGCCCAGCCCTATCTGCCGGAATGCACTATCTGGCCATTTCTTCCCTGGGGTCTCAGCCACCTCCCCGGGGTTCTGCCTGGGAAGAGAGGAACGGCCCCTCTGAGTCTCAGATGCCCCAGACCTGCTGGGGGTCTTCCCTGGAGCCCTTGCCAGGCTCAGCTGGGAAGGAAGGGCCCGGATCCGTGTTCACCAGGAACCCCAACACTGACACTCCTTTCCTCCCCTCTGCCTGCCTCCCCCCGGGGCATCTTGGGTGTTTGGGTAGAGGGGACCTTGTGTCTACTCAGAGCATCCTCTCCCAAAGCTCTTGGCTGGCAATGCAGCTCTTTCCTTCTTATTTTGAAACGCAAGTACCTGGACAAGACTCCTTTCCTCTCTCTGCTTTTTGTTACATATCCTTGCTGTGTTTTTTAGGATGATCTTGGGTGCAAGGAACACATATTGAACAAAGAGCTTCAAAAAAGGAAAACGAACCCTAAATGCCAGGGTGGGGCAGCTCTGGGGCTGGTTAATTCAGCAGCTCAGCAAAAGCACTGAGGACCCTGATCTGTCCCACATTTCCCCTCGGCCCACTTAGCAACAACTTTGTTCTCAAGCCACTTCCCTCATGGCCACAGGATGGCAGCCACAAGGTGGTGGCCACAAGATGGCTGTCCAGGCATCACATCAGGCATCACGAGGGGGAGTGAAAGAAGAGCGAGAGATTCTTTCACCCAGCAGCCCCTGCTCGCTTTTCATTGGCCAGAACTGATCATACGACCACAACTAACCCAACCCCTGGGAAGGAGAACAGGACGATGGGAAGCAAGGTTTGCCTGTGAGCCCCAAGGGTCTAGGCTGAGCTCCCGAGTGAGGTCAGAAGTGTTGTGGCCGCGGGGAGAAGTGGTCACGAGCACCGCTGGTTCACTTCTCTTCAAACCTCTCCGGCCACGTCATCAGGTGCGGCTGTCTTCCTCAGCCGGGGTATCTCGGTTCTAGGAAGACTTCTCAGACTTGGGGGACAGCCTCGGTCCTGAGCGATCCCTGATCACAGTGCTTATCAGTTATTAGCCTTGCCCACTGGGCTCCGAGGTCTCGGGGCACGGGAGCTGTAGCAGCACCACATGTCATCACCTCCGCAAGCCCTCCCCAACCCTCCCCCAAAAGAGTTGATTTTAACTCCCTGAGTTTAACCGAGGCTGCTGGAGACAGATGCTGCCTGGGTTCAGATCTAACCGGATAAAGGAGAGCAGGTCACCTCCTGACCTCTCTGTGCTTCAGTTTCCTCACCTAGAAAATGGGGATGATAATAACAGCATCTACCCCAGGGAGCTGTCGTAAGGATTAAAGGGGTAAGTATATGAAAATCCTGGCGCAGAGTAGGCTCTTTACAGGTTTAAATATTATCTGAAGGTAGACATTTTATTATACTCATTTTACAGAAGAAGAAACTGTATTTGGATACTTTCCTTCCTGTGTCGTATGTTCATTCATTCAACAGTTTGGGGTTCACTACCCATGATGGGCCCTGCTCTGTGCTGGGCAGAGGGGGCAAAGCAGTGAACAGAAGTCCACACGGTCCCTGCCCTCGTGGGGCTTACTGTCTAGTAGGGGAGGTGAGTGTTATACAGATCGTCACACTAGGGCCTCACATTAGGGTAAGTGCTCTCAAGGCAATAATGGAAGAAGCTAATCTGGAAGGTTGGGGGGTTGGTCAGAGACGGCCTCTCTGAGGAAGAGGTGGTTCAGCTGAGCCCCAGAGGGTGAGACAGAACCGCAGGTGGAGGAGCCCACGTGGGCAAAGGCCTGGAGATAGGAAACTGCTCAGCACTTCCCAGGAACTGAAAGAAAGGCCGGGAGGCGGGAAGGAGCAGGTGTGCAGGACCTGGGATTTTTGGATCTATTCGGTGGGCCGCATCTGAAGGAGATTCAGGTCATTGGGTCAGAGGTGGACGCCGGATTCAAACCCATATCCTGAGCTATTATTTCTCGGAGGCTGCAACACCTCCCCAAGCTCTTTGGTCAGTCTCATGACAGGGCAGGACTCCCTGACAGGAGTCTGTGAGGAGCTCGTGCCCTTGCACCTCGCTACCCACAGCCAACGGCGTGCTGGAGCCACACTGCACATCACAGCGTTAGCTTGAGATCGGCCGTGGTGGCAGTACCTACACCATAGAAATTGGCAAACGTTACAATTTTAATTTTTTCAAAAGAAGGCCTTCTTTAAAAATGCAGCCCCCCGGCTTCCCTGGTGGCGCAGTGGTTGGGAGTCCGCCTGCCAATGCAGGGGACACGGGTTCGTGCCGCGGTCCGGGAGGATCCCACATGCCGCGGAGCGGCTGGGCCCGTGAGCCATGGCCGCTGAGCCTGCGCGTCCGGAGGCTGTGCTCCGCAACGGGAGAGGCCACAACAGTGAGAGGCAAGCGTACCGCAAAAAAAATAAATAAATAAATAAAAATGCAGCCCCTGGTGGTTTGCCAGGCATGTACCCCCATCGCACTGACCATTCAAACTGGGCTGGGGTCCCTGGGCCTCTCACACAAGGTGAAGGGGTGGCCAGGCTTGGGTGGAGCAGGGCCCTGTGAGGGAGGTACTTTGGGTGTGGTCCCAGGCTCAGTTTCCTCTTTCCCTGGGACCCCTCACCACCCCTTTACCCCACCCAGGGCCATTCTGTCTACTCTACCCTGCCCCCTGGTGGCCAGGGTACTTGATAGCTGTAAGGGAGTCCCCAACCCCAGCAGAACCACTGCTGGAGCTGACCACGGCACCCAGGCATGGTGGTACCAAGGTCCTGGGGCTGCCCTGATTTCTCCCTTCCCGAGATTTGGTTGGGGCTCAAGCTGCTTGCCTTCATTTCCAGTGTCACCTGTTTTCAATGTTAACTAACAGGGGTTGAATTCTAAAAGGACCTCAACTAATGTACCCCAGGTCCGCAGAAATGCAAACCACTTACCTGAGAGGGAGCGCTGAAGGACCATAGGTCATTTCAAGTCTGTCACCACTAATCAAGCGTCTCCAGGAGGCTCTAGGCGTCTAAAAACACCTGGGACAAGTCAGACCCTCTCGAGGGCTCCTAGTACGTGGGAAAGCCTAGACCTGCGGGCAAACTAGGGAAGTACAGTACACTGGGGACTATAAAAGAAGCTTGTATATGGTGCAAAGTTTGTATAAAGGTGGGTAGCTCAGAAGAGAGAGCAACCAACTCTGTCCATATATGTTTGGGTCTTGAAGGATGAGTAGGAGTTTGCTAGGAGGAAGGTGAAGAAGAAGGTTGCAGGTAGCGTTCCGTTTTGTTCAATCCAATCCACAAATCCCGCAAATAGTTTTTGAGGGCAAGTCCACCTCATCCCATGTGGAACTCCTAGGCTGGCACGGGTAAAGGTGTGGACTGGGGATCTATCACTTGCTGTGCAAATTTAGGAGACACTCTCTATTTTTTATCCCTTCTCCAGTTCTGCCTGGCTCCGCCCTTCTTTCAGATTTTCACATCACCTTCTCGTGAGGTCTCCTCTACCCCCTCATTTAAACCTGTGCTCCCAATCTCATGTATCCTGCTCTTTCCTTTCCCCGGCGTTTGTCTTCTCCTAACTCCCTACGGAAGTTGCCTGTCTGTTGCATGTATGGTCCCTGGTCGCCCACCGCCGCTGCCTCCCCACCTCCCCACCCCCACCAGACTGTAAGCTCTACACTGTTATAGTCCATGAGCCTAGAAGAGAGCTTGCCACATAGTAGGTACTCAGTAAAAATTCGTTGACCGGATAAATACGAGTCCTAGGATTTGGGGAGGTTAAGGGTGTATGCGGGGAGGCCTTCCCTGCTTACCTCAGTCAAGCAAGGATCTGTTTTATTTTTCCACGGCATGTGTTTTATTTAAACTAGGCCTACTCTATGTCTTTTTATACTCATTATGACCACATTTTCTTTTTTTTGCATGTAATTTGTTTATTTCCTTAATAATATGTAGTGGACACTTTTCCATGTTAATAGTACAGATGCACATCCTCATTCAATGTATTATATTGTATATTCGTACCATATTTATAAAACCAATCTCTTAGTGATAGATATTTGAGACTCCTTACAAATTTTTGCCATCATAATTAAATGCTTCCATAGACATCTTTTTTTTTAAACATCTTTATTAGGGTATCATTGCTTTACAATGGTGTGTTAGTTTCTGCTTTATAACAAAGTGAATCAGTTATACATATGCGTATGTTCCCATATCTCTTCCCTTTTGCGTCTCCCTCCCTCCCACCCTCCCTATCCCACCCCTCCAGGCGGTCACAAAGCACCGAGATGACCACATTTTCCAAAGACAAAATTGCCTATATAGTCTTAAAAATGGTTTATCCTGCCTTGTTACTTTATTTAGATCAAACCTTGAAAGGTTTAGAATCAAATCACATGAACTTACTCTTATCATTTGATACTAGGACTGTCCTGAAAATTCGACCTGACAGTCATTGTACTGACACGCTCCCTTAGTTGTAATTATGTGCATTTTGTCCTACTCCCTTACTAAGAGACACTTCCTTGAGTTAGACAGACTTCAGGTCCCGCACGTCCTGTAACTCCCCCAGTGCCCAGCACGGTGCTGCCAGTAGGTGCTCAGTAAATCCCTGTTAGGTTAATGAAGGGATGAATAGACACCTTCTCAACCCAATGCCAAGACCTTCCTTCTTCCATCCTTCCAACCTTCCCTCTATTCATCCCTCAGTCCCTCCCTCCACCCCTCCCTCCACCCATCTATCCCTCCATCCATCCCTCCATCCACCCATCCTTTCAACAAATACAATTTGAGCACCTACCCTGAGCCACACATGGCTTTAGCTGCCAGAGAAGCCATGGGTCTCCATGGACTTGACCTGTGACCTTGAGGAGCCATAATCCAGCCAGGAGGACAGACCCCAAACAAATCCTTCACCGGTGCCCAACCGATTACAAATGAGAGCAAATGCCTGGAGGAGAAGGGCAGGTGCTGGGACTGAACAGGCCCGTGTCTGCTTTAGGCAGGGTGGGGCTGGCCCAGGAAGGCCGCAGCAGGAGCTCGGGGGAGTGTGGGCGAGGCAGGGGAGAGCGCTGAGCCCTCCAGGAGTTGACAGGCAGCCAGCGGCAGGGGCAGCGCGGCTGGGTCTTTCAGGGCAAGGAGGTGAGGTTGCGTCACAAGTGCAGTGGGAAGCCTTTGGGGGCTTTTAAGCAGGGACAGGACATTATCTGATTTTCATTCTAAGAGGACAGCAGCTGAGGCCAAAAGCATGGCAGTGGTACTTGGGAGGCAGAGGGATGGCCGGATGATCAGGACAAGGGAGACGGAGGGCCGAGGATGTGGGTGGGGCCGGGAAGTGCAGGACTGGGAGTCCTCGGCACTCAGGGGTGGTTAGGGTTGGAGGTGGAGGTGTTCGCCTTCCCCAGGGCTAAGGGAAGGAGATACAGGAGGAGCAGAGGGCCGGGGCCTGGGGCTGTCTCAGGAATCCATTTCTCGTATGTTCTGACTAGAGGAAGGTGAGGAACCACCTGGGTTAAGTTCCCTGCTCTGAATCTGAGGGTTAAGTGGGATGAAGGAATCTGGGAGGCTGGAGGCCAGGGTTTAAACCTGTGCCATGCTGTGTGACCTAAGGCTGATAGCTGTCTCTCTCTGGGCTCAGACTCATCATCTCTACAGGGAGAGGATAGACCTGAGAGTCTCCAAGACCCTTTGCAGGTCACTGCTCTTGGCTTTCCTTGGGCTTCCCTCATGCTGCCTTCCTGGAATCGAGGGGCCCTGCTTGCTTCCCCCTCTTATCCTGTGGGCACCTGGAGCACCCAGGGAGGAAGCAGTCACTGTCTACTTTGGGCCATTCTCCTTGCCTTCACCCCACCTCCCTCCTGCAGAACAAGCCCGGTGTGGAGGCTGGGGAGAGGCACGCATCGCCCTCTGGTGGCAACTTCTGGGCCCACATGTTGCAGTGCCCTGCAGTGTTTTTAACTCAAGCGTTTTTTTGTTTTTGTTTTTTAAAAAATATTTATTTATTTGGTTGCATCCGGTCTTTGTTGTGGCAGTCCGGCTCCTTAGTTGTGGCTTTCTGGCTCCTTAGTTGCGGCCTGCGAACCCTTAGTTGCGGTATGCATGTGGGATCTAGTTCCCTGACTGGGGAAGGAACCTGGGCCCCCTGCATTGGGAGCACGGAGTCCTAACCATTGCGCCACCAGGGAAGTCCCAACGGAAGTGTCCTTAAGGCATTTATTAAGCGCCCTTTGTGTGCAGAGTACTGAGGCAGGCGTGGAGGAGGTGGGCAGTGAGGGGGAGGGGGACGGAATCCTGCGTGGGTGCTCAGAGCTCAACTCTAGAGTTGCCGACCTGCCCTCAGATCCTGATTACGAGGAAGTCCTGCGTGTCCTCATCTCTACGTGGGAGCCGTGGTAGAGGGGGCTCCTGTGGTTGCAATGGGTATTAAATGGCATCGTACGTGGAGCGCGTAACAGCCTCACTCCCGGCCCAGGACACGCAGGCTGTGTTCATGACACACGCATGCTCGGGGCCTTCAAGAGAGCCTGCCGTCAAGAGGGGTGCACTGCTGTGTGCGTGGACACGCTGGCCTCGGGGTTCCTCCGGTCAGGGTGGAGCTCAGCTGCTGAGGGGCCCCTTTCCAGTGCCGGCCAGTGCTCTGGTGGAGGGTCCCCCAAGCAGCTGCTGTAGGAACAGATCCCCCAGCTGTGCAGGTCCCCTGCAGATACACTCCTGATTAATGGCTGCATCTCCAAGGAGCCAGGACTTCAAGGGCCTAAAGGTGCGGGGGCCCGTCTGGTACAGCTGACGCCTTGGGTGTATGAGGCATCTCTCACTCCCCAGGTTGCGGCAGGGCCTGCTGGATCTGCATGGCTCAGATGTGCTTCAAGGAGACCCACCTGTACACAGGTGTACTGGCTTGAAAAACTACATCTGTGTGCACACCAGAGATGGCCTGGCTTTTCCCCTATGGGAAGGAATGATCTCCTCAACACAGGGGGAATTCAGGGCAGTCTGGGCAGTCTGGGTGAGATGCTGTGGAGGCGAGCTCGGCCTCAGATGACAGTTGGACTGGGGGATGCTTAAAACTCCGGGCAGGGAATTCTTGGTGGTCCAGTGGTTAGGATTCCAAGCTTCCAGTCCATGGGGTGCAGGTTCGATCCCTAGTTGTGGAACTAAGATCCCACATGCTGTGCGGTGCGGCCCAGCCCAAACAAACAAACAAAAACAAAAACAAGAAAAAGAAATATTTATTAAAAAAAAAAATCTCCAGGCATCTGCTTCAGCCACAAGGGCCGCTTTACACCTGTGTCTACTGCCCCCTCTGCCCCTTTGCTCAGGCTGGTCTCTGACCCTTGTCCTGTGTTAGACATTTCAGCCTTCAAGGTCTGGCTCAAAGCTGCCTTCACCACGAGGCCTGCCCTGAAGAGGCAGCTGCACGGGGAGTGTCTGAACACCTCCAGTTAAAGTTATACTCACCCACGTGGCCATTTCCTGTCTCCCGTCTCCTCAACGAGGCCCTGGACCCCCTGAGGCAGACTTGAACCTTGAGCATCTTTTGTAGCTACCGTAACTCCCAGCCCAGAGCTGGGATGATACAGATGCGTGATGAATGCTCCGTGCAGATCGTTAGGTGTCCTTACCTCCCGTGCCTGGGAGACTCAGACGTGAGTCTCAGACACGATTCAGACTCTCCCTGGAGAGGCAAGGTGAAATGGTGGGAAGGCTGGAGTGGGTTCTGGAAGGCCAGAGCAGCACACACAGGACAGGCACTGAATGGCCAGCAGTGCCTGGAATTCCGAAGGCGGTGGCAGCCCAGCAATTCGGAGAGTACCCTCTGGAGCCAGATGGCCTGGGTTCAGGTCCCAGCCCTGGCACTCACCACCTGTGTGGCCGTGGGCAAAATACTTAACCTCTCTGTGCCTTAGTTTCCTCAACTGTAAAATAGGGTCATAAGAGTACCTACCTGAAAGTGCTGTTGTCAGGATTAAATGAGTTAATACGATGCTTCTCAGACTTCCATGTGCACAGAAATCACCTGGGAACCTGGATAAGAGGCAGATTCGGACTCAGTCTGGGGGGGGACCTGAGATACTGCATTTCTCACAAGCACCTGGGGATGCCGGTGCTGTCGGACCTCAAACAGCACTTGGCATATTCGGGAATTAATACCTTTAAACTAAGAACAGGGCCTGGAGCATAGCAAGGACTGGGGAAGTGTTGTCAGCACTGTTACCTGGTACCTCTCAGGGAAGGCTTCTAGAACTTTCTGCCCTCTTCCAGCTCACCTTCTTGGTGCTCTGCTCTCTGGAGTCTTGGTGATGCTGGAGCCCCTGCTGTCTGAGGTGGGTTGTTCTGAAACTTCTTGGTGGTCTCTGCTCTGGGCACTGAGAAGGGACAGGTGTTGGAGGGCAGGCAAAGGGTGGTTTCAGGACAGAGCTGAGAAGGAGACAGGAAGAGGGCCTGGCGGCAGGGCGGCTCAGCAGGCCCACTCACTCGAGTGTCCGGACTCGCCCCGGTGTGAACCTCACAGCCTAAACCGCATACCTTGCAGCTTCCCCTGCCCCCTCTGCTCCTGCCGCCCCCTGCTTCCTGCGAGAAGGGCACAGGTGGCTTCAGCCAGGGGCCAGCAGGACTTCTGGGCTGGAACCACAGACCTGAAGCCCTCAGCCACTTCCTCCTGAAGGAAGTGTCCCTTGGCCTCTTCCTAGCCCTGCTCCCCTGCTCCGGGCCCTGGTGCACTGGCCAGGCCTGGCTGGTCCTCGAGCCCTGGCTCAGGCAGGGATAACGCTGGGGTTCCTAGGTGCTTCTGAAGAGGTGGAGATTGGGAGATGGGGGAGTGAAGAGGCCGGGGGCAGGTGGTGTAGAGAGAGAATCCTGTGTTGGGGGCCTGGACGGCCGAGCGTCTGACTCGTCTCTGCCTTTAAGAGCTGCCCCTCCCTGAGCACCCTCATCCCACAGTCTTTGTTTTCTACCTCCCAGGGGTGTTTCCAGGGGTCCCATGTGGCAACCTATGAAAAGTGGGTACACGAATCCCCTTCGTCAGTCAGGAGTGGGCGAGGGCTTACTGGCGGGTACAGTTGGCTGCTGCCCGAGTTCCAGTTTAGGTCATTTCCCGGACAGCAGCTCCAGGCCCCGAGGAATGAGCTAGTCACAGCGTTCCTCCGGCCTCGCCCCGAGAGGGGCTGACGCAGCCTGGGGCCCTTCATCCTCTGCTGCTTTCAGGTTGGCTCATGACTCCCTGGGGCCCATGAGATCAAGGTCACTGGTTTAAGCCACATGTAGGGGAGGAGGTAAACTTCCCTCCTTTCCACTCAGGAGGCAGCTCTGACCCTGCCTGGTTCTCTCCTAAATGGGGGGCTTCAGGGTGGGTGTGCAAGGCATCCTCATGCCAGGAGCCCCTCCTGAGGGCTGAGAAGCGTCTCTCCCACGCCCAGCCTCCCCCCACCCTGCCCACCCCTGCCAGGGAAGGAAGATGCCCAGTTCCGATTCCTCCAATCAGAGGATGCCTTTCCTGGAAGAACTGTCAGGATCATCTGACCTGATCCCATTCTTGTAGGGCTGGGAGGCTAGGAAGCTGGGTCCAGAGAGGGGAAGCCTGGAGCCTCTGGTTCTTGCTTGTTCAGCACCGTCTGGCCCCCTGTTTCTGGCAGCAGCACCCGTTTCTCTTAGGAGATTACCCTCCTGCATCAGGGAAGGCCTTGGTCAAGCTGTGAATCAAAGTACCCCATCCAGCCTCTCCAGACACGGGGTGGGCAGTTGAGCTCATCACAGCCAATGATGCTGTTGGAATTCTCGTGGAACGAGGCCAGGAAACAGCTGGATGTTGGTGCCTTGGAGACAGATTTGCTGCCAGGCCTCCGCAGCTGACCTGGAGTCTGCTCCCCGAGGGCTGGGTCTTCAGCTGCCTCCAGAGCCTGTGAACCACTCCTTCCAGATCCTTCTATTTCTGCTTCACCCAAGTTAGCCCCAGCCCGTTCCTGTGGTCTGTAGCCCCAGAATAGCGATTACTGCAGGGAAGGACATGCGACTCGGGAGCTGGGGGCACTGCTGGGACGCAGGTCTCTAGACTCCCAGCCAGTGTTCGTGTCCCCTGGGAGGAGCCCCTGGCCTGGGAGAAGCGGCAGGACTGAAATGAAGTGGAATCGAAGAGAAGATAAGTGTGTTCTCAGCTCTGGCCCGGTGGTGTTGGGCGTGGGGGTTTGTGGTTTGACTGCCGGGCAGGATGGGAGGAGGCGCGTGGAGGTGGGAAGGGGTCAGCTGGTGCTCGAGGCTCCCTGCCGCCCTCACACGTGCCCAGCACCCCTGGCACGTGGTAGAAACTCTGTTCCGGGTGGGGATGAGGGGCGCAGGCCCCCCAGGGAAGGAGGATCTGGTAAACAGAGCGTGCACTGACCTGCTTCGGGTAAGCCAGGGTGGGTTTGTGCCTCCGGGCAGTGGGAGGACTCACAACGGGCCATGTCTAACTCACCCCGAAAGCGAAACCAGACACCCACCAAACACAGGCGCCTCTGCTAGTTCTGAAACCTCCGGCAGGCTGTCTCTTTATTAACCAGCACCCAAAGTGGAAACCAGTCAGCGAGAGAGATTCAAGGTTAGCCAGCCAGCTGGGGTTGCATGGGCCTTCCAGGCCTTGGAAGTCAGGCGTTCAGTCACCGAGCCAGCGAGGAAGACATCCAGCTGTGACCCCCTCTTTAGAATCACCTACCACTTGAGAACACGAGGCAGGCTTTTGTTTTAGACCCTCCTGTGTTGCTCCCGAGACCCAGTGCGCACGCCTGGCCATCGCGCCTGTGTTACAATGAAGACTCTATTCCAAGGGCCCCAGCAGAGAGAAACCCCGGACAGACACACTCTCTTGTACCCGCTTACTCTGTTCCCACCTCGCCGTCATCCAGGCTGGTCAGCCCTAGCTGAAGGCTGAGGTGGGGAGGGCTGGGGGGCTGGTAATTAAAGACGATGTCGAGTCTTAATCTGCTTGCTAAGTGACTGTTCCTCCCTGCCTGGCTAAAACATCTGTGTCAGTTGGGAATCTCAGGCGCAAACCGTAGAGCCCAAGCTGGCCACTTTCCCTAGAAAAGCATCCGATTCCGGACCTTCTGCAGCTCAGGGAGCTCTACAAACCAGGCTTGGAGGGGTGCAGCATCTGAGATGTGATGCTCTGATGTCACCCTCCCCAGCGTCCTGGAGTTCTCTGCCTCCTCACAGGTATCCCTGGCTCCCATCCCGAGGTCTGTAGTGGAGACTCCTGATTGGACGAGCCCAGTGACGTGCTCACCCTCCCGCTGCAAGGGAGGCTGGGAAAGTAAAGCTTGGGCTTGTTGCTTGGGACCCAGGGCTCCTAAACATGTAAACACCACAAATACAGGAAAGGTGTGCAAAGCTGCTGTGTGACCACGATGAAAAATAAATATCCGGCCGGCACCTGAGAAGAAACCTCCCCGACAGAGGGTCCTTGTCAGCCCCCAGCCTCAGCCCTCCCTCTGGAAGTCCCCCTCCTCACACGTCGTGGTCAGCAGTGTGTTCTCTGCGGCAGGCCTGGTGGTGGTGTTTTGCTGTGGGTTGAAGTTAGCATTAAATGACCACTATTTTAAGTGAGAGAATTTCATATTTAAAAAAAAAAATCACAATTTTCTGCTTTTTTTGAAAAATTGAGAATTTTCTGGCAGTATTGAGCCAACGTTCCCACCTGCCGTCTCCCCTATAGATGGAGCTCCCAGTTTGTCATGGTCTCCATCTAACGGCCTCGGGCTTCCGTTCCTGTCCGGCCCCCATGGCATCTGAGTTGCGGTCCCCCACCGAAACCCACGGTGAGGGAGGGACGAGGCTGCCTCCCTCACCCGAAAGTCCTTGAGGTTGGGCGGCCAGGAGAGTCATTGCCGATTCTCCAAAAACTCCACTTGGTCCCTGATGTCTATACAGTCCGGTAGGGGTGGCCCTCGAGCGGGCCTGCGAACCTGGATGAGTAGAAACGATGTCAAAGGAAGCCTGTGTTAAGCTTGGTGGAGCCTCTGTGGGAGCACACAACAGGGGAGGCTTTGAGCTGCAGATGCAGGGGAATAAGGACAGGGCCTCCCCCTACCACCATGCTTCCCCACGTGCCACCCAAAGGGGCCCCTCTTCCACGAATCCTTGTTGCTGGCCCAGCACCTTCCGAGCCTTTGCACTTGCCTGGAACTCCCCTTCCTCGGGCTCAGTTTGACCCCTTTGTTCTGAAGGAGACCTGTGGTCTTTTCTGCATCCTCATGTTGGCCGTTTCAGGATACGCCAAAATATAGCTGCCTGTCTTCTCTCAGCCCCACCTCATTTAGATTCTTGAGGTGGCAATGAGACCGACGTGCCAGGATGCCGAGAGTCAGGTACCAGGGGAAGATTTCACAGTCTCTCTCTATGGTGCTGGGCCAGGCAGTACCCAGATCTAGCCCACCTTGCACCTGCCCACAGCCTGAAGCAGCATCTTCACTGCTCAGGGGAGTTCAAGGTCCCCATTCTCTGAGGGGGTGGGGGGGTCTAGGGTCCCTGGCCCTGGATCCAGGCTTGACCGGGGGCATCATTCCAGAGCTCGGGTGAATTTCTGACCCCATTTACTGCTCTCCTCCAAGCAGACACTGTGGGCAGTGCTGACAGCCGGGCACAATCTCTGTAACGGGACATTAAAATTTTTTCCGATTCCTTAATAAAAACATCAAGAAGAAAAAGCAAGCAAGCACAACCTCTAGGTAGAGAGGAACTTCTCACGGCACTTTGCAAACATCACACGTCCTCTTTCCTCGCTGCAACACCTAGATCGTCTTCTGAGAAAGATCACAGATCTTGGTGAAACCTGCTTAAGAATAAGAACAAGTGAAAAGATCTTTTTCTACCTGTTTCTCACGGGAAAGGGGGAAACCATTGCAGGTGCTGTCAGAGGGTCTTCGGAGCTTTCCTGACTGTCCCCGTAACAAGACTCTGGCCCGGCAGTCAGGAGATGGGGGCTGGGAGTCAGGGTGACTGTGGACAAAACGCTTCCCTCCCTGGGTGCTATCGGCACGGGGGCGTGGCTCCCGGGCCTGGTGACTCCAGATCTTTTCAGGTTCCTCAGGAGAGCTTGGAAGTAATCAGCGGTAGTAGGAAGCCTGGTGTTTGGGGAGCCCTGAGGGGGGCTCCAGCGCCCACCAAGGGCCCCACATACTTACATTTTAGTTTTGGTTCTGATTTTATTTATTTTCTGAAATAGGTATTATGTTCCTGTGAACCGAAGTTCAAAAGGGACAAAACGTTATTCAGGAAATTTCCTCCCCCTCCTCTGCTTCCTGGGTCTCCCAGCTTCCCTCCCGGAAGGAAAATGCTGCTACCGGACCCTAGGAACTCGTTCCAGAGCAACTCGGTGCACGTGCATGCCACAGACACGCTCACATACACAACACACGCTCACTTGCACACACATTGTCACAAACGCACAATAGGCGCACACCCACACTCCCCCTCACACCCGCAGACGCTCTCACACACAGACAGGCTCACTTTTACACCCGTCAGGCACTCACACCTACTCACCCCCCCACTCACACGCACCCGTACGAATGCACACACACATGCCCATAGGCTTCCCTCACAAACATGCACCCACACCCTGGCACACGCCCTCTCACACTCACACACTCACTCACGGTTACCCCTGTCCTTCTACACGAGCGCTGGCCCACTACACACTTTGAACTGAACTTGGCTTCTTCTCACCCGGCTGCACATCCTGGGGATGGTTCCACGTCAGGAAAGGAGAGCTGTCCCTTCCTTTTTGTCACGGTGACCCTGTATTCCACCAGGAGGATGTCTCTAATTTCCTCACCAACAGTCCTCTGGGGCTGCAGGCTTGGGCCACCCCCAGGCTCGTTAGCGCGTGAATTCCTTCGCCCACTTTTCCCACGCGGCACCATCTCTCTGTAGGATGAGTCTGAGACGCAGCACTGCTGGGTCATGTGCTGGAGACGTCGGGAGATGTTGTCAGGCTGCCTCCCAGAGAGGAATGCCAGCAAGGCAAAGCACCCTTGTGACTGTTTTTTCCCGGCAAACCTTTTGAAACTTCAAATATTATTCCCCGGGTTGTTTCTAACTTGCTGTTTCTGGATCCTTTAGGCCCCTAGAGATTTAGAAACCTTGGTTCTTTTCCTTTTATACTTCCTCCTTTGCATCTTGACACCTCTGTATGTCAGGTCATTTTCTAGGCTCTGGGGCAATCTGGATGCATCAGACACGGTTCCTGTTCTCAGGGAGCTTCCAGTGTAGACACGTGAACAGAAGGTCGTGACATGAGTTGAGGTAACTGTCGTGTGCATCGAATCCGACCTGGCTGCGGTGGGGGATCCGGGAAGGGCTGGTTTTGAATCGGGGAGTTGAGATAGTCCAGAAGCGTGGGGTGGGAATGGGGTGACCCACTTTGTCCCAATTTTAGCACTGAGAGTCCCGTGTCCTGGAAACCGCTGCGGCAAAGCAGGACAGCTGGTTCCCTGGAGCCGTGTTGGTGAGGAACCAGAACGGGGAATGGCTTTCTATGTGAATGTCGTGGTTTGCATGAGACATGAGTTACTTGAGGCACTGGTGTTGGAGTGGCCAGTGAACCAGGCCACTCATGGAGGAACACGGATGCACACGGGTATTCAGGTCTGGAGTCTGGGAGGCCGGCAAGCAGGTGACGCTGGCAAAGCAGAGACAGCAAGGGTGATAGCTTGGCAGTGGGGGGTGAGAGACAGGAAGGAGCCGTGGAGGAGGGTCACATTCTGCCTCCGGGGACTGGTGGGTGGCGTGTCCCAGGGAAAAGAGATGGTCTGCGGGGGGGTGGCTGGGAGGAGAGCCCTGGGCGCAGTCAGCCAGCAACCTGCTCTTCCTCCTCCCGTCCTGCTCTGATCACTGCAGTTCTGACCTACCTTGTGCTTCCCGTCTGATGTGAGGGGCACCCCACAGTGTGTGGGGTGGAGGGACCAGGCTGAGGGCTGGATGCAAAATCATCCACGGCGTTGCCTCCTGACCAGGGACTAGGACCCGTATCCGGTTACCAGTGAAGCCTGGCTCTGTGGTGGTAGGAATTTCTCCAGCTGAGGACTCAGCCACCTGCTGACTTTTGGTCCCGCGAGGGCTGGGGCTCAGGGACTTGAGAGTGGAAGTGGGAGGGTCCACCAGATGCACAACTGTGCTGTCAGGGCTGAACGAGGCAGGGAGGGGGGCCGGCGCCGGGGTGGGTGACCCGGAGATACTGGAGGTCTTCACGATGGCAGAGGACAGTCACAGAAGAGAGAGCTAATGGTCCCTCCAAACCTGTTCTCCCCAGCCTGTGTACCCCCCAGGCACATTTCAAAGCCTCCTTTGCAGCTGGGTTTGTCATGTGACTCAGTTATAGCCAATGGGATGTAAGTTAGAAGTGTCCAGGGCAACTCTGGGGAAGGGTCCTAACAGGTAGAGGATGCCCTTCTTTGCTCCTTCCTCCATCTTCCAGCTGCAGGAATGCACATGTGATGGATGGAGCTTGAACCGCTCCCTTGGTCCACGAGGTAGGAGAAAGGTATTGAGGATGCCCCAGTAGCCAGACAATGAGCTCAGGATCCTGATGACAGCATAGAGCCCTTCCAGCAGCTGTGGATGGCCTGCCTCTGGACGGCTTTTATGTGAGAGAGCAACTCCTCTCTTACTTTAGGGCACTGTTATCCTCTTCAGTTCGCAGCTGGACTCAATTCTAACTGGGACGCTGTTGGAGAGTGGGAGGGGTGACGGCAGCAAGGGAGATGAGGTGGTAGTTCGGGGGTCTGGGTTGGCACAAGTCAGAGTGATGACAGGGTCCCAGGGTGGGCCTGGGCCTGGGCTGAGATACGGAGTCGGACAGAGGGTCCCTGGGGAGAAGATTTTGCAGGAGTCCTGAAGTCTCCCAGGAGTTGGAGTGCAGAGGAGGGGGAGGGGGCTCTTGGTAGATGTCAGGGCTGAGGAGGGCGTGGGGTCTCGCAGCCTGGCTTGATCCCCCAAAAAATGGCAGCCCCGCGATGGGCAGGAGGAGATGTCATGGTCAGGAGGGGACACAGGAGCCAAAAGAGCCCGCATGCACTTGCCCCGTGGCTCCTGTGAAAGTGGGGTCTCTGGGCAGGGGTCGGGGCTAGTCCACAAAAGCTGAGCGTGCAGGAAGTTGGTTCACAATGGGACACAGAGGACACAGTGTGGAGGGTGCTGGACAGGCAGTTACAGGAACGAGGGGTTCATGTGCTTGGTGGTTTGGGTGCTGGGAGGGGAGGGGGCCTGCTGGAAGAGGCTGGGTCCAACCCCCGGAACTCTGGAGACAAAGGTCTGGGCAGGCCTGAGTGGGCTCTGTCGGTCCCCTGCCATCGGAGAAGTTTCTGGATTCCTCTTCAGGTCACCTCAGAAAGAATCTGATGTCCTCCATTCTAATCCTGGCTGGTCCTAATCCTGGCTCTGCCGCATTCTGGTTGGGTGACCCAGGAGCCTCAGTATCCTTGCCTGTAAAATGGGGAGGGAGACGCCAGCTCTGTAGAGAGCGGGGGAGGAGCTAGGTGGGTATCAGGGTGTACACAGCGGGTAGATCTGGGGAGCGGCAGTCATGCCAGAGCTGGAGGGAAGTTCAGAGATGAGCGCAGGGCCAGCTCGTTTGGGATTTCGAGGCCAAGATTAAGAGTCTGGATTTTATTCTAAACGCACTGGAAGCTACTGGAAGGTTGTAAAGGGAGCGGTGCGGTGAAATGAGCTGATTTGAGCTTGGGAAAGATTGGTCTCGCTGCTGAGCGGGGAACAGACTGGAGGGGTCAGCAGGGGGAACCGGGAGGCCAGTAAGGGGGTCACCGTGGACCTGGCTGGGGGGACAGTGGAGGCTGGGACTGGGGTGGGGACTGAATAACGCCTTTGGTTGTCTCTTTCAGCTCGTTCCCCACCCAAGCCCTGGGGCCTCTCCCTGGCCTGCCCTTCCCAACCCCCTCACCTGGCTTTAACGTCCAGCTCAGGGACCTGTGGGCACTTTTCCTATTAGTCAGGGTAGAGCCCGCTACCTGCTGAAACAACAGCCTCCAGATCGCAGAGGTCCGATACAGTAAAAGTGTTTTTCTTGCTCATGTGACTGTCCGATGTGGGTTGCCTGGGGAGCAGGGGGTGAAGGTCTGTCCTTCAGGTGGCTCCGCCTGCCCCGTCCCGCAGGGCTTCACTCTCTCCAGTGGGTTCTTGCAGGATAGGGGGAAGGGAGGAGAGGGGGAGGGATGGAGGGATGGAGGGAGGAACACCGGAGAGGACCAAAATGAGGTTTTTTAGGCCTGAAAGTAAGCTAAATCACTTGCACCCACATCTCACTGGCCAGACTCTTGTCACACGGCCGCATCTAACTGCAGGGAGGCTGGCATATAGAGTCTAGCTGATGCCCAGGCTGGAGGGGCACAGCGGGGTCAGGGGATACATTCCCACACTGTCTGCATGCTGCAACCCACAACCCCATGCTCCACAGCTGTGAGGTTTCGGCGGGGGATGCAAAGCGCGTGCAATGTTGAACTTTTCCCGGCTCTCCGTAGCCCACCACCTGCCTCTCCACCTGAGGCATCCCAGCCTGGGTCCTTGGGCAAAAGCAGAGCCCCCGGGGCCTGAGTTAGAAGATTCTGAGTCTGGGGGCTGCCCCATTCATAGCTACACTTGCTGCACCCTGACACCCAGGGCACGGGGCTGCTTAAAGCCGCCTCCCCTGTTCCTACCCCAGCCTTCCTGCGTGCTGCTCATAGAAGCAGGGCTGGCGTCAGTCACCTCAGGCTCCTCCGTGCCTGGCTTGGCCACTGGGCATCCTGGGTGCTCAGTAAATGTTTACAGGATGAAGGAGAGAAGGACAGAGGGGCAGAGGGATGGAGGATGAGGAGCCTTGGGCAGTACATGCAGGGCAGACCAAGGCCATCCCCATGGACAAAACTGTTACAAGCTGGCCGCATTTCTGCCTTCACCTGGGGGTGGGTTTTTCTTTTTATTTATTTACTTTTTTAATTTTTAAAATTAAATTTTTTTTTTTTTTTTTTTGCGGTATGCGGGCCTCTCACTGTTGTGGCCTCTCCCGTTGCGGAGCACAGGCTCCGGACGCGCAGGCTCAGCGGCCATGGCTCACGGGCCCAGCCGCTCCGCGGCATGTGGGATCCTCCCCGACCGGGGCACGAACCCGTGTCCCCTGCATCGGCAGGCGGACTCTCAACCACTGCGCCACCAGGGAAGCCCTTTTTTTATTTTTTATTGAAGTATAGTTGATTGATCGCTTCTCGGCCTTTTGGCTAGGATCAAGGGAAGTCTAGCTGATTTACAATGCTGTGTTAATTCCTGCTGCGCAGCAGAGTGACTCAGTTATACACACATATACATTCTTTTCTATATTGTTTTCCATTACGGTTTATCCTGGGGTATTGGATATAGTTTCCTGTGCTCTACAGTAGGACTTTGTTGTTTATCCGTTCTGTATGTAATAGCTTTTGCAACTACTGACCCCAGACTCCCAGTCCAACCCTTCCCCCTCCCCCTCCCCTTCCCCCTCCCCCTTCCCCCTCCCCCTCCCCTCCCCCTCCCCCCTCCCCCTTGGCAACCACAAGTCTGTTCTCTACGTCTGTGGGTCTGTTTCTGTTTTGCAGATAGGTTCATCTGTACCATATTTTAGATTCCACATATAAGTGATATCACATGATATTTGTCTATTTGTCTTTCTTGGATTTTTTCTTTATATGCATTTTTTAAAGTTTTAACTGAAATCATGAAGTTGGGGGTGGGAAATACATGCACGTGGTATAAAAGTGTCTATGGCGAAAAACGGCCTTCCTGCCCCCTCCTTACCTGGCTTTCCTCCCTGGGAGAACCAGCATTCCCCATTTCTTCAGGAGCTTCCAGAACTATTCTAGGCTTAATAAATCTCGGCTATTATTCTCATCTCTGTGGTGCTTCTGTTCATTACCCTCTCCTGCAGCCAGAAAGCCTTGCTCTAGGGGAGAGGAGAAGTGGACTTATTGCGAGCCTACTACACGTGGTCACCAGGTGAGGTGCTTTACGCTCTCCTGCCGTTTGGTTCTCCTGACACGCCTGCAGGAACTGTTACCCCTCATTCTACAGGTGTGGACGTTGAAACACAGGGAAGCAGGTCACTCAGCTTCCAAGCAGCCTCGAATCAGGTCCTGCTTCCTGCTTGGAAGGGAGTCAGCCTGATTCTCTCCCCAAGGTCTTCAACGCTGTTTTCTCACTTCTCTGCAGACAGAAACTTCTGCAGAGCTGTTCTTTCTACTCTCCCTCCTGCTCTCCCCATTCCCTTTTCTGAGAGAGACAGCAGCTCACAGGAAAACCCCCAGAGGCAGAGTTTAAAATCAGGAGACAGCAGAGCTGCTTCTTCTGACACTGGGTGGAACTTCACGGGATCCCTGGGCCTGTGACACTGCACATAGATAGACATGCACCTTTCCAAAGAGGGGTCTGTCACTTTTCATCATTAAAAAAAAAAAAAAGCCCTGAACTGATCCCTCCTCCCCAAAAAGGAGGAAAAAGGGATTATAAACCATGACTTGAGAAGAAGAGGAAGGTTCTAGAAGGTTCAATAAGTAGCCATCAAATTGTTTGCAAAGCCTCCCAAAATAGTCGCCTCTGAATGCTAAACTGAGTAAGGGGCTTCCTGGAAGGCTGGGTGAAAAGGGAAGTCTCAGCAAGTTGGGGTGTCTTATCCCATGGCTGGGGTACACCTAAAGGGACATGTTTGTGTGAGGTCTGGGTGTTACTGTGTGTGACTGGATGAAGGTATCAGAGGCTTGAGGTGGCCTGTGAGATGGGGTGGGAGGGAAAAGAAGGGGCCTTGCCCCAAGGGCTCCTGTATGCAGCAAGGCATCTATCTGAGAGTGAGAGACAGCCTGTGTGTGAGGGTGTACACTCACGCCTCCTGCTGCAATACGCACGGTGCCCCCCCGGACCCCCCCATTCCCTCACCGCCCCCAGCGGAGGAGGGAGATCTTTATCTGGCCCCTGGTGCTACAGGAGTTTCAGGCTTTCTAACCAGCCAGATCTCCCCCGCCTCCCCACCCCAGGCCTTGCCCCCTCCATCCTCTGCACAGGAAGTGGGCTGGCCTTGGGGTTTTAGTCTTTGGTGGCTGGCCCCATCAGCCGTCTACTACCTGGGCCGAGGGAGCCGGAGCTGGGCCCCGGGGAGATGGCTGCAGTCCCAGCAGTGGAGAGAAGCAGAGAGAGCACGCCGCAGCCCCATGTCCCAGCTAGGTAAAGTCCCACCTTGCCCTTACCCTGCCCCTGCCCAGTCCCCAGGTACCCGGGGCTCCCTCCTGGCCCCTGCCACCAGCCAGGGGGCTGGAGGTGAAGCTCACGGGGATGACTTTCAGCTCTGACTCAGATCCTCCAGAAGTTTCTGCCTGAACTCCCATCTGCCAGCCCTCACCCCCAACCTTATCTTAGAATCCCCCAGTGACGAGGCAGGCCCTGCTCTCATGGCTCAGGCTTGAGGAAAAGCTGGTCCCTGGTCCTAGGCTTTCCCTCCCTCCCAGCTCTCCCCGTGGGAGGCCGGGGGCTACTTTGGGATGAGGGGCTTCCCCAGGCCCTGTGCTGGGCCCCCCAACCCAGAGGGGTGGGGAAGGAGGTGGGAGTCCTGGGAGGGGCAAGGCCAGCTGAGACTCAGATGTGCTGGGTGCCCAGAGGAGGTGTGGGATGTGGGTGGGAGAGGTGCGGCCTACACCGGGGAGGTGCCCCTGTGTAAAGGATACCTTAGGAGGCTGTGGGGCGAGGGGAAAAGAGAGGGACGCCTCTGAGACCTGGTTATGAAGTGAGTGTGCTGCGAGGTTTCTGGGAGCCCTGGGCTGGAGGCCGGACCCCTGGGTTCAAGTTCAGCTTTGTCCCTTACTTGGCGGTGTGACCGGTCAGGTCAGTAGGCTCTGCAGGTGCTTCTGGAGGGGATGGGACTCCACCTCTGGGGCTCCCTGCGGGTCAGGCTCTCCCTCCACTCCTGGGGCCGAGACCTCCCACCCTTAACTGTGTTTGGAGCACCTGAGAGGCAGGGCCATCCCCAAGGGTCCCCCTGCTTCCCCCACAGCCAGCATCCCACGCCCAGCTGGCGAGGCGCCCCCAGACTTAAACAGCAAGAGGGAGCCCTGTGGTGGGGGGTTTGGCCAGAGAGGATGAGGGGAGACGGGGTCCGTCAAGGTCAGAGGTCAGGTAGGACGTGTCTCCGGCTACCGAGCTTGTGCTTCGTGTCCTCGCCCAGCCGCCCGGTACCCTACATCCCATGACGTCAGCCCTGGCAGAACCTCAGACGGCAACTGACTGAGTTCAAATCCCAGCTTTACCCCAAGAGGCTTAACGAGTACCTCAGTCTTCTCATCTGATAAAAGGAGTCATAATGGTACCTCCTCATGGGGTTGCTGTGAACTTTAAATGAGGTAATATCTGCGAAGTGCTAATGGCAGTGCCGGGCAGCGTGAGGGCTGAGCGCTAGTCATTATCACCACTATCATCATTATCACTGTCACCACCATATCATTACCATCACCATTACCACCATCATCACCATTGTTAATCTCTTCCTCGAACTTGACGTCAGATGACCTGGGTTTGAGTCCCATCTCTTGGGCAGCTCTGAGCATTAGTCTTGGTGTCTATCAAATAAGGATGACAACACACACTCTCAGGGCTGCGCTGGGGACCTAATGAGTCAGTAAGTCACGAAGGGCAGGGCACACGGGCGTGGGTGTGCGTGAGAATCCAGGACGGAAGGCACTGGGGACTCAGAGGTCCCACTTGCCCTCCCTGAGGCTGGGCCTCTTCCCTGCTCTGTGACCTTGAGCAGGTTCCTTAACCTACCTGAGACTCGGTTTCCTCCTCTGCAGGAGGGTCAGCCTTGGGGACTGCTAGAAGCCCTCCTCACCCTGCCCCCTGCATCCTCCTCACGCTTTGCCCTCTTGGGGTTCACTGCTGCACCCTTTCGGCTACAGGTGGAGGGGAGCTCATTCTAGGTGATGCTACTTCTGCTCAACTCGCTTCGGCTGGGGCTGTGGATTGGCCCTGGCCTTCCTGGGATCCTGCACACCTTTGCCTCCACCCTTCTCCTCTCACCCTGAGGCTCTGCGCCAGACCCTGTCCTGGTCCTGGCTGGCCCTGCTGGCGGGGGTCCGGCCCCAGGTGACACCCTCCAGGGGATCCCCAGGGCCCCTCCCCAGGGCCATGATCGATGAGTAAGGGGCACAGGGGTCTTGCTGGAGCCCCTTGCCTGGGCTCTGTGCCCTATGGGGTCCCAACCCTGCGCCCTTTGCTATAGGGGGTTGGAGGGTCCAAAGAAAGAGGCAACCAGGTCCGCTCCAGGAGTGTTGCCCTGTGGGGACAGTGGGACGGGCAAGGAGGTGCCCCCGGGTACTTCTCTGGGCTCCTTTCCACACACAGGCCAGATGCCCACTGGTCGGCCATGCCCCTGCCGGTCCCTGCCTCCCCAGGGTGTGGATGGATACTGTGGGCCTTACCTCTGGGGCCAGCGCCTGGGACACGGTCTGGGCAGGGCAGAACCATGTGAGGGAATGGACTTTGGGGCTGAGCGCGGGGACGGAGTCCCAGCTCTGCCTCTTCTGCGATGTGACCTTGGGCTGGTTAATGGCTTGGGGCCTTGGTCTCCTCATCTGTGTAAGGGGACAATGCATGCACCCAACCCCTGTTGCTGGGCAGATTAGATAAGCTGGTGTACGGGAAGCGCCTGGCACAGGGTGGGTGTCCAGTCCCTACCCGCCACCCCACTCCCTCCACGAGTATTGCTGTGAGGGATTGTTGTGAGGTAGTCAGCACACGTCTATTGGGCTCCAGGCAGTCTACCCTGGCTCAGATTCCACAGCTGCCTCTTATCTGCTGTGTGACCTTGGGTAATCTGCTTCACCTCTCTGTGCCTCAGGTTCTCATCTGAAAATGGGGATAATGAGTGTATCTCCAGTAGATGCTCTTATTGCCGCAGTTAAAGAGTTTAAAATAGAGCCCAGCATAGAGGAACCTGTTGACAAATAGTTTTGGTGTGGTTAAGGGAGCAGCCGGGTAGAGAGGAGGTGGGTTCTAATTCCAGCTCTGAGCTGGCCTCCCTATGTGGACTTAAGCAATCTTTCCTCTTTCTGGGCCTCAGTGTCCCCAACTTTTGAACAAGGGCTTGGGCCTGCTCTGAGAGTCCTTTCAGCGATGACAACATGGGTCCCAGAATCTCAAAAGGGAAGAAAAGAACGTGTGTGGGATAGAGGGACCCACAGAGACGAAGGCCCTGAGGCTGGCATGGTGGGGAGCAGAGGGGTGCGCCTTGAGAGGACAGGGCCCAGCCGGTCTCTTGGGCAGGGGAGGACGTGGCTCATGCTCTCTCTCCTGCTTCCTCCATCCAGGGCTCCCTTCCCCAGCTCCCACCCGTGGCTGTGATGGCGGCTCCTGCCCTGTCCTGGTGTCTGTGCCTCCTTGTCCTCTGGCCCCTGGCCATCCCTCGGGCATCTACATCGGTGAACGGTGAGGACCCTGGCATCTGGACCGCTGTGCTTTCCCTCAGGGAGGAGGCCAAGGCCCTTCTAGAACTTCTTCCAGGACCCTTGCTTCTTGGCAGAAGCTCCATCCGCTGGGGCAGGAGGCGGGGGGGGAGGGGGGCAGTGGGACCAGAGACCAGGTGTCCGCCTTCTCCCTCAGCCCTCCACCTGCCCGCACCGCACCCATGTGCCCCTCCAAGCCGCAGGAAGACACCGTCTTCTTGTCCCTGCCCTGCCTCGACCTGTCTGGGGGTCACTGCAGGCTATGGGGCTCAGTTTTGTCCTCTCTCAGATGGATTCACGAACCCCTTCTCTGCCTGCCAGGATTGACTACTTCCTCACCTGGTAGGTACAGGAGTGGCGGGCGAACCCCAGAGGGCCATGGGCACCCTGCAGCCAGCCACGCACGCCTCATCTCACCAGCAGATGCTTCCAAGCTCACGTGCTTCTACAACTCGAGAGCCAACATCTCCTGTGCTTGGAGCCGGGATGGGGGACTGCAGGTCACGACGTGCCGCATCCATGCCCAGCCGGATAAAAGGTGTGTGTGGGGTCGACAGACAAATGTGCGGAATGTCAGGGAGGTTGCCCAGGTCCACCAGGACCAGGACAGTGACTATCAGAATCTCTGCTAGTCACTACTTCTAGACTATTGAAATCCTAGCTCTCAGACCCCAAGAACTCTGCACTTTGAGAATCTTGGAATAATAGGACCCACAGACTCTTGGGGTCACAGGGGTCTGGAAGAACTTGGGGGTCAGATACTTAGACTCCTGGACCCTGAGTGGCAGTGGGGCGTGCAGTCCAGGCTGCAGTGGAGGGGCTGGGCGTGAGCCAGACAAGGTAGTTTGGGGACATTGGGCTGCTCACCTGCTACGCCGAGGCTGGACTCAGTGTTAGAGGCAAAGCGGGCAGAAGGGGGATCCCCGAACTTTTTGAGTAACCTGGGCTTTTGACAGATGCCTAGGGCAGCTGTGGGGACGGGGAACTGGGGAGTGGCTGGGGAAACTGGAGACTGGGAAGGAGGTGGTGAAGTGTCACCGTGATCCAAACACCCTGGTGGCAGCCAGCAGAGGTGGCTTTGGGGTTTGACCTTGGCTCCCAGGTGGACGGTGATTCCAAGGGGCTCTGAAGGCCCCATCAAGGGTCATCTTCACCCTGAACCCTATGGGGAGACTTTGGAGAGCTTTAGGCGGGGAAGGCCGTGTGTCCTGAACTGGTTTGTTTCTAGATCACTTTAGCCGCATTGAGGCCTGGCTGTGATGAAGAGGCAGGAAAAGATGCTCAAGAAGGGAGGTGGGCACGTGGGGGTTGGCATAGGGCCCGGGCACAGACCAGCAACGCTGCATGGGGACTCTCCCAAGGGCCAGCTCTGGTCGGGGTGGGGGGGGTCCGTCTTTTTCTTCTAAGAGGGTTCTTTTGTCTTGAAAGGCAGTGGAACGAATCCTGTGAGCTGCTCCCAGTGAAGCCGGGATCCTGGGCATGTAACCTCATCCTGGGACCCCCAGATGTGAGTAGCCGTAGCTGAGGGGAGAGGCCGGGGGGCCGGTGGGTGCAGAGGGGCGTCCTTCCGGGGAAGAAGCCGGGGCCCAGCAAGCCCGGTGGCCAGGGGCTGCGGCAGAGCAGGCTTCTGGGGCTGAGGAGGCAGAAGGAGGGAGGTGCCATCCAAGGAGAACAGAGGCCTGACCTGGGGGTCGAGGGATCTGAGGTGCGTGAGGCATCGGCCGCTCTGCTTCTGCTCCTGCCGTGTCCCCCACGCTTTGTGGAGCCTGCGACACTCCTGTGTTCTTTACCAAGTGGGGAGAGCACCTACTAGTCATAATAACCTCCGTATCCGACGCCTCCCGAGGTCTGGGCAAGTACAGGGTGGGGTGGGGTTAGCAGTGTGGATCGCACAGCTGGACGGTCCGGGTTCCAGCCCTGGCTCCATCGCATACCAGCTGGGTGACGTTGAGCATCTTCTGAGTCCCCGTTACCCCTTCTGTAAAAGGGAATAATAACGATCCTTACCCGGTAGGGTTGTTCTGAGAATCAAGCGAAAGCCACCCAGGACAGAACGTGCCCTTGACCCGATTGCCAGGGGATCCTTACGACTGTGCGTGGGTGCCAGCACTGTCCCCTTCTTACCAATGAGGAAACTGAGGCTCAGGGAGGTGAGGTCCCTGCCCAAGTCCCATAGCCAGGGAGAGGCAGAGCTGGGATTGAACCCAGGTCTGTGAGACCCCCAGCCTGGGCCTTTCAACCTTGCACTAGGCTGCCTCTCAAAGAGCAGGAGGCTGTGTGCATCAAATTATTGTCTGGCAAACCCTTCTTGGCAGCGGTGGGCACCAGAGATGCCCAGACCACATTTTCCAACCCTCATCAGGTTCTACACATTCTCCAGGAGCAGGAGACTGTGGAGATGAGCTCACACGACACAGTGTAGCTGACAATGACAGAGCCCCTCGAACCAGATCGCTGTGCCCGTCCCCCGCAGCGCTGCAGGTGGTCTGGCTTCAGATCCCGGCCCCATCTAGCTGTGTGGCCTTAGGCAAGTCCCTCGGCCTCTCTGTGCTTCAGTCTCCTCACCTGTAGGATGAGAATAGTAATTGTGCCCGTCTCATTGGGTGCTGAGAGAATTAAATGAGATACTATACGTGAGGTGCTTGGTAGAGGGCCTGGCACAGGGTCAGTACTCAGCAGAATGTATTATTGGCATCTTTGCAACAACGACAATTACATTAATAATAATACAGTAAGTCCCCTACATACGAACCTTCAAGCTGCAAACTTTCAAAGGTGCGTGTGTGCGTTTGCATGTCCAATCGCGTAAGTTAGTTCACGCGTCTGGCGTACATTGTCACGTGAGTGCATCCTCTACAAGTGGTTGTGTTTTATGCACTTTACTGGACAGTACTGTATAGAGTACAGTCGTACAGTATCTTTCTTTCAAGCCCGGGATGCCTGGTGGAAGCAAGTGTGAAAGCAGTGGTATGCAGCCGATTGTGTTAGTTGGGTACCTAGGCTAACTTCGTGGACTTAACGAACAAATCGGACTTACGAACGTGCTCTCGGAACGGAACTCGTTCATATGTAGGGGACTTACTGTAATAATGTGATGATACTATTATTATCTTGGAAAATCTGGCCCCCACAGCAGCTGGTAGACGGCTGGGGCGGGGTCCTCGGGGTGGAGACGAAGCGATTGTTCTCCGCTCCAGGAACTCTGATGATCAAGTTCAAGGTTTGCTCACAGTGGGCCCTGCGGCAGGTCAGAGGGGCTGTGCCCGGGGTCCTGGGCCTGAAAACACCACCCCGGACCCCGGAATGCAGATGCTAACAGAGCCTGCACCAGACCCTCCTCCTGCAGGGCTGCAGAGCTGCCCTCCGCACAGGGAGGAGGCCGCCGTAAGCTGTTCACTTGGCCAGGGCTACAGTCTCTGTGGGACTCTGGACGCAGAGGCCTGAGTTTGCATCCAGGCTCCCCTGCTGACCGGTTGCGTGATTTGGGGCAAGGTCCTTAACCAGTCCCAGCCTCAGGTTTCTTACCTGCAATGTGTGGATGGACAGCTGTGAGCTTCAGCCAGAGAAGTGCCTAAGGTACCTGAACAGGGCCTGCCCACAGGAGATGCTCGGTTCCTGGCCATTTCCTTCCAGAAAAGTGAAGGTGTGGGGCTGGAGAGAGATGGGGAGAGGAAGCTTTCACACTCAGAGCTATAATGCAAGGATAGGTCCGGGCCTGCACCTTCTTGGGGGCTCATCCTGCTTGCACACCTCTTGTGACGGGGAACTCCCTCCCTCCCAAGGCAGCTCACTTCACTTGGATCAGGGATTGACAAATTACTATGGCCCATGGGCCAAAACCAGCCTGCTGCCTGTTTTTATAAATAAAATTTTATTGACACACAGCCAAGCACATTTGCTCTCATGTTTTCTCACGGCTGTTTTCACACGACAGCGGCAAAGTTGAATAGTTGTGACAGAGACCACATGACCTGCAAAGTCAAGAATATTAACTAACTGACCCTTTTCAGAAAGCTTGCTGAGCCCTGCCTTAGGCGGAGGGGCTCAGGGAGGGGGTCTTGTTTGTCGCAGTCGCGGTCTCCCCTCCTGTCTTCCCCCGTCCTCATCCCAGCAGCCTCCCCCTCCCTGCACCAGCTGCTGGCAGCTACATCCCTGGCCTCCTTCCCTTGCAGTCTCAGAAACTGACCATAGTTGACGTCATCAACTTGACCGTGATGTGCCGCGAAGGGGAGAGGTGGAGGAGGATGATGACCCAGAATTTCAAGCCCTTTGACAACAGTGAGAGAGGACTCCAGGGTGGGGCTGGGAGGGGGTTGGAGGGGTGGGCACCTCCCTCCCTGTCTCCCCCTCTGGGGTCACCCTGCTCCAGTCTCTCCCCATCAGCTTCCATGCCCACATCTGACCAACCCACTGCTCGCTGAACTTGGCATGAAGTCCCGGGTCGCTACCCTGGTGTTCAAGGCCACTTGGCCTGGCTTCCCTCTCCAGCACGCCTCCTCTCGTGGCCTATATTCCTGCCACACCAAAGCCCAGCTCTCCAGATTCAACTTGCCCATCCATGCCTCTGAGTCCTTGCACGCGCCGGCCCCACTGCTTGGAAGGCTCTTCCCACCCGGAAAATTCCCACTCACCCTTCAAGGCTCAGTGAAGAGTCACCTCCTCCAGGAGTCCTTCCCAGACTCCCCCACCTCCTTCAGGGTGTTTATGTCCTGGGTCTTTGCTGCCTGATCATGGGTCTGTCTCCCTCACTGGGCTGTGAACTTCCCTGAGGGCAGAGCCTCTGCCATCCCTGTGTCTCCATTCTGAATAGTCAACATCAGGCTCGATCTGGGCAGTGCTCTGGGAAGGTTTGTTGAACGACTGAGTGCTCTGCCCCACCCCCAGCTTTCACCCCCCTCCCTTCCTGGACTTGGAGGTCATCTCTAGGGAAGAGACGGGGGCAGAGGGTGAGATCCAGGGTTCTACATGCAGCCCTGCCTTAATTGAGTGTAATCTGACTGGCAGATCATTTAACATGTCTGAGCCTCAGTTTCCTCATCTGTAAAGTGGGGATAACCAATTACCTGCTGCCAGTGGTTGCTGTAAGGAGTCTATAAGCCAAGACACAGAAACTACTTAGCACGTGCTCAGTAAACATTTGCTTATTATTATTTGTGTGGTTCTACAGAGTCTCAGAAGCATAAAAATTTAGAACAATTGAACTTCAGAATCATACAATCTTACAGTCATATAAGGTTGATGAGATAGAATTAAATAAAATAAATGAGATGATCCAGGTAAAACTCTCTGATCAATTCTGAGTGCAGAGAAAGGCTGCCTTGATTCATTCATTCAGCAGGTATTTAATCAAGAGCCTACCATGTGCCAGGTAACGTTCCAGGAACCAAGGATACCCGAAAGAATCGAGTCGTTGCCATCAATGAGCTCAGAGTCTGGTGGGGGAGACAGAAAATGAATAAAGGACCAGGAGTAGATATTTAATACGTTGGGTGTTGATAAGTGCTAGGAAGAGAAATGAAACAGGTGAGGGGCACAGGGAGTGGTGGGTGGTTGGGGAAGGCTTCTCTGAATATGTGCTCTTTGAGCAGGGACCTGCCAGTCTCTGGGGAAAGGGAACGCAGGGAGGGAGAAGCAGCTTGTGCAAAGGTGGAGGTGGGAGCCCAGCATGGTTTCTCATCTCAGCATCAGCCTCCGGTGTCCCCCAAGCTTTTTCTCTCTCCTTTTTCCTCTTCCCGTCTCCAGTTCGTCTGATGTCCCCCCACTCCCTCCAAGTCGTCCACATAGAGACCCGCAGATGCAACATAACCTGGAATGTCTCCCAGTTCTCCCACTACATTCAAAGCAATGTGGAGTTTGAGGCCCGGACAAGGTCCCCGGGCCACAGCTGGGAGGTGAGTACCTAGCTCCATCCCGACCTGCCCTGATTCCTTCCTGTCCTCGTCACCCTGTCCATCCTTCATCTCAGCAAAGCCACAGGAGCCCCTAAGCAACCCCTGCCGCTCCTCTGTACTGCCTGCCCTGCTTCCCCCTCCCTCCGTGTGTCCCCTGACACCCCAGGGGTCCAGCTGGTGGTGGATTCCAGGCAAGACTTACAAAGCCAAGAGGCAGGCGACTGCCCTCTCTGGAGAGTTCAGAGGCCCTGAGCAGCCACCCTTCCCTCTTCAAATCCAGTGTGCTCCAAGTCCACGGGAGTTGGGACTTCCTGACGGTCCAGTGGTTAAGACTACGCCCTTCCCTTGTAGGGGGCGTGGGTTCGATCCCTGGTCAGGGAAATAAGGTCCCACATGCCAAGGGGTGCTGCCAAAAACAAACAAACAAACAAACAAAACAAGTCCACAGGGGCTGGCTGCTTACTCATTCATTTATCCATTCCTTTATTCGCTCACTCACTCACTCAACAAACATTCACTGAGTACCTACTACGTGCTAGATGCGGGGAGAGAGTGGAGGGCGGGCCTGATGAGCTGCCTGCTCTCAGGGAACTCACGTGGGGGATGGGGGCAGACAGCTGGTGCCCAGAAACAGGAGACTATGGGATGTCGATACGTACTATCATGAAAGTTAAACGTGATAACACAGTTGAGAAGGGCTGGGCCAGGCTACTTCAGACTCAGGTGACCAGGGAAGGTCTTTCTGAGATCTGGGGCTCAAGCAGGAGCTGACCTTTTGAGGATCTGGGGAGGGTCTTCCAAGCAGAAGAAAGAGCCACTGCAAAGGCAAGACATGGCCTGTGTGTCTAGGGCACCGGAAGAAAAGCAAAAAGGGTGAGGCAGAGGTGGGAGAAGTGTTTGGGAAATCCCTCTTTCTGGTTGAGTGGAGAATAGACTATAGCAGAGCACGGGGTGGGGGGGGGGGAGGGGAAGCAGGGCGACCTTGTATGGTGCCCAGAGGTGGTGGGAGCTCAGACCTGGAGGAGAAAGGAGTGGAGAGAAGGCGGAAGGGTGCAGAAATAGTTTCCAGAGGTGGAACCAGGCTCTGGACGTGGAACCAGCTGATTGGCAGATGGCTTTGGGTGTGGGAGGTGTTTAGGATGACCCTGGAGTTTTGGGGCCCAGCAACTGGGTAGTCAGGCAGCCTTTCTGTAGGATGAGGGGACAGTGGAGGGCAGGTGGCTGGAGGGAAGAAAGGAAGGTGCTGCTCTGCTCGGCGTCTCGGCCAGCCCTGCCACAGGAGGTGAGGTGGGCAGTGGGGACCCCTCTGGTCTGACAGCCCTGTTTCTGCCCCAGGACACCCCGCTGCTGACCCTCAGGCAGAACCAGCAATGGATCTCCCTGGAGACGCTGGCTCCAGACACGCTGTATGAGCTTCAGGTGCGGGCCAGGCCCCAGCTAGGCAACCATGAGGCCTGGAGCCCCTGGAGCCAGCCTCTGGTCTTCAGGACGAGGCCTGCAGGTACTGAAGGGGAGCTGGGGTGGGCATGCAGCTCCGGCGGGAGGCAGTGGCTGGTGCGGGAGGCTTGGGGTGTAGGTATACAGCCCTTTGGCCATCATTAGCTCACTTGATGTGACCCACAGGCTGGGCAACATGGGCGTGTTTTACAGATGGGAACAGGGGATCAGTGAGGGGGTGGGAATTGCCATTGGCCTCGTGAGTTAGTGGGGAGGCCGGTGAGGCTCCTTCCACTCTCTCCACCCTGAAACTTCAAACTGTTGGTTTCTGCCGAGGTCAGGGGTGGGCTGTTTTCACCTGTTAGCCTGTTTCCTCATCTGTAAAGTGGGTACCATGGTACCGAGGCAGGGATGCTGTGACGAATCCTGTCGGCCGTGATGCCCCGTGGTGGCTGGGCACACGGCAGCTCTGCTGGACCAGCTGGGACCCTGTAAAGGCCTTGGGTCAGAGGTCGGCCTGTCCCTCAGCACCAGGTCATGGGTGGGGGATGCTGGATTGAACCAGGGTGGGTGGGAGCATTTCTCTAACCCCTCCCCTTCTCCTCCTCCCGCCCCCGGCAGCAACCAGGAAGAAGACCCTGCCCCTCCCTTCGATGGGCCACATCGTGTTGGGCCTCTGCTGCACTTTTGGTTTCGTCGTCTTGGTTTACTTGCTGACCAGCTTTCGGTACAACGGGCTGTGGTAAGAGCGCTCCCTTCCCTGTCTTTCATCCTCCTGTCTGACACGACCCCCTCCCCGCCAGGTCAGGCTCTGGGCTGAAAGCCCTGTTCTCACTCTCCAGTGCCCCCTCTGCCCTCCCAAGAGCCCCCCCCTGCCTAACACCTGGCCTTTCCACCAAAGATGGAAGCCCATGGAACCAGCCCGAGGGGAGTGGGGCAGGGAGAGCCCCATGGGAGCCCTGCCCAGAGCATCATGCCCAGGGCTTGAGTATGTGTGTGCGCACGTTCCAGCTGCCTGTGTGTTGGGGGCGGTCCTCATGCGTCTGGGCACTCATTTGTTTATTCCTTTATTTACTGAGTCCTACCTCTGGACTGGGTACGGTGCTGAGTGCTGGGAACGCAAGGGCAACCACAGGCATGTCGTCCCATCTTCATGGACCCACAGTCCCATGGGGGAAGGCAGATACATCTTAATCATGCACGTTTATAACGACACACGTGATTAGGCTGGTGAAGGAAGGAAGGTACCATATGTACTGCAAGCAGACAACAGGGAAAGGAACCTCAGCTAAGGGGTGGCCGGGGGTTGGGGGGGTGCTTCCCTGAGGAAGTAATGATTCCACTGAAATCTGAAGGAGAAGTGAACCAGGCAGGGAAGGGTCGGGGAACACATCTCAGGAGGAGGAAATAACTTGTGCAAAGATCCTGGGTGGGAACAAGGCAGGAGCATTCCAGGAACTGAAAATGCAGGGAGGTGGGTGTGGCCAGAGACCAGAAAGGAGTTTGGGACCCGAGCCTGGACCTCTGGGTGGCAGCCAGGTTTTCTGGGGTCTTGAGGCTGTGGCATACAACTTGAGGCAGATGCACACAGATACTGGGGCACTCAGCTTGGCAAGCAGAGCATGGGCTGGAATTCAGCCTCCTTTCACCACTGCCCCCCCACCCCCCAAAAATCCCCAGGTGCCCTTGGGCAGTGCACAGCTTGAACCACCGTCCATGGCAGCCTTGACTAGGTGGCCCACCATCTAGCCTCTCTCCTACCTCCCTCCTCTTGGTTCCCTCTGCTCCAGTCTTCTTTGTCCCCTACCTCTCTGGCTTGCGTGGTCCCCCACCCTCACATCCTTCTCTTGCATGGCAACCTGCCCTCTGTCTCCACATTACAATGAATGGTAAACTTGCACACTTGCTTCACTGTCTGACTCCCCATTAGAATGTCAGTCCCTTAAGAGCAGGGACCTTCTCTGTTGGCTATTCTTGTGTCCCCAGTGCCCAGCACAATACCCTCCCTTACTGGGTACACGATCAATACTGACAAAATAAATGAACAGCTCTGCGCCCTGCCCTCAGAGCTGCGGGGGGCTGATGGCAGGACACTGCGATCCCCTTCCCTTCTCACCCTCCTTCCCTCCCTTCCTCTCCCCTGTCCAGGCTGAAGAAGGTTCTGAAGTGTCACATCCCAGACCCCTCGGAGTTCTTTTCCCAGCTGAGCTCCGAGCATGGAGGAGATTTCCAGGTAGGCGTCTGGAGGTGGAGGGCAGAGTAGGCAGGTGGCACGGGCTGGCCAGAGGGTGGGCGGGGGTGTGGAATGGGTGGGGAGGAGGTGCAGGAACAGCGGGTTTTTGCCCTTTTTGGAAGAAGAAATGTAAAGTGAGCTGCCTCGCGTGTGGGCACGGGCCCCTCTCCCCAGTGTTCTCAGGCTGAATGGCAGCTCCCGTCTGAGCCAGACTGCCTGGGCTCTAACCCTGGCTCCACCACTTCCTGGCTGTGTGGCCTTGGGCCAGCTCTAGAACCTCTCGGTGTCTCAGTTTCCTCACCTGTAAACTGATGGGTGGTGGGGGGATAATGTTACTCTGTGTATGGTCCCAAGGACATTGCCTGGCACACAGCAAGTGCTCACGAAGCTCTAGCCAGAATGACTGGCACCAGGTTGTTGGTGGAGCAGGGTTTGCCAGGTGCAAGTTCTCTCCACCCCGCTCCCTGTGGGGCTAGTGCTTTCCCTGCTCTTGCAGAAACTCCCTGGCCAGGCTCCCTGACTTATCACAGACGTTAGCAAGGCCTCTAGGCATTTCTAGTTACAAAACACAGATTCATTTTAAAAGTGCACGCCCACATGTTAGAACACTCAGCGCCATTTAAAGTTTAGTCGTCTCCCCTCCCTCAGCCCACACATGCTTCAGGAAGGAAGTTTCAAGGGGGGAGGGGGATGTGGTGGGCTGCTTCTACCACGTCACCCCCACTCTAGGCTCCCTGGATTGGTGTTGGTGGAGGAGGGGTGAGGTGGGGGCGGAGAGAAGCCAGGAGGAAAGTTGAGGGGCTGGAAAGCCATGCTGGACCAGAGCTGTCAGGAGCCGGCTTTGGTGTTCTCTATCAGGGCTGATCATAGCCCCTTCTGGAATTCTTCGGAAAATTCCCATGCCTGGGGGTAGCTTACCTACAGCACTCTTGATGTCGGGGAATGTATCTCCTTAAAATTCCTCCTAAATGTAGTGAGCTCCCCATCAACAGAGGTATTCAAGTCATCCGGCTGGAGGCAGGACTAGATGCATCCTCAGACCTCTTCTGCCTTGAAGTCCTTCTCATTCTATGGGCTTAGGACATTTTGTGGTGGGACTGGGGTCCTTTCTAGAGAGTTGCGAGCCACTCCATCTTCCCACGAGGCCATCCCCAGGTCTAGATGCCTGGCCCAGGCCTGCTGTGTGGAGGAGGTATCCCGAGGAGGCCCTGGGGATGCATGATGTGACTGGGGGCTGGCCAAGAGGGACCTCACCCCCTCCTTTGCATGTGGGTGACAGGCCAGCTGCTGTCTCTCTCTCTGCCCCAGAACCCCTGCCTCCACGACCGCAAGGCCCACTGCCCTGCCTGTGGGAGCCGGGAGTGCGTGTGCCAGTGTATGTGAAGGGGGATGAGTTTCTTCCTGTGCCCCCCGCCCACCTGCGCTTCAGGGCATTGTGGGTGGAGGCCTAGGCCCAGGAAGTGCCTGACCACACACACCTCTGAGGGCGGCCCAGCGAGGCCCAGCACACCAGTGCCGGCCCCAGGCCTGCCCGCTTCTTCTGGCCACTGCTCAGCGCTGCTGCCTGGCCCTGCCTCCGCGGCTTCTCCTAGCGTTGGAGCCACACCTGACCTGGCTCTTGCCCTTCCTCCCTAGCCTGCTATTCCTCTTTGCCATCCTTAGTTTGTCCTCGCTGTCCCTCTCTCTCGGCCTTTTCTCTGTAACGTGAACTCCTGGTTTGGGGGAGGGGGTAGATTTTGTTGAGTGGCTCAGCCCCGGGAACTCACTCCGGGGATGGAGAAGCAGGATGTTTCTCTTCTGGTCCATTAATTCATCTGCAGAACATCAACTGGGCCCCTAGGCCCTGTGCTGGGCACAAGAGTGCAGGGGGCCTGGTCCCATCAGGCCTGGTCCCTGTGCTGGGGGGACCACAGTCCAGCTGCAGAGGGCTCCCAGGACAGAAGGCTGTTGGGGGTTCTCAAGTGCACCCTCTTGAGGCCCCATCACCCTGCCCTGAGGGGTGACCACTCCCCTACGCTTCTGCTGGGTAGTCTGCGTTTTATTTGTGCCAGGTGTTTCCACCTTCATTGTCCTCTTTGACATCTCTCTGCTGGCCCATAGTGAGGAAGTCAGGAAAGGGGCAGCTAAATGTTGTGGAATTGAGGCTCAGAGAGGTGCAGTGACCTGCCCAGGGTCACACAGCTAGAGAGTGCCAGCGCCAGGAAGCCGGGTCTCCCTGTTCCTTGCCAGGCCTCTGTGGACTCCAGAGCAACTGAGAAGTGCTCTGATGGGTGCTTTCCTCTCTCTGTGGATGGAGGGCGTGGGGGGTGGAGGGCTGCAGGGCGCCAGGAGGGAGTGGTCAACTGGGGGACAATTAGCTCCCCACTGGAGATGGTTCCATGGCAGTGTGAGTGGGGAACCTGGGACCCAGCTCTTCCACCTGCTGGCTGTGTGATCAGGGCCAGGGCCAGGGCACAGGCCCTCTCTGGGCATCTGTATGGTGACCGTGATGTGCTTTCGGGACCCTTTCTGCCTCAGCAGTGCTTGGTTGGTTTACACACTCACACTGGTCCCCACCAGACACTCTGAGGATTCTACCCATTGCTGTGTTCCCGGGACCAAGAGCGGCACCAGGCTCACAGGAGCTGCTCGATAAACAGTTACACGTTGAACCAAGACATCCCCTGGGCATCTACAGAGAGCCAGGAAGGCCTGTGCTGGGGCTGGGAAACAGCCACACCCCCTGGGCTGATGCAGAGGGTTCCCCAAACCAGTGGGCAGGGTTTGTGTGTGTGTGTGTTTGTGTCTGGGAGGTGGGGGCTACAGTCAAGGAGGGCTTCCCGGAGGGGGCAGCCCTGAACGGACTGCTGAAGGAGGATGAGATAGGGGATGTTGCCGAGTCTGGAAGAGGTGGCCACTCACCCTCCCTCTGCTCTTTCTCCTTGCAGAAGTGGCTCTCCTCGCCCTTCCCCTCATCCTCCTTCAGCCCCAGCGGCCCAGTGCCCGAGATCTCCCCACTGGAGGTGCTGGACAGGGACGCCAAGGCCACGCAGCTGCTCCTTCTGCAGCAGCAGGACAAGGGCTCGTCATCCTCAACCGAGACCAGCGGCCACTCGGTGACCAGCTGCTTCACCAACCAGGGCTACTTCTTCTTCCACCTCCCAGACGCGCTGGAGATCGAGGCCTGCCAGGTGTACTTCGCCTACGACCCCTTCATGGAGGAGCCCGATGAGGGTGGGCCCAGGGCGCCAGAGGGGGCTCTCCTCCCACCCCTGCCACCTCCGCCAGGGGAGGAAGACGCCTACTGCACCTTCCCCTCTGGGGACGACCTGCTGCTCTTCTCCCCCAGTCTCCTCGGTGGCCCAGGCCCCCCGAACACTGCCCTGGGGGGCACTGGGGCTGGTGAAGAGAGGCTGCCCCCCACCCCGCAGGAGGGAGTCCCTGGAGACTGGGCCCCCCAGCCCCTGGCGCCTCCCACCCAGGAAGCCCCTGACCTGGTGGATTTGCAGTCACCCCCGGAGCATGCGCTGGGAGAAGCAGGAGAGGAGGTGCCTGTCCCCAGCCCGAGGGAGGGGGCCGGCTTCCCCTGGGCCAGCTCTCCTGGGCAAGGCCAAGTCCGGGCCCCCACCTCCTGCCTGACCCTGAACACCGATGCCTACCTGTCCCTCCAAGAGCTCCAGGATCAGGACCCGGCTCACACAGTGTAGACAGACGGCGAGGGCTGGGAGGCAGGTGGCCTTCCGCTGTTGCACCAGGCCCAGCTGAGGACTCTCTGTCTGTGAGGCTTGTCCACTGCTGACACTCGGTGTCCGGCTGCCCCCGGTCATCTCTGGCCAGAGGGCCCTCACCCAGCCCTGCACACTCGGCTGTTCACTTCCACACCTCATTTGCTCCTCCCCGGTCCTACGGCCCAAGCCAAGAACTTCGGGGGGAGAGGCACTTTGACTCCACACTCCCGCATCAGTCGTGGAGTCCTGCGGGTTTTGCCTCTGAAGCGTCCCTCCTCTGCAGCCCGGCAGCTCCTCTTCAGGGAGAATTTGGGGTTCTCCACGGGCCTTCACCCTGCGCTCCTCACAGGGCTTCCTGCCCCAGTCACACCCCCCCGCACCCACCCACCGCAGGACAACCAGAATGCTCTTTCCAGAACACAAAGAGGGCTGTGCTGCTCCGGGTTTAAAACCCTGCCGTGGCCCCCACTGCCCCCAGCCCCACTTCTCGGCCCTCCCCTTGCCTCTCCAGCATCGTGTTGGGACATTCCCTTCTGGTAGCGTCCCAAGGGTCCTACTGAGCCACTTGGAGCTCCCCCATTCCCCCACACCTTTACACATGCGCTTCCCTGTGCCTGGGGTGCCCTCGCCTCCCTCATCTAGGTGACAAGCTCCCTTTATCCTTCAAGTGTCAGTTCTGCTTCCCTGGGAGGGAAACACCACCTCCTTCAATGTGCGCAAACTTTGAGATTCGGTGCCAGAGCGACAGGCTCTCAGGGTCACAGGGTGGCTGAAGAAAGTGGCCCTGTCACTTCCCATTTGGGATCTCTTGTGACCTTTGAATGCTTGGCTACAGCATCCTTAACGCTGTGGCCCAAGTATGGACACAAATGCCCCGGCAAAGTGGACACCGGCTGGATCTTTCCACAATGGCTTCGCAGTAGCCTGCTGCTGGAAAGTAAACCCCTCCTAGTGGCAGGTCCTGATGCTGTCACAGGGAGCCCTCCCTTGGGCCCCTCCCGCTCCAGCCTCCACTGGTCTTTTCTGCAGCTCAGGGGCTGGCACACCGCCTCCAGATGGCAGCTCCCCTCACTACACTTGGCGCAGCGCACTTGGCACTCCATCATATTCCCTGGGTGAACTGATGAACTATCTGGCAGCATCTTGCCTGGGCTCCCTGCGCCCAGCTGCCTTCGTGCAGGGGGTACCATCCACCTCACAGGAGCACCCCTGGCGCCTTGACATTTCTGAGGTCAAGACTTGGAGAGGCGGCAATCCAGGCCCATTAGATTCCAGCATGCCCGCTTCAGTGAGAGGCTCATCCCCTCACGTGGCAGTCGCCCCAGCCACACACAGCTAACCCCTTCCTTCTCGGTGCTCCCCACCACCCGTCCACTTCTCTCCCCTCTGTCCCTGGTCCTGATCACACCTGTGATGCCTATCACAACCTCCCTTCTTGACTAGAGTTCTTCGGAAGGCAGGGTCCCCAGCAGGTCCCAGCTAACCCCAAAGTGTGAAAACACAGTGCCCGCATTTATAGGCCATGCTTGCAGCTGATTGGGCACCTGACACAAGCCCACCCATAGGTTCATCAGCAGCCTATGAGATGACTTAGAACAGAAGCTGTGTCCAATCCGGGAGGCCGGGCCTGAACTGGCCAATCAGGTTTCTCTCAGTCTTGGGCATTTGAATACAGGGCAGGAGGGTGGCCCCAAGGAGCAGGTGCATGTGGAGAAGAGCCCCAAAAGGCTAGAGAGGAGTTAGCAGAGGGGCCTGGGCTCCTATTACTAATACTGCTGCTCCCCAGGGGGTTACTGCATTTCACTCAGGATTCCTGTTTCTTCTATGCCCAAAATAAACTCCCTTTTCCTGAGGTTGTCTGAGTCTTGGATCCTTACCATGGAATAGCTTAATTACCGGGCCATCGCACTTCCCACCTCCTGCCATATGGTGCTGTGTGTTCTGGGCCGTAAGTCTCCTCAGTCCTGAGGAGAGCATCAGACCCAAGCTCAGTGCCCACAGCTTTGCTGTGTGTCCTCGGGCAAACCAGGAAATCTCTCTGCAAGTGAATTTCCACTTTGCAGAATTCTTTGGAGGGTTACATTTCTCAGGCTTTGGTCCTGTGTGTGTGTGTGTGTGTATATATATATATATATATATATATATATATATATATATATATATATATATATATATATATATAAATGATCTATGTGTACCATCTTTGTTATTGTTTACTTAATATTTTTCTTTCAATCAATTCACTTTTTGTTTAATACTTTTATTTAAAGAAAAAATTTTATATTGGTTCTGTAAATGGGAAAACTGATATTCACTATAAATAAAAGGTAATGGTACAAAGTAAGTACAATAAAACAAAATGTTTCAATTTATTGCCTGCTGGGAATCTGCTTTATCTCTTAGTTTAAAGGGGAGATAAGCAAGTGTTGGGAAGCTGATGAAGACATGCCAGAACCAGAGACTTCTTCCTTGAGAAAATGCAGAACGATTGTAAGGGAAATATCTTTTTCACTAAAAGGAGTCAGATTGATCTTATTCGGTGTCCAGGCACCATCTGATATGGTCTCATGGGAAAATATTGCTCTTGATTTTACATCTATCTAACTCAAGTATCCTTGACTCTGAAAACTTGGACCAGATCATGAATAGCAGTATCTGGCACTCATAAAGCTGCACTCATGGCAGACATTGCTAATCAATTGCAGTGGTGCCTGGCAGACATTGCTAATCAATTGCAGTGGTGCCTGGCAGACATTGCTAACTGACCATACTCCTCCTTTCTCTGGAGCTTGGATGCAGCCTTAGATTCTGTAGGCAGGCTGGATTGATCACAGCTGGTACCTGGTGACATGTCTAGGCCAGATAATCCTTCAGGTTCCTTCCACAACAGAAACTATTGTTCCTGGGCTTCCCTGGTGGTGCAGTGGTTGAGAGTCCGCCTGCCAATGCTGGGGACACGGGTTCGAGCCCTGGTCTGGGAAGATTCCCACATGCCGCGGAGCAACTAGGCCTGTGAGCCACAACTACTGAGCCTGCGCGTCTGGAGCCTGTGCTCTGCAACAAGAGAGGCCGCGACAGTGAGAGGCCCGTGTACAGCGATGAAGAGTGGCCCCTGCTCGCCACAACTAGAGAAAGACCTCGCACAGAAACGAAGACCCAACACAGCCAAAATAAATAAATAAATAAGATAAGAAACTATTGTTCCTGACTCCGATTTTCTAGGCAGGGAAAATTGAGGCTGTTATGGTGGAGACTGGAAAGTTGAGAGGGCCCTATGAGCAAGTACACCCAGGGAACCCAGCTGTCCTTACTGTGTCTGATGGGAGACCTGAGCTGGTAGTGTGTGGCATAAGGGACCGCCTTACACCAAGTGCAGATGGACTGATGGGCTAGAAGCCACAGTGTGAATGTCCAGTGTGGATTAGAGTATAGGCCTTGGGAGATGGAGCAAGGAGGGAGCAGCTGGCAGGGGTGGAAGGAATGAAGGAGAGACAGGCTTGCCTGGGTCAGATTCCAGGAGAGAGGAGTGGCACCAGCTGGGGACCAGGCAGCCTAGGGCCTTGGAGAGCTGTCAGACGCAGAGCAGGAAGCAGGAGGCAGCCAGGGCAGATTGGGGTATAAAAGAAAAGGGAGGAGAGGTGGGAGGGCCTTCCAGCCCCTCAGGTCTCCAATTTCTTGAGCTGTATTTGTTCCTTCACTTCCTCAATCCCCCACTATCTCTGCTCTCCTCCTACCTCTCAATTCCCACTCTAAGCAACTTTCAATGTCTGCAGTTACCAGGCAAATTACGGTGAACCAGTTCATAGCTAGGATGAATAACTTACCACTGTCCTCCTAATTATTGGGGACAACCAGGACAATTTCAAAAATCATCAAGAAGCACATTTTAAAAGTGGGAAGAAGGCTAATATTTATGTTCCAGACACGGGGCCAGACACTTTTCAAGCAGCATTTCATCACCTGACAGGGACCTTGTGAGGCAGGTGTTATACTCCCCATTTTGCAGATTAGGAAACTGAGGCTCAGGGAAGTTAAGAAATGCAGCTGATTGTTGGCGGATCCAGGATTCAAGATATGGTCACATCTGGCCATGCCACACCCTTGCCTAAATCCCCAGGGAAACCCCCAGTGACTCCCTAAACCCTCAGGACCCTGGCCGAACTCCTTAATGTCATAGTCAATGCCACAGGGACCTCGGGCAGGTCTCATCTGCTTTCATGCCTCAGTCGCTCCATCAGTGAATGGGGTAGTCAGACTGGGTGATTTCTAAGTGCTCTCCTAGCCCTGATAGTCTGTGGTTTCAGGTGCCACACGGAATGTGGCTTGTGGCTGGGTCTACATATATTTCACTTCAAGAGCAGGAGGCTGGGCCTGCGGGGGGTGGGCATGAGAGCAGGGACCGCAACTGACTCATTTGCTTTGGCACACGCTGGTCCCTGGGTTTGAAACAGTCCCGCCATCCAAACAATCCACTCCCAGACTCCTACACATCCCTCAAGACCTTCAAGCATCCCCACTTGTCGGAGGCCCTCTAATTCATTCCAATTAGGGTTAATTACTTCCTTCTACTGCCTCCTCCTGAGACCGCTCTTTTCGAACCATCTTTTGTGCTATGGGCCCGATCCTGTGCTAGATTCTGGGGATACAGGGGTGATGATAATGGTTCTGGAAGAAAATCAGCCAGAGTCCCATTAGCACAAGCTTTATTTGGGAATACCAGGCGTGAGGAGACTCTGAAGGAGCTTCTAACTTGGGGAAGGAAGACAAAATTTTGTGCAGGGTTGTAGTAAGGGGCAGCCAGAGTTCAGCTTGTATTGGAAATAACTGTTTGAGGATGGTTCTTGGAAGAGAGAGAAATTGTTCTTACAGATCAGCAGCCACCGTTTGGCAGTTTGGATTTTATCAACAGGCAGTGGGGGAGGGACAGCTATGGGGATGAGGACCTGTGAGGGCCACAGTAGAATGTTCTCCATCCTTCAGTGTCTCTTCAAGAGGGGCGTTTGAGCACTTAGCAGGCATCAGGCTCTGCTCTAAATGCATTGTATTATCAACTCACTTGATCCTTACAACAATGCCACAAGGGAGGGACTCTTCTTACCCATTTTACAGATGAGAAGACCAAGGCACAGAGTGGTTAATGACTTGCCCGAGGCCACACAGATGGAACACAGTGGAGCAAGGATTTGAACCCTGGCAGTCTTTAGCACTCACACGGGCAAGCTCTTCACTGCTGTAAAGTGTGGTCGTTCAAGGATCTCATACAATCTCTCAGAGACCTAGCAAGGCAGGAATGACCAAAATTCTGGGTTCTGCGTCACAGATCCGGACAGGCAGCCCTGAGAGGATGGCGCCCTCTACCAGGCCACACAGTAAGTGTGGGTGGAGGGATGACTAGAAACTTGGGGTCTCACCCCTACATCTTGCTGTCTCATGGCCACTGTCTTTGGGGGCAGGGAAGGGGGGGGTTGGGTTGTTGATTAAACTTGAGCTCAGCACTAGCAGCCTGGAGTTGGCCCCTGAGACAGCCCCGGGACATCCCCTTGGCTGGCTCTGAGACATTTTCCACCACCGCAGGTATGACACACATCCCATCGCAGCGCCCGGGAGGGAGGGTGTCGGACAAAGCTGTGAGAAAGCAAGGCCGGAAGTGCTGAGTGGGGGGACTGTTGCTTGTGGGGATAAAAGGTACCCAGTCTACAATTCCAGGAAGTCAGGATGCAGAGGGGAGGGAGGAGCTGGCGGGAGATGCATCATCTTCCATTGCTCTGTGCACCTGGCTACACGCCAAGCCCTGGCCACAGAGAGGAGGCTGGGTGCTATCTGGTCTGCAAAGAGTCCCCAGCCCTGTGGGGGAGGGCATGACCACGGAGGACACAGATAAGTCAACTGACAGTCACAGCCTCCTGCTGTGGAAGGCGGTCAGTCAGAGCCTCTATTGAAAATGCCCGACCTGGGAAGGCTCTGGAGGCTCCTAACGCAGGCATGGGGGGTGGAACGTCGTATGGGGCTTTAGCAAGAGGGGCTCCGCCGCATTCGGCTAGTTTCAGATACACACACAGTAGTAGTCTCTGCTTATCCGAGAGGAGCACAGTCCAGACCCCTAATGGATGCCTGCAACCAAGGGTAGTACTGAATCCCATACGTACTATGTTTTTCTCCTATACCTACATATCTAGGGTAGATTTTAATTTATAAATGAGGCACAGTAAGAGAATATCTGAACTGCCAGTGTCACTAGTCTTGAGTTTTGGGGCCATGACTAAGTAATATAAGGGCTACTTGACCACAGCTCTGAGATACCACGACAGGCCATCTGATAACCAAGGTGGCTATGAAGTGACTAACAGGCAGGATATGCTGGACAAAGGAATAATTCACAGCCTGGGTGGGGCAGAGCACAATTTGAAATTTAGGAATTGTTTATTTCTGGTATTTCATGTTTTCGGACTGAGGTTGACCGCAGGTAACTGAAACCTCAGATAAGGGGGGATTTCTGAAGTTGGCCGAGGTTGGCTCTTGGAAGAGGGAGGAATTGTTCTGAGATTCATTCATTCACTCACTGTGCGTTTACTGAGAGCTTATTATGTGCAGAGCATGGTGCCAGTTGCCAGGGATGCAGCAGTGGAAGAAACACCGTCCAGCCTGCCCTGAGGCCCCTGCAGCCCCTTTGGGACAACTGGGGTGGTGGTTAAAGCACTAACTCTAGACCTAGTGGCCTGGATTAAATCCTGTTTCTGCCACCTACCAGCTGTGACCTTGGACAAGTGCCTAAACTTCTCTGTGCCTCAGTTTTCTCATCTGTAAAAAGGGAGGAGTACCAGGACTGTTGTGAGGATTAAAGAAGTGAGTGGCTATAAAGTACTTAGAAGAGACGAGCTGGCTTCAGGGCAGATGGGACACGGACAGGGCTGTGACCAGGGGAAACCCAAGGGCCGCAGGTGTGGAGGCAGCTGGCTTGCTGGGCGGCCTCTCAGATGTTCTCTGCTGCCTTGGTGATGCTGTTTGGGGCGGGGCTGAGCTGGATGCCACTGCAGTGTCTATCTCCCCCCAAGCACCTGCGTAGGTCTCAGGGGATAATGGTTTAAAGTGTGACCCTCCCTATGGGTACTCAAATGCCCAAGGGGATGAATCTCTGACAGGGGGATTCCAGGAAGTGTGAGAAAGGCGGAAAGAAAGCTACTGCGTCTTCCGCCTGCCTCTCAAATCCATTCGCGTGAGCTGCCACCAGTCTAGACCAGGGCCAAGGGCACTCAGGCTGTCCCACTTGTTCCAACTCTGAGCCACTTGTCCCCTTTGAGGCTCAGTCTCTTCGTCTGTAAATTGGGGTGAAAGGTGTGGGCGAGGGGAAGCTGTCTTACCTTGAAGCTTCCTTCTGGCTGAACCAGTCTGTTCTGTGGCCTCCGGAAGGATTGGGATGGGGTCCCCACTCACTCGGCTAAGATGACCCAGAAAATCTGCCATTGCAATTTTCCGCCCTGATCCCCACGTACATTTTAAATGCCTGGGGGAGTTACTAATTAGATAAACCTCATGTGACATGATTGGTAGCCCCCTCTGCAGCAGGCAACCCATGCCTCATTCATTCTGATAAACTCATTGAGCTCCTCCTGTGTGCACGGCATTGTTCAAAGTAGACATTTGGATTGGAGGGAGTTGGGATTGCTCGGGTCAGGGCTTGGTGTTGGTCAACCCCAGTGTTTGAGAGGGTGCCCCTGGCAAAGGGTCCAGTGACTCTTGTAAAAGTAGGTGCAGGAGAGTGCCCGATGCAGCAGTCAGAGCAACCAGCCAGGAGCTAAGTCAGCGAGTGAAGTCTGTTGCTTGTGATTTATGCAAATATGAAACTAACAATGAAACCCATTACCGCTAGGATCCCAACTCAGATGCTGACGCTGATGTGAGAAGGAGAGGGGGGCAGACAATAGCGACAGTATAGAAGATGATGCCAGCAAAGTGCAGTGAACACGTAGTAGGTACAGGCACTGTTCTAAGATTTCCACGTAAGTTATCTCTTTCAATTTTCACGCCACTTATGGTTATTGTCTCATTTTATGTATGAGGAAGCAGAGGCACAAGAAGGTCCAATAACTTGTAACTCAAGGTCATGTGTCTTATAATAAGAGTCAGAGTCAGGACTTGAACCCAGGCTGCTGACCTCAGTACCTGTGTTTTTAACCCATACGGTGGAGACAGTTGAGAGTGGTGGGGTCTGTGTCATACTGAAATCGCTCAGGGCAGCCATCGCTGATGGCTGCCATGTTGGGAGGTCGACCAGATCTTCGAAACATTTAAGGGAAGCTGGAAATTCAGCTTTTTGTGTGTAGTGTCCTGATTTTTAAATATCGGTAACTAACTTTAAAAAAAAATTTGCAACACAAGCAGGCTAAGCAAAATGTGTCTGCGTAGGAGGAAGAAAGGAAAGCCATCCTCTGGGAGTCATTGCAAAAGGTCTCTTCCCCCTGACCTCGACTGGGCTGGGTGCCCCATCCTCCCGCCCCTGTGCTCTGAGCCGCTCTGTGAGCCTTTGCCGGCCCTGACCCTCAAAGTCCCATCCATCACGCATCCCAGCGCCTGCCACAGGATGTTCATTGAGTGAACGTGTGGACTGTGAAGGGGTGAGGGGAGGGAGGCAAGAAGAAAGGTAGGGAGGGAGGGGCAGTTACATAGAGGTTCCAAGAACTTGGACTTGCATAGAAATCAGAAACCAACGTGGATGGCTAAAAGGACAGAGCCCACAGGCATTAGGCCCTCACACAGCCCCACCAGCACGAACGGCTGCCCTGATGACACGGAGTATCAGGAGAAGAGAGGCACCACCCAAGGCCGGAGCCAGTGCTGGGGCTGCCTCTGAAGGGCAGCAGGAAAGGGGCTCCTTGGAGAGCAAGTTCCGGACCCTCAAACTCAACTGCTTGTAGGGAGGAGCTCCGGCTGCAACAAAATTTGAGGCAAAAAAAAAAAAAAAAAATATATATATATATATATATATATATACACAGAAAAATATATACATAGAAATATATAGAGAATATATATATATTATATATATATATAATATATATATATAATTGGAATTCTGTGTGCCTTGGAACTTTTTGTTAATTCTCCACCTAAGGACATGCATGTTCAGTAATGATACAGCCCTTCGACTTTATTTTTAAACATTTAGTTTTGGACAGAATGCAGGAAGGAGCACACGACTGGGAACCTGGTGATTTGGGTTCCAGCCCCACCCCTGCCGCAGCCTTGCCACATGACCTTGGGTAATTCCCCACAACCCCCTGCCTGGAACCCCTCCCGCAGGGACCCCACGGTGGAGGAGGCCAGGCTGAATGACACATGAAGAGTTTCCATTCTGGGTCCCCAGCGGCCTGGCTTGAGGCAGCGCCTCTCAAACCTCAAACCCCTGATCAGAAGCCACCTCCCTGACTGCCCGCTGGGAAAGCAGCGAGAGGGCAGGCCAGGGGCCTGTGAGTTCTCCCCCAGCAGACAGAGGCCAGACGCCAGGGCCCAGGAGGGCTGGGAGGGCCAGGAGGGGAGGGGTGGCAAGGAGGGAGGGACACACACCCAGAGGGAATGACGTCAGAGGGTTCTGAAGGCGGGGGGTCCTGGCTGTGTGACCAAGAGCAAATGACAATCGCTTTCTGAGCCCCACTTTCTCACCCGTAAAATGGGGTAAATGGGACCATTTTTCTTATTAGGGGACGAGGCCAGCCCTGTGTCTGGTTAGCAGTAGCATAAAGGCACAGAGTCTTAGCCTCTGTAAGGGTCCCGGAGGCCCTTAGGACCTTGACTCCTTCTGCAGGTGAGGGAACTCAGGCCACCGAGGCGGGGACTCCTGAGAGGTCTCCCATTTGGATCGATGGTAGCCCATCCTGATGGATTTTCCCTTCTCGAAGCACTAAGGAGCTCCCTCTGAAGGGCAGCTAAGTCTACCGAGGACCCTGTCCTCCGTCTGCTGCTGTGATGACAGAGTGTCTGCCGTGTGTCCCACTGTCTGCGTCCCCCGGGCTGGGCTGCATCCCTCAAGGGCAGACACTGAGACTTGCTTGGTTCCATGGCCTTGGGGTCCACACAGGCCGGCACCGCGTAGGTGGAAGGAGGAAGCGAGTGGACAGAAGTGACAGAGTGTCCCTGGAGGGACCTGCCAGGACGGCCTCTGAAGGCTTGGTGAAGGCAATGGGAAAGGTGGGTGCAGCTCATGGGGTTTCCTTTCCTCCCAGCCACACGGAGTCTCCAGAGGTCGCCCCTGTGTCTGTGTAGGAGAAGGGCGAGGAGGGTAGGAGCTCAGGTGTAGAGAGAGAATAGGCTTCGGAAGTGACTTGAGGACTCAGGTGACTCGGACCTTTGGAAGAGCAGCCCACAGCATTGTCACTAAGCAGCTGACTCCCACCCTCTCATCCTGTCTGTAACAGGCTGAACTGTGTCCCCCAAAAGATATGTGGGAACCCCAAGCCCCAGTAGCTCTGGATGTGACCTTATTTGGATATAAGCATCTTTGTGACTAGATGAGGTCACTAGCATGTGCCCTGATCCCATATGACCGGTGTCCTTGCAGGAAGAGAAGAGACACTGAGAAAGACACACAGGGAGAAACCCATGCAGTAAAGGAGGCAGAGGTTGAAGTTACGTGGCCACAACCCAAAGCAACAGCAAGGAGGCCAGCAGCCACCACAGCTGGAAGAGGCAGGAAGGGTCCTCCCTTAGAGCCTTGGGAGAGAGCGTGCTCCTGCCAGCACCTTGATGGACTTGTAGCCTCCAGCACCGTGAGAGAATGAATTTCTGTTGTTTTCAGCCACCCCGTTGGTGGTACCGTGTTAGGACAGTCCTAGGAAACAACTACTCCGCCTCGGGGCCTAGAAGAGCTTCGTTTTCCCAGACGCTGTCTAGACGGCGTCTGGCAGGGGCACCCCGAGCCCGCCCCTCACCCCTCACCGCAGCCCCAGGGCTGTGAGCCCTGTGCTTCCTCAGAGGGTGTCAGAGGAGTCTCAGCTGGCTGAGAACCTTCTCCAGGGCTGGACCAGAAGGGGAGCTCTCCCGCTGTCCCCCAGCCTGATCCCCCTGGAACAGTACCCTCACCCCTGTGCTGGATTGAACAGTGTCCCCAGAACCCACGTCCACTGGGAACCCGTGAACATGACCTTGTTTGGACACACGGTCTTTGCAGATGTAAGCCAGTGAAGATGCGGTCATCCTGCATTAGAGGGGGCCCTAAATCCTCTATGACTGGCGTCCATATCTGAAGAGGGAAATTTGGACCCAGAGACACAGACACACAGGAAAGCGGCCACATGACAATAAAGGCAGAGATTGGAAGGATGCTTTTCCAAACCAAGAAACGCCAAGGATTGCTGGCAACAACCAGAAGCTAGGAAGAGGCAAGGGAGGATTCTTTCTTCCTTCGGAGAGAGAATGGACAGACATTTGATTTTGGCCTCCCCTCCTGAATGGTGAGAGAAGAGATTCCTTTTGTTTTAGACCACCCAGTTTATGGTCATTTGTTACGGCAGCCTAGGAAACCGATACACTTCCCATCAAAAAGACCAGCTCCACCCGCCCTGGGCGGTGCATCCTGGGGCAAGCCAACCTCTCCTCTCAGAACTTTGGTCTCTTCTTCTGCTGAGTGGAGATGCATAGTCCCACTCCCAAGCCTGCACCTGAGGCATCACTGTGAAGGGTCCAACTGGGGGCCCAGAGCTCAAAATACTGTGTTATCAATGGAGTAGACAGGAACTGTTATTTGTTCACTCAACAAATGTTTGTTTGTCCTGTGTGCTAGGCAGTGTTCTAGGCTGGGATCCAGCAGGGGACCAGACAGACAAACTCTTTGTCTTCACGGGCCTCACAGTCTAGGGGTGGAGAGAGCAGGGGGAGATCATTTCAGAGACACGCTGTGACACGAGCTGCATCTGGGCTGTTGGAGTTCTCTCTGCGGGGCTTTCCTGAGTTCAGACGAGGTCAGCTTCCCCAGCATCCTCCACCATGACTGAGCTCAAGACAGCGCTAAAAATTCAGATATTTGTCTCCTCAGCCTCTTTGGTGGCCAGCTGTGAGCACTTGGTGTGTTCACGCAGCACAGAGTTGCCGTGGTGTTTGCCCAGCTCCTTGTGTTAGTTTGCCTGGGCTGTGTAACAAAATACCCAAACCAGGCAGCTTTTTTGGCCTCGTGGCCTGCGGGATCTTAGTTCCCCAACCAGGTATCGAACCCATGCCCCCTGCAATGGAAGCACGGAATCCTAACCACTGGACCGCCAGGAAGTTCCCCAAACTGAGCAGCTTAAACACTGGCAATGTAAAGTCTCACGGTTCTGCAGATGAGAAGTCCAAGTTCAGGGCAGTTCGCAGGGTTGGTTCTTTCTGGGGGCTGTGAGGAAGAATCCACTCCACGGCTCTTCCCTGCTTTCTGCTAGTTTGCTAGCGATCTTTGGCTCGCCTTGGCCAGTAGAAACATCATCCTGATCTCTGCCCTCATGTTCACGTGGAATTCTCTGTGTGTGTGTGTCTGTCTCCAAATTTCCCCTTTTCATAAGGGCATGAATCATATTGCATTAGGGACCCACTCTTCTCCAGTGTGACCTCATCTTAACTAATTACATCTGTGACAACCCTATTTTTAAATAAGGTCATATCCAGAGGTACTGGGGCTTCCATATATGAATTGGGGGGGGGAGGTCAACACATCACAAGCATCTTCTCTGGACTACCAGGAAGGCAGGCAACGCCCATCCCTCTGGGAGGCACCCAGGGCTGAGGTCAGGGTAGTGGCTTGCCACCCCCTGGCCTCCCTCTTGGAGTGTCAACTCATCTTCAGAATGTCTTATGAAGGGGGATGCTAATGTCCAGCTGTCTTCTTTTCCAACCGAGGACTTTTGCATAACGTCCAGCTCTGTTGAGCAGATGTCAGGCGTGTCTCATTCATGTCCCTGTCCCCAGTACCCAGCACAGCCTGACACTTTGTAAGTGCTTAATACATTTGCGTGATTAATAAACCAGGAGTCGTGAGTTCACATTTCACCAGGGCCTCCTCAGTTTCTGCAAATTGGGGCTAAAAATGGTATCGACAGAAGGATGGTTGTGAGAAGTAAATGATATAATGCAAAAAGTGCTGGGCACAGTGCCTGGCCCACAGTGAGCCCTCGTCACAGCATCAGCCAGGACCTGGAGGGTGAGGGAGGGTGTAGCTGCCCCTGACTCTACCCTAAACCTGGACTGAAAGAAAGGCAGCCAAGGTTTTTTAAGGGCCTCCCGCATGCCACGCACAGCGTCGGCCGTTCACACCCAGTTCCATCTTGATGCCTTCCACAGCCCAGCTTTATCATCCCCGTTCCACAGGTGACAAGACGGCAGCTTGGGGAGGTGATGTGTCTTGCCAGGTCACAGCAGGTAGAAGAACTGAGATTCGGGCCAGGTCCTCTGCTCTCCAGCCCCCAGCTGGACCCTTGTCGCCCGAGTGTGGTGCACATGCTTAAGCCTGTCTCTCTCCCTGTCCTGCTGGGTCAGCCTGCTGTGCCCCGTGGCCTCCAAGCCTCACCGGCCAGGCCTCCAGGTGGTTCCTCTGTCCCTGCAGACCAAGAGGACCCAGTGTTAGTGTGAAATGCAGATTCCCAGGGAGAAGAAAGGCCTTCATCCCCTGTTTGTGACCGTGTCCCGCTGCCTCAGGGACAAGAGTCTCCAGGCCATATGGTTGCCCCATTGACAGAGGGCAGCCTGTCTCATTGGCAGTCTCCACCCACGGCTCTCTGAGCAACTGGGGAGTTGGCACCCTTGCCCCTGCTTTCAGATGCCTCCCTTAACCCTTTGCTGCCCCCCCACGGCAGCCCTCCCCCCCAGGCTGTGGCCAATCGATGGCTTGGCGGCAGGTAAGTACAGAGGACGTGATTGCACAAGACCTTCTGCTTTTCAAAGACTGTCCAGCTACCAGCCTGCCTGGGCCGGGGGCCTGGGTCGCTTTGGAGGGGGACAGAGGCAAGACTTGTGGGTGTCTCTACCTGCTCCCATCCTAAGCACCCGTCCCTTAGAACGTTTGCAGGGGGGCGGGGCCAGGGCCTGAGAGGAGGGGAGACTGGAGGGAGTAGGGAAAATTGTCCAGGGCGGGGGCAAGGCTGGGGTCCGTGATCTCAGGTCAGGGTTAGGCCCTGGGCAGGGCTGAGGGGTAGGAGAAGAGAGGGAAGGTGTTCCCCCCCCAGAGTCTCTAAGGTGTTCCCCACCCAGCCCCTCAGTGTGCCCCCTGCCTGAGCCTGAGCCCAGCCATTCCCCTGCCTGGAGGTGGCCATCAGTCTGTACACACCCAGAAAACCCTGGTTCTCAACACGTGCTTTGGAGCACGGTCATGTCTAAATCCACCACCTCTGCTGCAGCTCCGTTCAATACCACACTTGTGATCCCAGTGTTCTGTTTTGGTCAAATGTGATATTTTTAAAAACTTTATTGAAGTATCCAATGTTCTTGTAGTCACATTAAAAAACGTAAAAATAAGCCGATGAAATGAATTTCAATAATATATTTTATTAACCCTATACAGCTAACGTGTTATCATTTCAACACGTGATCAACATAAAAAATGCTCCTTGAGCTTATATTACATGCTTTGTACTCAGTCTTCGAAACCTGGTATATATCTTGCCCGTGTGGCACGTCTCAGTTCAGACTGGCCGCATCCCAGGGGCTCAAGAGCTGCATGTGGCCAGAGGCCACCAAAATGGACAGCACAGCTCTCCAGAATCAGGTAGAAATTCAACTAATTTCCAGCTAAACAGAAAATAGCACGAACGCCACCCCAACTCCATTTTTCTCCCCTCCCGTCCCCAGAGCACAGGAGCCCAGCCTGCTTGTCTCTCTCAGAGCCACCGGCTCCTCTGGTCTCACCTGTCCAGGTAAGGAGACCCGCGTGAGCCCCTGCCCACCCTGCACGGGCCCCCGCACAGCCCCCAGTCTTTGGTCACCCCACCTCATGCTCTAGGGGACCAGGAGCTGTAACCAGGCAGGAATGTCACCAGGCAACAGGCCTCGGGGGAGAGCTCAGATCTCCTGCACCTGCCCGCCAGCCTCCAGGGTGCCCACGGGGCGGGGCGAGGCGGGGCGGGGCACTGCCTGCCTCCTGCCTCCGGCCTGTTGGCCTGTTTACGTGCTCAGTCACAGTGCTGTCCCCAGCCCAACAGGAGGCCCGTGGAGCCTGGGGCCACAGGCCACAGGGGACAAGGGCCAGACACCCCGGCCATGGCTGTGGGCCATTGATCCAGCCCAGGCTGGCTGGGTAGGGGGTGGGGAGACCTTGGTCTGGACAAACAGAGGCTCTGAGGTCTGCGTGCAGCAGGCCCGGCACCCACCTGCCACTCCCAAAGGTAAGCGGGGACCTCCAGGCCAGGGGACCAGGATCTATGAATGACCCGGTGACAGCGTCTACCCGGAGAGCCAGGCCTGGCTCCCTGGGGCTTAAGCCAACTGCCCTGCTCCGAGGCCTGGTCTGCTGGGCCTCACGGGCCAGAGAGTGACCCAGCGAGCAGAAGGCGAGGGGTCCACAGAGCTGGGGTCGGAGGCCAGGTGTATGGACAGGCTCGGGGCAGTGGAGGGGCTGCAGGTTCCGGGGGCTGGGACGCCTGGGGCTCAGCTGGAGCTGGTGGAGTCTGGGGCAGGGACGGGGCAGGGGAGAGGCCTGGTCTGCCAGTCTGAGCACCCCACCCTGATTCTGGACTGGACAAGCTGCCCCCTTCGTACGCAGGTACCCCACCTGGGCTTTCCGGTATGGGAGACAGGCCCAGAGCCCCCCGACACTGCACTATACAGGGGGCAGGCTCAGAGTTGAATGTGGCCGTGTGTGCGTGTGTGTGTGTGTGCGTGTGCGTGTGTGTGTGTGTGCAAGCATGCATCTAGCAGTTTGTATGTCACAGATAGCTGCGCGTGTACTTCAGCGTGTTTTCATCTGTGTACATCTGTGTGTGAGTTTATGAGTTTGTGTATGGAAGGGACTTTCACCCATTCCCCCCACGCCTGGGGACTCAGAGTCAAAGCAGCTCATGGTAGGGCTTGACTCTAGGCCCGAATGGCCTCCCTGGTAGGTCCTAGATAAGAATCCCAGCCCTACCTCACTCTGCTCTGCCTTACCCTGGCTGAGTGACCTCGAGTACGTCCTTTTCTCTCTCTGTACCTCAGTTTCCCCAGCCATTAAGCAGAGACAGCAAGGCTGCTGGAGGTTGAAATGGAATTCAGCTGTGGCGACAGCCAGCACAGGCTGGCACGCGGGAGGAGGAACGGCTCTGCCCCCGTGAGCTCAGCCTCCTGTAGGCAGACCGAGGACCCGCCAATGGTCAGAAGGGCAGGAGGGGCTGAGGAGCACGTGCCAGGCTGGGGTCCAGGTTCTTGGATCAGGCGAGAAGCCTCAGGCCCCTGTGGAAATTGGGGGTACACCCAGTCCCTCCCTCCAGGCACTCACCTTCAGGGGGACACGGGGGACAGAAAGAATACCCCCAAGATGAGCTGTGCATTGATGGGGGTGGCCCAGGATGCTTCAGAGGAGCAGCCAGAGGCACTCTGGGAGGGCTGCCAGGAGGAGGTGAGAGCTGAGCTGAGGTGTGAAGGGGCCAGGTCAGGAGGTGGGCAGCCGAGGCAGAAGGAAGAAAGCAGGTGGAAAGCAAGAACTTTCAGGGTTCAAGAAACAATCGTGTGATGCTCTTCACCCAGCGCAGGCTAAGAACCCTAGATCTGTTAAAGGTTTCTACCATCTTCATTTTTAGAATCGATTGCCGAGAAGTCCAATGTCGCTGGGGCGCATCAAGGGAAGAGCGGGAAAGGGGAGAAGGAGGCAGAAGAAGTTGGCCAGGCCACACGTGCACCCAGCACCCTGGCCCAGCAGGAAGGAAGCGCTCTCTGCTCTCAGTGCAGGGCACGCAGGGCACACAGAGTAAAGCCCCTGCTCTGGTGCAGCTTCCAGCCTGGGAGGACACAGACCAAGGACCCGGAAGCATATCCTGCCACGTTAGTCTTGAAAAGAGCGATAAAGAAAAATGTAGCAGAGAGAGGGCAGTGGTCAGGGCAGGTCTCACTGAAGAGGTAACATTTGAGCAAAGACTTGAAGGAGGTAAAGGAGCAGGTCATGAGGCAAGACTGAAGGAAAAGCATTTCTGGCAGAGGGAACAGCAAGTGCCAAGGCCCTGAGGTGACCTGTACTCCATCTGTTGAAGGTCAGGAGCTGGGTGTGGCTACCGCAGAAGGAGGGAGAGGACAGAAAGGCGCACAAGCGCCATATCACGGAGTCCCTGGTGGGCTGTGACGAGGGCTTTGGGCTCTGTTCTGGGCGGGGCTTGTGAGCAGGGCGCGTGGTGAAGACCCCTCTGGTGGTCATGTGGGAATTGGCTAGTGAGGGTGGCCGGACAACTGGCTAGTGTAGGAGTCACGGCGACCTGGAGCCACTGAGGTGTCAAGAAGAGGTTGGGTTCTGGGGTTAGTTGGAAGGTAGAGGCACAGACTTTTCTGGTGACTAGATGCTCAAAACAATGGGGGAACCATTATATAATAAGAATAAAAGACAGGAGCTTGGGGTCATCTTCACAACTGTCAGTTGTCACAACTGTCCACTTCCTGCTGGGCTGTCAGCCCCAAGAGGATGGGAATGAGGTCTCTTATATTCACCAGTGTGACGCCCGTGCCCAGCACAGAGCCTGGCCCCAAGCAGATGCTCAATAAATATGGAGGGGTCTGGTGACGGAATCTAGGGCCCCAGAGACCAGCGCCGTCTTCCATGCCTTGCCCCTAAGGCAGTCAGATGTAGGAGAGAGCACTGCACCGGGAGTCTGGAGCCCTGGGGGCTCTACTCACCCATTCTTTCTTTTTTATTTTTTCTAATTGTATTTTTTTCAATTTTAATTCAGCTTTTAAAGGTTGCTTTCTACTCATCCACCCTTTCCCGGAGGATTTGTTCAGGTGGCAGGCCCTGTGCTGGGTTCCATGGGGATCCAGAGGTGAATGAGACACAGGCCCGCCTTTTTTGTGGGGGAGAGAAACGAAGTCAAAAGCCAGTCAGATTGTTGATCTGACCAAGGGCTGCCTAGGGGAGGAGGTGGCTTACTCTCCAGGGCCCAGAGCCCATCGCTGGGCAGGTGGCCTTGGAGCTGGCCTTTAAGGGTCCTACCATCCTTTAGGCAGAGGGCGTGTCTGTACAAAGGAGCATCTTGTGGACCTGCAGGGTGACGTGCGTGACGGAAGGTAGGGCTCCAGGGACGAGGGCAGCAGCCTGGCCACGGAGGGTCTTGGGTGCCACGGTGAGGGGTTTGGAGGTGGCTGGGAACCTTGAGGGGATTCTGAGCAGGTGAATGGCTGGAGGTGGGCAGGGAGAGCTCTCTCCTGACAATGTGGAGGAGGGGCTGGAGGAGGAGCTGGGAGGCAGGAAAGCAGTTGGGAGGCTGCCCCAGGAGTCCAGGTGGGAGGCAATGGGAACCCCAGGTATATGGCCCCCCACACCAATTTGGGCTGTGTCTAATTTTGGGTTTTCTCAAAATGGGATCTTCTGTGATACTCAAAGTTCTCCCAGATGGATGTGAGAGCCATTTATGAGGGAGGCAAAATCCATGGGGTGAAAGCCTGGCTTGGGGAATGGGGAGAGGAAGGGTGAGGCGTACTGAGCATCCTACCTGGGGCTGCTCCCCTAAGGGCCTCCTCTAATGGACCTATGACCTTCTCTGAGCCTCAGTTTCCCCTCGTACCCTGTGAGGCAGTAGAGCAGAGTGGTCAAGGTGTTATTCTGGAGACAAACCGCTTGCGTTTGCAGCCTGGCTCTGCCGCTAACCAACTGTGGGATCTCGGCCAAGTTGCTCAATCTCTCTGTGCCTCAACTTTCTCATCTGTAAAATGGGGATAATGAGAGAACCTATCACCGCCCCCCCCCCAGGTCTGTGGAAGGCTTACATGAGACAGTGCGTACAAAGCACGGGAAACAATTCAAATAAATGTCAGCTGTGATCACCTCTGTGCTCCCCGGGTCCCCAATATCTCCTTGGTGATCCAGACTCGGAGTAAAATGGGGATGTGCCTCTCTGGCAGCGGGAGTGGACCTGGGGTTGAGAGAGGGCAGAAGCCGGCCCATCACTGGGCTCTCCCGGCTCTAGCCACCCACTCAGCTCACGGGAGACAGCCAGTTTCACCAGGGGTGCCCTGGACACTCCGGGCAGTGGGCGGGGCTGGAGGGGCTGCCCCACCCAACGCAGGACCTTTCCCATCCGTGGCCCTGGCCCCGTGAAAGCCAGCAGGGCCTGATACAGATGTCCAGATGTCCTCTGGTTGGGGTGGGGGGGAGTCCCATGCCCAGGTGAGAACCACCTGCGGTCACCTCCCTTCCTTGCATCCATGGGGACCACTCAGGAGACCCCTGTGGCTGGAGCCAGAGATCCTTGACTGAGAACCTTTGAGCATCACAAAAGATCCCTGTTTTCAGAATCCCTCTGTGTGAAAATCCAAGACCCAAAGCAAAGGACACTCTGCCCACCCACCCACGCACACCTGGGGACGTATTTTAAAGCCGCAGTGGCCTTTTGGGATGTGGTAAGAGGAGGCTCATTTCCTACTTGCTCTGCTGGTGGGTGGGCAAGTGAAGGACCTTCTCTGGACTGTGGGAAAACCTGCCAGAGAAGGCAAATAGCACTCAGAAGTTTGCCTGGGGGTCTAGAGACACAGCCACAGGTCTGGGGCACTGACCAGGGTGGCATTCAGGTATTATTTCATCTTGATTTGTTAATTAACAGCTCATTTACAGGAAGTAGCCCAGAGTAGTGGAAAGAGCAGAGAGTCAGACACCTGGGCTCGACCCCCACTTACCTGCTGTGTGATCTTTGGCGAGTGGCTTAGCCTCTCTAGGCTTCAGTTTTTCCATCTGCAAAATGGGCTGGTTGTCAATGCCAGACATTCAAATCACATTGGGAAAATGAGGCTAGGAAACCCCTGGACTGAGTTATTGCTAAAACATTCTGGGTCTTAGTTTCCTCATCTGTCCTATGGGTGCAGAACCTTGAAAGGCTTTTGGAGGTTAAGCAAGATAATATATGTAAAGTGTCTACACAGAGTGGGCTGAGGAAGAGCATGGGGACCATGGTCCCCACATCCTGGTGACCAGAGGATTAAATGGGGTGATCTCCGTAAAATGTCTTGCACAAACACTAAATGAATATTAGTTTTTGTCTCCTTCTCCTTCCTCTGCCCCTAAGAGACTTTGGGGCAGTGGGGAGAAAAGAGGGGTGGCGCTCCTTGGAAGGCAGTCCCTGGCTCGGCACAGAGCCGGCTCAGGGCTTCTGGGGGAGGGTGAAGTGAATGGATTGAATCGATGTTGTGGAAGCTTTGCTATTGAGAAACAGGAGGAAGGAAAAAACATCCCCCGAATGGGAGGGAAGCTGAGGGCAAGAGGAGCTGGTTTACAGAAACTTGTACTCCGTGTATGCACCCCAGTTCCATCTGCGGGTACCTTGGGGGGTGGGGTTCAGGCAGTGAAACCTCCATCTCTCCTCTGACCGCAGATGCAAAGGTAGGGATTCTGGAGCCAGACCAGGTCCAGCTGGTCACCCGGGTGAGTTGCTCTGAGACGTGCTTCGCCCCTCTGTGAGCTGGCTCAGTGCTCACTTTCAATTACTGCTAGCTGGCGTTGTTCTCCTCCTCCCCCAAAAGGCAGGGGTGCCGTCTTACTTCTGCGCAAGGTTGGTGTTCAGTAAAGACTCCCTTGCAAATGTCAGGCTTTTTCCAACCCTGGTCTGTTTCCTTGCCAGGATGTCCATGGCCGAGGCCCCCCAAGCGGCTGGCGGGCAGGGCGATGGAGGTGATGGAGAAGAGGCAGAGCCGGAGGGGATGTTTAAGGCCCCCGAGGACTCCAAGAGAAAAGTCCGCGACTACCTCCGCCTGGCTCCCCTCTGGCTGGCCCTGGTTGTGTTGGCTTCAGTGGGGGTCCTGCTCTGGTATCTCCTAGGTAACTGCGGGGCCCTTGGGAGAGGTACCTGGGGAGGACTTGGGGTGGTCGAGGGGGCACAGCAGGACAGATCAGGATTCCAGGCTCAGCAATGCCTAGAAACCACTGTGCAACCTTGGACATGCACTTCTCTCTGAGTCTCCGTTCCTGTCCCATGAGATGGGAGTGCAAGTTCCTTGCTGGGGCCTAGTGGCCACAGTTCCCAGCAGCTGCGGAAGGAGTGCTCTCCCAGTGCCCAGTTCTTGTAAAGTGACAAGCTGAAGGGGTGTAAACATTGCCTCCCCTTGCCTGCAGCCCTCCTGGGTTGCCCCTGGGGCTTGGAGCCACCAGGCTCAGCTGGAGGAGGCCCAGTGGTGCTGGTGGTGCTTGGCACCAATGAGTGCGTCTGCTCACTGGAGGCCGATCTGGGAGCTCTTCTAGGGTGGGGACCATAGCTCTATCATCTCGGGGTCTCCAGGGCCCAGCATGAGTGGGAACGAAGGGGAGGGGGGCACAGAACTCAGGTGTCCAGGGGGGTGTCCATGCACGTAGATGGCCTTATACCCCAGCATGGGCACATGTGGAATTCAACCCAGAGGGAATGTGGGTGCAGGTGGGGGGAGGGCAAGAATGCCCAGAGCAGGTAGCTCAGGCATCTCCCATGTCCTGAATTTTGGCCCCTCCCTCTCTGGTATCACAGCCCTCAGTCAGTCCCCTGGAACCCCAGGAGCAACTGGCCCATGCTCTGGGTCCATTCGTCCATCCTATTCATTCATTCAGTACTGAGGACCTCCTATATGCCAGCTCTGTGCCAGGCTGTAGAGATAGTTCTGTTCTCACCATAATGCTTGGCATGTGCTAGGACAGAGACAGCAGAGGGTGCCCCGGTGAACCCTAGCAGGGACAGCCCACCTTGCCCAAGTGATCAGAGACCTCCCATTAAGCACTCTGCAAAAGTTAGATCATTTTCTTACTGACTGCATCTCCTGGTGGAATTTCAGGTCCACTGAAAGGAATGGGGACCCACTTTGGAGCAGCCACTGGGGAGCTCAGCCTCGGCCCAGCTCTAGAGGGGGGCGAGGTGGGGGGTATTCTGGAACCCCCGGGTTGAAGCTGTTAGGAAGCCTGTGTCTGATGAGGACCCACCTGCCGTGATGCCGGATGGATGTGATTCTGTTCAGAGCCGAGCAACGCAGGCCGGGAGTGGAAGCCGTGTGCACTTCACCGCCGGCAGGAAGCCGGCGCCCCAGATAACACGGGGCTGCCGAGGCCTCCTTAGGCTGCGGGATAATTAGTCTTAAGGGGAAACCATAGAGAGTCAGGCTGGAGGGCCAGGAACTCACCTGCCAATTGTCTTTCTTCTCAGAGTCTGATTTCTCCTGATTACACTCCTAGAGTGAATCACCCCGCTGGGGGTGGGTGCTCCGTGGGGCTGAGGACCCAGGGGGTGAGTGCCCCAAAGCCTCCACTGGGGGAAGCCAACCCCTTCCCCAGAGGGATGAGGACAGAGGAGGCACTTTCAGAGATATGTGAACGATTCCTCCCGCGCGGGGCCAGGCTGTGCTCTGGGTACCGGGCGCTGGACGAGGAGATGAGTCAGAGACACGCGGTGTCTGGTCTGGAAGGGGAGCTGTACGAGAGGCCTATCGCACTGGAACAGGATAAGCCTGAAGGAGCGCACGACTGGTTAAGTGGCAGCCTGACCCAGAAAGTGGCCCAGGAGAGGAGAGGGTGGGGGCCGGCTTCCCAAGGCCGGTGGGCCCTGGGCTGGTCCACTTGGAGCCCAGTAGCGGGGCCCTTCATGCCGCCCAGCTGTATTTCCCTGGTCTTCTCCTTCTCCTGCTCTCCTGGGCCACAGTTTTATGCTTTATTCTCAAACCTTCCTCACCCCCCACCCACTTTGCCCCCTGCTTCAATGAGAAAACGGAACCACTCCGAAGGGAAGCCCCATAGATGCCCTCCCAGGTGTACCCACGTGCTCCGTGCTCTGCCCATCCCCACGTGCGAACCAGCCCTGCCCCATCTAGTCAGCTGTCCTCCCGGCCCAGATCCCACTCCCTTTGTCCTCGTGGTGGCCAGGCTCCAGCCATGTCCCCTCTCTCCTCCGGTGGCATCGTCCATCACTGTACAGGGCTTCTCGTTGCTCCTGTACCGAATCCCTCTCGTGCCTGCACACACACACACACACACACACACACACACACACACACAGCCATTTCTCTGCTCCCCTTTGCAGCAAATCCCTGTCGTTTGAAAACGCTTCGGCCCCCCGTTCCACGCCTCTTTCGGGCGCCCTTTCTGATCTGACTCCCTGCCCCTCACCCCCGAAACTCCACCAGTGCTTGTCAGGGTCATCAGTCCTCACGTTGCAGAATCCGGCGGTCAGTCCTCGTTGCATTTGTTCCATTGGCAGCACGTGACCGGGCGCCTCCCTGCCTCCTCCTTGACACGTTATCCTTACTTGATTCCAGGGCGCCCACACTTTCTTTTCCCTCAGCTCATGGTGACTTCTCCTCCTCCTCCTCTCTGCTCCCCCGCCACCCCGCCATTCCCTTATGCCCTGAAGATTCCCAAATTTTCATTTCCAATCTGGGCCTCTCCCTTGAGCGCCACTGTATCACCGGGGCCTGCCCCTCCCCCAGGATGTCTAAGTGCATCTCAGACCCCACTGACAGTTAACTCCTGTGAATTGTCAGTCTACCTTCTGAGGATATTTTAAAGGGGCTTTCATATCTATATATATATTTTTTGCGGTACGCGGGCCTCTCACTGTTGTGGCCTCTCCCGTTGCGGAGCACAGGCTCCGGACGCACAGGCTCAGCAGCCATGGCTCACGGGCCCAGCTGCTCCGCGGCACGTGGGATCTTCCCGGACCAGGGCCCGAACCCGCGTCCCCTGCATCGGCAGGCGGACTCCCAACCACTGCACCACCAGGGAAGCCCCGGGGCTTTCATTTTTAATTGATGTTTACCAGTTGTTAATATAAAATGATATTGAACTATTGATATTCCATGTTTCAGAGGCAATGTGTGTTTATATATGAGATTTTTGGAAGTTCGAGATGTTGAGAAAATGGTATATAACTTTAGGGTATCATCAATAGTGACCTAAGAGGGCTTCCCTGGTGGCGCAGTGGTTGAGAGTCCGCCCGCCGATGCAGGGGACGCAGGTTCGTGCCCCGGTCCAGGAAGATCCCACGTGCTGCGGAGCGGCTGGGCCCGTGAGCCATGGCTGCTGAGCCTGTGCGTCCGGAGCCTGTTCTCCGCAACGGGAGAGGCCACAACAGTGAGAGGCCCGCGTACTGCAACAAAAAAAATAAAAAAAAAAATAAATAAATAAAAATAGTGACCTAAGAAAATCCTTTAAAATTGAAAAAAAAATGGAGAGAACATCCCAGGTGGTGGCCATTCCATCCTTCCCGTTGCTCCCCTAACTGCTCTCTTTCTTTTACTCCCCAGCCCCAATTTGCCACCAGCAAACCCGGTCCTCTCTAACCCCAAAGTATACCCTGACTCCAATCACTTCTCTCCCTCTTCGCTGCGCAGCCTGGTCCAGTCTCCCCTGGACCACTCTCATTTGACGGCTGCAGGAGCCTCCTGCAGTTCTTTCCGCTTCTGCCTTTGCCTCCTTAGAGCCTGTTCTCAACACAAAGGCAGAGGGATATTTTTACAAAGCAAATCAGATCATCTAACTTCTCTGCTTAGAGCCTCCCAGGGCTCCTGTCTCACTCAGAGCAAAAATCAAAGTCCTTCCAGGGTTGCAAGGCCCTACATGACCTCCCCCTCCCCCATGTCATCTCCTCCTGCTCTCCCCTAGCTCACTCCTTGCTGTTCCTCAAACATCCAGACAAGCTCCTGCCTCAGGGCCTTTGCACTTGCCAGTCTGCTGCCTGAAATGCTCGTCCCATAGATTAACATCCACATGGCTGATACCATCTCCCTCTTCTCTGGCCTCCAAGTTGCAGCCCACACCAGCCCTCGATTTCCACGCCACTTACACCTCTAACGTGTTATGTCCTATGTTTGTTGTTTATTGTCTGTCTTTCTGGTTAGACTACAAGCTCTGAAGGACAGGTTTGTTTTTTCTTGATTATTTTGTTCATTGTTATACTGGTATATTCCCAAGTGCTCTAGGCCAGTCCCTAAACATAGCAGGTTCTCAATAAATATTTATTGAATGAATGAATAAATGACTGAATAGGGGTATAAACCCTGGGCTGTGAATCTATTGTCTTCACATCAGCCAAAACAATCTTTGCAAAACGGAAATCTGATGACGTCATCCCTGATTTTAAACCTTGCGTGGTTTCCCTTGCTCATTAGGGAAGACCAAAATCTTGCCCTGCTGATGTCTCAATCTCTTATTCTACCTCCCCCCATCTGACTGCTCCAGCCAAACAGGCTTTTGGCCCTGCTCCTCGCCATGATCCCTCTGTCGCAGGGCCTTTGCACGTGCTCTTCCTGCTGCCCTGAAGGTACTTCCCTCTTTCCCCTCTTCCCAGTTTACTCTCCACTCCTCCCATCTCAGATGGAGGGTCACCCTGGCCCAGGTTTTCTTTGTCATGTCCCCCCCTCAATAGCAACTTGTGCTTCTTCAAGACGCTGCTGGCATATGAATCCCACAGGTTGTACGGTTACTGGGGGAACATCTGCCTTACCCACCACTGTCAGCTCCACACAGGGAGACCCATCTGTCTTGGTTTATCAGTGTACCCCACATGGTAGGTGCCACCTGGACAACCCGCTGGACAACACAGAGGTGCTTAACCAAGAACTTGACCTGCTGGGCCCATGTGGGTTTCTTGGCATCTGTGTCCTGGACCGATCACTGTGTCAGCTTCTGCCTGGGAGCCTCTGGGACACCATTCATCAGTTGGCCTCTCTCCTCCCTGGCGTTGTGGGACCAGTTTGTCACTACACACACTCTGAATGACAGTGACAAAGATGATGATGATGGTGGTGGTGCCTTGGAGGCCCAAGATGCTGGAGGCTGAGCTGGGGGTTCAGGGTGGCAGAAGAAGGTGTGGGGGACACAGGAGTCGTCCCCATCTGTTCCCTTGGTTAACTTTGCTGGTTTCTTCCTGGGTAGGGCACAAGGCAGAGATGACGGTCAGCCAGGTATACTCAGGCAGCCTCCGCGTGCTCAATCGCCACTTCTCCCAGGACCTTGCCCGCCGGGAGTCCAGTGCCTTCCGCAGTGAAACCACCAAAGCTCAGATGATGGTAGGAAGGATTGCGGGGATGGGAGGGAAGGACGGTGGGGACAAGAAGGGAGAAGGGAGGGGCCTGATCACGTCAAGCCAGTGGGTTAGTCCATCCAGCACACTCACTGGGATCAGAGCCCTGTTCCAGGCACAATGGAAACGAGGTGGTGTAGGGTGGTGGGAAAGGTAGTGGGCTCTGGGGTCAAATGCACTTGGACTAAATCCTGATTGTGCCACTTAGTAGAAGCATGACCTTAGGAAATTAGGGCAGTGCAGGGATGCTGCCCGGACCCAGCCACACACCCTCTCTTGCCGGGCAATGGCTTACTTCACTGGGGATGGTCTCCCATGGCCAGCACCTGCCACTCTTAGGTCGCAGGACAGCACCCGGAAGTGCTGAGGAGTTACGCCCAGCAGCAACCCTCAGACGTGAGGGATGGAGAAGGTGGATAAATACCCCGGCTCCCTTGGCCCTTGGTGGGAGCGGTTCTGAAGATGCCCCCGCAGCCTCTCAGAGGTCCCTGTCGGCTTGCACCTCAGTTGCCACAGCTCTGGCCGGCACCTTCACAGCCGTGAATGGCTGCCTCCCTGCCCATCTGTTTTCCCCACTGGTGTTCCTTGGAATCACCTCCAAATAAACCGCCTGCCTCAGGACCCGCTTCTGGGAGACCCGAACAAGGCTCTCTTTCCTTCCGTGTAAAGTGGAGTGATAACAACAGTGCCTGTCTGTAGGGTTGTCGTGGGGTTGAAATGAGAGAGGAGAGTGTGGACATTACCTCTACGCCGTTCAGGTGCTTTAAGAACCCACAGTCCTGCATTCCACCCTGCCGGTGGCACTGCCACTGAACACGTGCAGAGACCAGGCAGCTCAGCTCCCGTGGCTGGTGGCGGGGCTGAGGAGGGGACTTGGGAACCTAGTGGGGCTTCTCAGAGTCGAGGAGTGACTTCTGATGAGGGGGAGAGGCCACTGGCGGTCTGACTGAGGTCAGAGCTGGTAGACGTGGAGGTGTCAGGGGCAGTGCCCGGGTGTAGGGGGAGGGGTAAAAAGATGGAATGAGGTTTGTTTCCCGGCGTGGCCACCGCCCACCGTGTGACCACGGGCAAGCCTCTCTACCCCGTAGGCTCCTCGTCAAGCAGGGCTGCTGGGAGGGGCAAAGGGCATCCCAGGGCAGGAGGGGGTTTCTACAGAGGGTCACCAGGGGGCTCTGCTTTTTTCCCCTCCTTTTAGCTCAAGGAGCTCATTGCCAGCACCTGCCTGGGTACTTACTACAACTCTAGCTCCGTCTACTCCTTTGGGTGAGTCGCCCGGGCCCCACGACCGGCCCCTGCTAGAACTTTAGACTCAAAGAATGAAAGACACTGTAGGCTTCTGAGGCAATGGCTTCATGTTTTAAAATGGGGAAACTGAGGCACAGAGAGGAAACTTGGCTTCCTGCATGTGACCTCCCTTCACCCAGCTTGGCTTTCTCATCTGGAGAATGGGCACAATGGTGTGGTAGGGATTACCCTAGACAGTGGCCATGGCGCCCTTAGCAACGGCCTGATGGGTATCAGGTGAGGACATGGAGGAGCGGTAGGCAGCTGTCCCATTCACTTATGACAGGGTCCGTGGCACACAACCTAACCTCTCGTGCCTCAGTTTTCTCATCTGTGAAATGGGGCTGTTGAGAGCCCCTTCCTCAGAGGTTGTTAGGAGACTTCCAAGTGATAGTGGAGAGCAGACCCTGACAAGTAGTAAGCGCTCAACGCGCATGAGCCGCAGTTGGTGTCCTCCCCCAGCTCCTATCAGGAGCAGGGTGCTGGGCGGGGCCCAAAGTCCAGGCTCCGCCCCCAGCCCCTCTCACTGCTGCCACATCAGGGAGGGACCGCTCACCTGCTTTTTCTGGTTCATCCTCCAAATCCCCGAGCACCGCCGGCCGATGCTGAGCCCCGAGGTGGTGCGGGCCCTGCTGGTGGAGGAGCTGCTGTCCACGGCCAACAGCTCGGCCCCTGCTCCCTACAGGGCCGAGTATGATGTGGACCCCGAGGGCCTGGTGATCCTGGGTCAGTACTGGGGACCGGGAACGTGGGACGGTCTGGCAAGGCCTGGGAAGGCTGCTGCCAGGGCTGGGATGCTCTCGGGGATGGGCCCCCCACTGAGTGGCCAGGAGCCAGGACTGAGGGGCGGGGGCATGGGGGAGGGTGGGCAGTCAGGGTCAATGTCAGACAGGCTGGCTCTGATAGTCTCTTCTATTTTTATTTTGTATTTCATTTTATTTATTTATTTTTGTTCTCTGTTTATTTGTTTGTTCGTTTCCTTTTAACAGAAGCCAGTGTGAAAGACATAGTTGCACTGAATTCCACGCTGGGTACGCGACTTTGGTTTTTCCTCCCCACTTTCCTTTTGAGTTGGTGTTTTCCTTGGTTTGGTTGAGTGTCAGGGGTCCACATGGCTTATATGGGTGCAGGAGGCATGGTCTGGGGTTACCCAGGGGGCACCACGGTGGCCTCAGTGATGGGTCCTGAGCGAGACTGGGGGCTTGTGGGGGGAGGAGAGGAGGTGTTGTGCACATGTGAACACGTGTGTGTGTGTGTGTGTGTGTGTGTGTCTTGTACAAAAGTATGTGTGTGTTGCGTGTGTGGGGGTGAGCGAGTAGCCGATTTATTTGTGCATCAATGTGACCCTACTTTTCGATCATGGAATTCCATTTGCCCACAGTCTACCATTTCCACTGATGGTAGAAAATAATCTTGCCAATTCGAGGTATATCAACACTTTGGCTTTAACACTTGGTCTCTGGGAGATATTTCTGTCACATTCAAGGATACTCCCTCCAATTTTTCCTTCTCTTTCTCAGCCAGCCAGGCTAATCTGCCCTCTCCTCCCACCCCACCCCCATGCCCTATTGCTAGAGTCACCTTGCTTTTCTCCAAGGGGCTCCAGTCTTCCCACTGAACCCTGGGAAGCCAAGCACCAGCAGGGCCACCATGCTGCACAACGCCAGGGAACACTGCCCACGTTATGGTCTGTGTGACTGGAGACTCCTGCACTTGTGCAGTGTGTCACCTAGGCTACTGTACCCTGTGGCTCCGAGCATGAGTTCCAAAATTCCCAGATTCTTCCTAGACTACCTGGGGAGGCAGAGTTGACATCCTGGTTATACCTTTTCTGACCTTCCTCTCCTCCCATGTGGCTGGTCACATGCTTATTTCCTTGGTGAATGGAGGTGATGGAGTCAAAGGACAATTTTCAAATACTGAAAATCATGATTCTCATACAAAGATATGAGCACATATCAAAGATTTATTTAACTCACTGATGAAGGGACCAGTAGGATATTCCCTCCTTGTGTCCAAAGGAGAGCACAAGAAACACATCTTGTGCTTATCTGTCATCTGTCTATCATCTAACACTGCATTGGTGCACATGTTGCTCTGACCCTTGGTCTGGAATGGGCCTTTCCATTGCCCTTGGCTGTGCCGGGTGTCCACGTGTCCCCAAGTTTCTGGCAGTTACTTAATCATGATCCTTATTTAGTTCAGTGCATGTCCAGAGCCCCTGCCCTCCTGGAGTGCAATGCCTAATGGAGCGAGGATGACAATTCAAGTCCTCTAAACGGGCTTTTGGGGCGGTTTGTCCATGCCAGGCCCCATGCCTGCTCTGAAGACACCAGCTGACCGTGTCCTCACCCCTGCCCTCGGAAGAGCTCTGAGCCCCATGAGGGAGACACATAACACATAAACGGAATCTCACATCACCTAGTGCCAGGGCTAGGACAGAGGTCCTGGAGGCAGTGCAGAAAGGGAATCGTTCTGCCCTGGGGACAGAGGTGGACCCTGGGGGCTGTGAGCCAAAGCAGAGGAAGGGATGTGCTTCTAGAGGGAGGAAGGAGTTGCTCCTGACCGGGGGGTCCTGGAAGGCTTCATGGAGGAGGGGGCAACAGACTCAGGATTGGGGGGTAGGTAGGAATCTGTCAGGTCCAGCGGGGAAGGGGCCAAGTGAGAAGAACACAGAAGGCAGTTTCATTTACTTTCGCCCAGGCTCCCCAAAGATGTTTCTGATTATCAACAGAGACCAGCACATCCCTCTCCACTTAATTTGCTTCACAAAAAAAGTAATTATTAAAATGGCAAAAGCAAAGCATCACCTTGGAGCAAGATTTAAAGAATATAAACGCCTAGGAACAGCCAGGCACCTTTCCCCAGGGGTCCTGACCCTTCCCCTTGCAGATGTCAGAGGTCTCTCCCTGGGGAGGTCGGCTCCCCAGCTGGAGTCAGGATGGCCAGGGGAGAGGGAGTTGAACAAGAGACAGCAGTATCAGAGCAAAGCCTGTTCACTCACCTCCATTCCCTTCCTGGTCCTCAGAACCACACAGAGAAGGAGGTGGGACAGGGGTTAGTACTTTGTCCATTTGACGGAACTCAGGGTGGCTGAGTGACTGGCCCAGAGTCACGCAGCTGATAAGAGGTGGTGCCGGGACGACCACGCAGCGTCTGGACTCCCCGCATACCAGGCTGCCTCCCACATCCAGGGCTTACTCCCGAATCCTTACTGCTTCCTGGCAGAGCAGCCATCCTCCCTGCTTCACAGGCTCACGATGACGTTTAAACGACATACTCATGGCAGCATACTAGCTTGAGCTCACTTCCTCTACCCGGGCTGCCTCCCAGCCCCACTGGAACACACTCCCTTCTCTCCACCTGAAATGAAGGCCCCAGCCCGCTCCCCTTATTGCTTGGTCATCCCACTGGTCTCCCGGCCTCCTCAGCTTTGCTCCCAGTAGCCAGAGGAGTCTGTGATCCAAGCCCGACCGTGTCCCAGCCCTGCCTAACCTTCCACGGCTCCCATGGCCGCAGGAGGAAAAGGCTTCTCTCCTGGGCGTGATCTGGGTCCTGCCTCCCTCCTCCCACTTGCCCTCCTGACTCAAAGTCCCCTGTCCGCCCTGGCCTGCGGCCCTTTCCTCACTGTGACCTCCCAGGACTTCCCTGGGAGCCCTCACTTCTGAGCTGTTCCGCCCAGTGCCTGCCTCTCTCCCTGCTGTTCTCCTTGCTCCCGCCAAGTGACGGGACCTTTCTCTGGCGCTCGCCTGGCATGGAGAGCTCAGTGAGTGCTAAGGGAACGAATGAATGAACCAATGAATGAGTGCATGGTTGAGGAGGCTGGGGATGGAGCAGTAGGGAAACAGAAAGCTGGGATATAGCATATCTGGGCTGACCCCCATCCAGCTACTCTCCCTGCCCCACCCCTGCTTGGGTGAGGACCTGACAGGGCTGGGCCCACCGCGGGTCTCTCCTCCCAGCTAACAGGGCTCAGGGGGCCTGTCCCTCTCCCCACTCCAGGCTGCTACCGCTACAGCTACGTGGGCCAGGGCCAGGTCCTCCGGCTGAAGGGGCCCGACCCCCTGGCCTCCAGCTGCCTGTGGCACCTGCAGGGCCCCGAGGATCTCATGCTCAAACTCCGGCTTGAGTGGATGCTGGCTGACTGCCGGGACCGGCTGGCCATGTATGATGTGGCTGGGCCCCTCGAGAGGAGGCTGATCACCTCGTGAGTCCCTGGGAGGGCAGTGGGGGGAAGGTTGGGAAGCGGGTGACGGTGTGGGGTCAAAGCCACACCCAGTGTTCTGAGACAAGGGGCTGTGTGACCCCAGGCCCTGGTATTTGGTATCCGGGAGACAGTGAGGCCAGCCCAGAGGGAGATGGTGAGAGGAGACTGGAAAAGGCTATGTGCTGTGAGCAATCCCCTTCCCCTCCCCCAGCCTCAGTTTCCCCATTTGTAACAAAACAGGTGTACTAGATGACCCCTGAGGTCAGCTCTGGGAGGCGACGTGATCTTGTTAGAATGCTCCAGAGTCTGGCAGCCCCAGACTTCCAACCATACTCTACCGCCTTCTAGCAGTGTGCTCTAAGCCAAGTTACTTTGCCTCTCTGGGCCTCAGTTTCCTCACCTGTAAAATGGGTGCACAGCCATGCCTACCTTGCAGGGTTATTGCGAGAATTTAGATCAGACCTGCTGGGCCAGGCTCCTTACACACAGTAATGCTGTCCATTATTACTATACATTAAATGTATCCATTAAACATCCAGTAGCTACCCATTACTACTATCATTATATATAGTCGAGTTGGGGCTGAGTCACCAAGGGCATGGAATGCCAGGAGCTATCTGAACCTTAATACTTGCTAAGTGAGGAACTAACAGAAAGTTCTTGAGCAGAGGAGAAGGGCTTTAGGATACGACATGGAATGCAGAAGGCGGGCAGGTGGTGGGCTGTGGGGAGACCATGAAGGGGCTGGAAATGGCCTTGGCCTCCAGGAGCCTGATCACCCCCCCACTGGGTGGGAGAGGGGAGTAGGTCTGTAGGAGGTCAGGGGACACCCTGGGGCACCAGGCTGCTGCTTTCTCTGTCTTTCTCAGGCACCCAGCTTCCAGCTTTCGGGATGGGGGTGGGACCTGCATGTTCAAGATCAAGGGCAGTCCTGAAGGGCGAGCTGGGTGAAGGTTCTCCCCGGCCCCCTCCCCCGGGGCCTCTCTGACTCTCCAGGGTCTGAGGCTGTGCTCTCATCTGCAGCCCTTCCCCCGCCCCCCCACCGCCCTGCCACGTGCTGACCGCCATCTGGCGTGTGCGTGGGCTGGGTTCCTGGAGGGCCCTGGGGAGCCCAGAGAAGCCAGACACAGCTCATTTCCAGGAATGATGAGGGTGGGAACGCTTCAGCGCTTTCCCTGGGGCTTCTCCAAGTGCCCCCCGCAGCCTGCTGCTGCAGAGGGGACCTGACTGCCGGCTCAGCTCTGTCCCTACTCACTGTGGCACCAGGTGGCTCACTCCGTCTCAGACCCTTGGAGAAGGTGTAAAATGATGGGTCAGACAAGACTGGAGAGGTCCTCAGACTTGCACCCCAGACCATGAAGGGGGGACTTTGGTGGTAATGGGAAGACGTGGGGGCGGGGTTGGAGGGCGGGGGGAGCTGGTGGGGCCTCCACCAACTTTCACCTCGTTTTAGTTACAACAAGGGCTCAGCTGCTAAGTAAATAAAAGAAATCCCTAATATTAAAAGCAACTAATAAAGGCGACCTCAGGTCCCTCTTAATCCGTATATCTTACCTCCCACCTCCTGGAGGAGGGGAGCAGTGGAGCTGGGGAGGGCCTGGTACCGCAGGGTGGACCCCTCCCCCCGCCCCCCACAGTGAGATCAAGCCAGCCGTGGTCAAAGCAGGAGGACGAGGAAGTGGGGACCAGTGCCTGGGCAGGCGGAGGCCAGGGGAAATGCCCCTTCCCAGGACCCTGGGGCACCAGGACCCTCCTGGGGAAATTCCTGGGATTGCTCAGTCTTCCCTCCAGTGGCCAGGGTTGCCAGGGCTGCTGTGGGTGGTGTTTTTGAGGCTGTGCTTGGATTTCTCGCGCTTCCCTGGGTGCCTGCAGCCCCCCACGTGGCCACCCACTCCCATCGGTCAAGGCCAGAGCTCCAGGGCCGGCGCCGGCCAGGCAGTACCCTGCAGCTGGATGCTGGCGTGCCCCCTCCGGGGAAAGCAGGGTTATTAGCTTTCTGGGAATTGGTCCACCGATTAGCAAGGGCTCCAGAGAATTCTGTCGGAGGCAAGGGGAAGTTCGGCAGATGTTGGCAAAGAGTGAGGGATAGGGAAGCCGGAAGCACCCCACCTGAGATGGGCCGACCATGGGCATGGACACAGCAGGGGCGCCAGGCGCCATCACAGGCAGTGCCTAGCGTGGGTCTGTCTCTGCTGTGGACCCAGGGTGGGGCCTTGGCACGTTCGTGAGCCTGGGTTTCCCCACCTGGAAACCAAGCGGTTGACCTTGACAATCTCTGAAAAGCCTTTTCAGGGCTGACATTCCTCTAAGAGTCTAGAATTCTAAGATACTGCTATTTCCTCTGTGCCTCCCCCATGGCAGGCTCTGGGTAGAATCCTGAGGTGCCCAAGGGATCACCAGACCACACACCTGTCTTCTCTCTATTCCAGCCCAGAACAGGGCCAGGGGTCAGGTGTGGCCAGCCAGCGTGTATAGTGCCAGTCTGGTCTGCCTACTGGGCACTCAGGGGTCACAGGGATTCTGAGGGTGTGGAGGGGTGCTATGGGCCTGGAATGAGCCCTCACAGTCGAATTGTAAGCTCCAGAAGTCTGGGTAACCTTTTGGCTTCTCTCCCCTGAGGAGCTGGCCTGACCCTTACAGGGCCTCCAGTCAGCCCCCTGGGCCAGAGACGGTCAGACACCTGCCTGAGGACACACAGCAGACTAGCCGAAGACCCAGATGTATAGGCTGCCAATCCCTCCTCCTCTGCTCCTCCCGGAAACCCGCTGCCCCCCCGATGCCCGTCTCAGACCCTGCCTCCCCCGTCGCCACCGTTTTCTGTCCCACCAGGGTCTATGGCTGCAGTCGCCAGGAGCCCGTGGTGGAGGTCCTGGCATCGGGTGCCGTCATGGCGGTGGTCTGGAAGAAGGGCCTGCACAGCTACTATGACCCCTTCGTGCTCTCCGTGCAGCCCGTGGCCTTCCAGGGTGAGGGGTCAGGGGTCCCTAGGGGATGGGAGGGGCACAGTGGCAGAAGCCAGGGGTGCTCCTCGGGCTTGCCTTCACCTTCTTTGGTTGGGGATGGGATGGGGGAGGGAAGGTTCTGGAAGCGCCTCTGCTCTCCAACCTCACCCCCACCCCTGGACCCCCTTTATCTCTCTCTATTCTCGCTCCATTTCCCCCACCTTCTCCCTCACCCCCTCCCCTGCCCCTCTCTCCCACCCTCCCTCATCTCCCCCTCATTCTCTCTCCTGCCCTCTTTCTGACTCTTTCTTTCCTGAGTTTACTGTCTGTCTGCCCTCCTCTCTCTGTCCTCCCCTTCCCCCTCTTCCCTCTGCACCCACCCTGGCTGAGCCTGGAGCGTGGGGTCCACCAGACAACCCTCTCACACCAAAGGCCAACCACACAGTCGTCCCTGGAGATGGCTCAGGGGAGGGCGATTCCCAGCATTCCTTGGGAAAGGGTCCCCCAGGCTGCCCCACTGAGACTTCCCCACTCTCCTCCTGCTTCCGGATTCCCCCTCCTCCACCCCCTTTCTCAGGAAGAGCACGTCCCACCCTTCACACCCGATGGCTGGCTGTCCTGGGCTGTCCTGGGCTCAGTGGAAGGGAGGGTTGCAAACAGGAACTACACAAAGAGCCTCTCCCCGCCTCTGCCGTCAGTCTGCCTCTTCCCACCGGCTTTCCCCTCCGTCCCCTGGTGTCCACCCCACTGGTCTCCTGCTGGTGGCCCAGGTCCACAGGTGACCCCTGGGAGTCCCTGGAGCTAAAGAGGTACCAGAGCTGCCCGTTCTCATGAGCGTCTCTGACATAGCTCTACGGGGAGGGAATGGGGGCTTTAGGGCCCCTGACTTCCATGGAAGGTGTTGTGCTAGCTGGGAACACACCTGCTGCCCATGCCTCGCCCTCTCACTGTGTGACGTCAGCCAAGTGGCTCCTCTTCCGCAAACCTCATCTTTGAAAAGGGGATCGATTCTCCCTCCCCAACCCCCGTAACTGTGAGGCTGGCGCAGCAGTGAGCACATGCAGTAAACCGTGAAGGGTTGCACAGCTGATGTCAGTAGCGAACATTTATTGAGCACTTACTACATACCACGTCTGTTTAATCCACTCAACTTCCCTATGAGGTATGTACTGTTATTGTCCCTGTTTCACAGATGAGGAAACTGAGGCCCAAGGTCACACATTCACACTCAGTCATCAGGCTGTACTGTTTAGTGGCAGTAGGGGGCATGGGTTTCAGCTGCCCCCCACCTGCTGGCAGGTGCAGCGGGGTGGGTCCAAGGCACCCTGTGTAACTTCTGTTCTCCGGGCCAAGCCTGTGAGGTGAATCTGACCCTGGAAGGCCGGCTGGAGCTGCAGGGTGTCCTCAGCACGCCATACTTCCCCAGCTACTACTCACCCAGCACCCACTGCTCCTGGCACCTCACGGTGAGCCCACCTACCCTCTGCCCAGAGCACCCTATAGACCTCCGGGGATCCCAGCTGGGAGGGGAGCACTGTCCTGCCTCTGCTGAAGCACCCACAGGCTGAGCTCTGGGTACCAATCCTTCCAGGGCGGGTGGGATGGTTCTGTTGCCATGGCAACGCCTGTTTGCTGAGTGACTGACAGACCTCAGCCCCAGCTGGCACTCTGTGTTGGCAGGCCCCTTCCCCGCTTTGTTGTCCTGGGAGGTGGGACTACCGCCTGGCCGCAGCCCACGGGCCGCCTGGTGACTGGCTCCTCTGTCCCAGGTGCCCTCCCTGGACTACGGCTTGGCCCTCTGGTTTGATGCTTACACTCTGCGGAGGCAGAAATACGACATGCCATGCACCCAAGGCCAGTGGACCATCCAGAACCGGAGGTACCCGCCCGGAACCCCCTTCCTGTCCCTGCAGGTAACCCCCCTCGGGAGCCCAGGTCTGGGACCTCAGAGGGGCATCAGGCCTGTTGCCTCACCCTTGACCCAGTCCCTGTCCCGGCCCCCAGCCCGGGCCTCAGCCTCCCCTCCTGCCACCCAGAAGTCTCAGACACACATTTGTCATCAGCCGCCTTGGATGTTGGTCCTAGTTAGAGTGAAATGGTTTCATTTCCTTGGGTGCTGTCACCCCAAATCCTTAAGTGAGATGACGCAGAGCCACAGGACTCAGCAGTGCTAGGGTGCCTTTCCCTAAACCCGCCCAAGTGCAAATGCAGACACCTCTTGCTTATCCCGCTCCCTGCTGTTGGCCACATTCAAGCGGCTTCCCGGCTGTGAAGCTGCAGAGCCAGCGCCCATGCCGCTCTTGCTAACCCGACCGCTTCCCAGGGCCACCCTGAGTCACCCATGCCCCCTGTGGGGTGCCAGCCCTTGCTCTCTGTCCTGCCCTTTGCCCCCCGGTGACAAAGTTCCTGAGGAAGAATTGAGTCCCTTGGGGAGGTGGGCAGGACGCAGCGTGGCCAGGCCGTCCTCTGGTCGACGTGATGCAGTTTGATCAGTCGGATGAAGGCTGGGAAATGCCCACTGTGGCTGGCACCCTGTGGGCCACTGTTGGTCCTGACGGCTGCAAGGGAAGCAGGGAACGGAGGCAGTGCAGACGCGCTTTCCCTGGTCTGGGGAGTGAAGGAGAGAACTAGGACATTCAAGGAGGGGGTATTTACAAGGGGAGGGGCTCTGTGTCTAAATGCTGTGCGGGAGCGTCCCTCAGAGGCAGAGAGGATGGGTCACGCACAGGGGATAATGGGGGCATGGAGGGAAAGCAGAAGGACACCCTCCCATGGTTCCATTTTTGCAGCGGGGGCAGAGGCTTGGGGAGAGAGAAGGGATCTCAAAGTAGCCTTGCAGATCTGGGGAGACCCCTCCCCACCTGCGGTACAGAGATACTGAAGAGAAGATTCTACATCTAGTAGCAGATTGGGCGTCTGCTCGCCTTCCAACCCTGAGGTCCTAGGGGTCTAATGGAGGCTGGGATTCTAATATGCAAGGTTCTTGATTTCAAAGATTTTGAGTATCCAAGATTCCAGCACACTAAAATTGGAAAGTTCTAGGACTCTGGAATTCTTGGATTCTGGGGTTGGTGTCCACGTTCACCAATGCTTGCATATATTTTTTATATATATATAAATTTATATTTTATTTTTGGCTGCGTTGGGTCTTTGTTGCTGCACGCGAGCTTTTCTGTAGTTGCAGCGAGCGGGGGCTTCTCTTCGTTGTGGTGCGCAGGCGTCTCATTGGGTGGCTTCTCTTGTTGCGGAGCATGGACTCTAGGCGCGTGGACTTCAGTAGTTGTGGCACTCGGGCTCAGTAGTTGTGGCACATGGGCTTAGTTGCTCCGTGGCATGTGGGATCTTCCCGGAGCAGGGCTCGAACCCGTGTCCCCTGCCTTGGCAGGCGGATTCTTAACCACTGCGCCACCAGGGAAGTCCAACGCTTGTATTTTGCTTATCGGTTGATCCTTTTGAAAAGCGTCAGCCAGACGAGAGGGGATGGGGATTGGTGATGCTCGTTCACTCGTCATCATCCTTTCCAGGGAGTTTGCAATTTATCAGGGACCATGATTAAAAGGAAAAAGAAGACGTGCCGAGGGTGTGAGTTCAGGCCTGTGCTGTTTGGGGGTGATGTCAGGTGGTGTGACTCTGGCCCGGTGCTTTTTGGAGAGCAGAAGGCATCTTGTCCCACGGGTCCCAGCATGTGGGTGGCATTTCTGTGCCACCTCTGTGGTGCTCCCTCAGGGCCCCTCCCCACCTGCCTGGGGGCTTCCCAGACTGAGGATGGCTGGGCTCACCCCCCAGTGTCAGGAGCCCAGAGTGACCCTGAGAGTGGTCCTCGATTCACGGTTCTCCACATGATGATAACGTTTTTTCCCGCCACCCTCTCAACCCCATAGCTGAATCTGATATCTCGGCGAGGGGCTAGGAAGGGGTGAGAAGGGGCCTGGGTCTGATACTCCCGCACTTAGCCCCCAGCGCCACGGCTATTCCATTAGCCGGGAGCCGGGCCCTGGCACCAGGAGCCCCATTCCACCTGCTTGGTGCTCAGCACAGGGCATCAGTTCATGGCCCGACAGCCTGTGATGTCAGAGGCATCATCGTTCCATTTCCCAGAGAAGGGAATCGAGGCTCAGTGGGATTAAGTAGTACCCAGATGGGTCCGCAGTCAGGGCCTCTCTCCCATGCCCACCACTAGCCATGAACAGCAGGTCACACGGTGGTCCACAACGTGCTCCCCCTGCAGGGCCTTCTTCCTGCCTCCCTGACGTAGCCAGGAGGGTCAGGCAAAGGTGTGGGCACTGGGGGCTGGGACTTCATGAGCTACCCTTGCGTTTCAAGTGTGGACCACAGATGGGGAGAGTCTTCATCAGAAGGAATGATAGTGCAATGGTGAAATTTCAGGCACTGTGACAGAGTCTATCGGGGTTGGAGGGGTCTCACCTTCCCCACTGTCTCAAAGCACCGTTGAGCTATAGAAAGTGGGCTGGGCTGACCATCGAGCCCTACCCTCACCCATTGTACAGGTGGGAAAACTGAGGTCTAGGGAGGACTAAAAACTTGGCTTCTTATCCTTGTCTTTTTGCATTTTTGAAGTGGTGGAAAGGGACCAGGGTGCAGCTGGGTTGTGGGTGGGGTGGGAGGGTGAGGTTTGACAAGGCCCGGCACTCCCACCCCCTCCTCCCTCTTCCCAAGCCTCCCCCCCCCTGCTGGGGGGTTGAAGATGTGCTTGGGGGCGTCTGGTTACCTGGTTTCTGCATGTAACTCTGGGTACACCCCCTTCCTCATCTGTAAAACAAGGGGGTTAGGCCTGCCCAGGGTCCAGGGCCCCAACTTTTTATTATTTACCCATCAGAAAGATGTCTTCCAATAAGTTGTGTTTATTAGCTCCTAATGAAATGTCATTCCAAGTTGGGCTGGAGAGGTGGAAAGAGCTTAGCTGTTGAAATGAGACACAGCAGTGTTCAAACCCTGGCTCCTCTCCTTCCATTCAGCGAGGACTCACCCCTCCCAGCCTCAGGTAACTCATCTGAAAAGTGGGCATGCAGCAGGTCCCCATCCAGGGAGGAGTAAGTGAGATCGTGGGTGGAGGATGCCGGCTCCTGCAGGCTGGGATGGGCAGGAGCTCCAGAAGGCACTGGCCATGAGTTCGTAACTGGCTCTGGGCTCTGCACCAGGCAGGCCCAGAGCTCAGGTGCCGTTTCCATCACCCTCAGCAACCTGGTGAGGAAGCAGGCCCCGCACTGCCTCCTTCATAGACCAATGAGGGACTGAGGCACAGAGAGGCAAAGACATTCACACAAAGTCACCCAGCTCGTAACTAGAGAAACCAGAGTTGAGCTAGGCAGCATGATCCAGAGCGTGTGTGGCGGCGTGCGGGCCTGTGTGCGCACATCCACGCACGTACGCGTGCTCATCTGTGCGCTCACACTCGAGCAGAATCTTCCTGCAGATCCTCCGAGCAGCTGTGCCAGCTGTTCCCTCCCTTGGCCGAGCCGTCCCGACTAACGCACTGGCATCCTGCTGAGGGGACGGACAGCTTCTGGGGCTCTCCTCTCGTCAGCTCCGAGAGCAGCCTGGGAAGTCCCATCCCTGACTTCTCAGACCTTCGTTAAGGGTCCGGGGTCCCGCGGTGGAGACTCGTGGCCCCCTGCCCCCAGGCTCCTGCCCGTGTCTGAGGGTGGAAGGGAAGGCAGAGGTGTACCTCCAGACTGTAAGCACCGGACAAACCATTTCCTCTAGTTCTGATCTTTTTTGATAACCAGCGGCCTATGTAGGTGCTGGGAAATTCTTTGAATAAGCATTTGTTGGAAAATCTGCTTGTGTGGGTGGCAAAGACACAAGAGGTCTGGGGAAGGGTGTCGATTTCCAGGCACAGGATTTGTAGGGAGGGGGAGGCACAGTCCTGGGGCCCAGAATGGCCATTGACGAGGAGCGACAGAGGGTGGGTGTGGGGAGAGGGTGTCTCACCCCTCAGGTGCCAGCCCAGTGATGAGGAGAGGCTGGCGCGGGTTCCCCCACGGGCGGGGCATCCTTGGGCACTGTCACCTCACTCCCCCGAGCCCTTTCTGCCTTCCCCCTGCCTCCCTATTTTCTACCCAGTTTCTCCCCAGCAGAGGCCTCATGCCCTTTGAGTGGCCTGGGGGCGGGGCAGGGAGCTGACCTCGTGAAATCCGGCAACCATTTCCACTTCACCGATGGGGACAGGCAGATCCCCTGGCTCCTCAGGTCTGCTGGAGCCCCTCAGGCCCGGCCTGGCTATGGGGCAGCCCTTCTGCTCCTTTGATCCCCTGGGCGGCCACAGAGGCTCCTCGGGCACTGCCGGGTGCTGGCGATGAGGAAGAAGGAGCTCCAGCTGCTGCCCTTGGTGAGCGCACAGCCCGACCATAGCAGCTGGTTTTCAAAGAAATCATTTCTCACGCATGCCATCAAACACCCTACAAGGGAGCTATCACCCCATCTTACAGACTTGAAAATGGGAGCTTGCTGAGGTTGAGGCAGATGCCCAAGGTTGCACAGCTGGTTCCCGTGGCAGAGCCCAGCCTCAGCTCTGCAGCTTCAGGTCCACCGCTCTGGCCACCAAGTGAGACTGCTGTCCTCCCTTTTTTAGTGCTTGTCTTTGCTGACTGTCTTTCCCATTTAACGTGTCTTTAGGGAAGGGAATGCATGTATGTGTGTATCCATCCATCTATCCTTCCATCCATCCTTCCATCCTTCCTTCCTTCCATCCATCCATCCATCCATCCACCAATTCTTTCTTCCTTCCATCCATTTACCCATCCATCAATACACCAACCCACCCTTCCTTCCTTCTGTCCATCCATCCATCCATCTACCATCCAATCTTTCTTGAACTCCTCCCTGTGTAGAGTTGCTGACATGCAAGGTTGACCGGATCCCTGCTTACTGTCTAGGTGAGGCAAGAAGGAAAATTCTCCAAATCCAGAAAAGTGAGAAAGCGCAAGGCAGCCCCGGTGCAAAAATGTGCTTTCAGACCCCCAGCACTTTGTAGCTGAGATGAGACGTGGGCTCCACAGCTTTCAGACTTCTGGTGCTCCTTGGACAGGGTTTGGGGGGAGGGGGCAGCCTTTGGTGGATGGGGAGGGATTGGAGAGCCAGAGGACGCAAACCCTCACGCAGAAGGCACTGTGGCAAGAACCAGAAATGATGATGTGCAAAGGGGCCGGGCCAGTGCCTGCGTAGTTCCTTGAGGCAGGCTGCGTGGGGGAGAGGGAGGGAGGGAGGAGCCTGGTTAGCTGGGCCGCACGTGCCCTGCCTAATTCGGGCAGCCTCTGATCACTTCCAGCCAGTGTTTCTAGGGCTTATTTTTCAGAAGCAAGAATCTAAGATGTTATGTGCAATTAGCTGGCAACTACATTTGAAAAGAAGTTTTTAATACTGCACAGGCTAAACAGATCGTCCTTAGGCTGAGTGATTCAGCCTGAGCTGCCGGATTACAGCCTCTTGTCTGGCTCCTGCTAATGAAGAGCCTCGCCCCAGAAATTCTGCCACCTCCTGTCTGCCCCAGGCCTCCAGGGTGAGGACTGAATGCTGCCCAGGTTGAGCAGGTTCCTGAGTACCGGGCTGAGCCGCAGGCTGACCCTGGAATCCTCTCTTGGATGCCGGTAGAGAAATGTCCTATTGACAGATGCTGGTGTCTTAGAGCCTCTGGCCAAGGCTTGAGGTGACCATGCAGCCCTCAAATTCTTATAAACTGAAACATTCCACTGCCCTCCAACCCGGCTCTGGTTCCCTCCAACCCGGCTCTGGTTCCTTCCCTGTCTCTCCACAGTCTCCCGTGACTGTCTGGGGACAGTGCCCCAGGCCCCTGAAATTTAAGCATGTTCAGGAACGCACCTGATTCCTCATTTCCCCCTGCCCGGTATTTCCCAGCCCCCAGATCCCCTGTCCACTCTCCAGGGCAATTCTCTGGGGATAGTAATCCATGATAGCATTTGTTTAAAAACAAACCACAACACCCCCTTGCTTCCTTAGTTTTAAAAGGATAAGGACGAGGCTTGTGCAGGAGCGCCCCCTGGTGGCACCTCATCCCGCTCTGGTCCCCCTGGGCTGCAGAGCAGTGGTTCTCAAAATTTTCCATCTCAGAACCCCTCTGTACTCTTTAATTATGGAGCACCCCAGAGAGTTTTATGCCTTGTATAAAAACTATATTTTAACCTATATTTACAGTATTAGAAATGAAAACCGAGAACATTTAAAAATATTTATCAGTTCATTTAAAATAATAAGAAACCCATTACATTTTAACATAAAGGACATATTTTATGAAAAATTAATTATATTTCCCAAACTAAAAACATTTGGTGAGGAATAATCTCACCGTTTTACATTTTTGCAACTTTCTTTAATAATTGGATTAGTAGACCACAAATGAATCCCCACACCTGCTTCCTCATTCAATGGGTTACACATCACATAGGCTCTGGAAAATTCCACTCTACCTTGTGTGAGAAGAGAGTGAAAAAGGCAAATGATACCTGAGAATTATTATAAAAATACTTTTTACTCTGGACCCCAAGTGGTCCCCAGACCGTACTTTGAGAACTGTTTATTGGTATGGGGGCAAGAATATCACTGCAGGCAAACAGTATATGGGGAAACTAAACCTTAGGCCAGGTCTGAGGGGAGTCATGGGGAACGTGAGGGCTCAGCCCCTAGAGCTCATGTGGCAGTGACGGTCAGGGTGCACCTCCGCACAGTGCAGGCTGGGTGGGGCCTCCTGGGTCCTGAGGAAGCTGGCTTCTCGTCCACCTCAGCACTTCCCTTCCTGAGCCTTATCTGAGAGCGGGATGAGAACAATCCCTCCTCACAGGGTGGAGTTGCTGTGAGAACCCCGTTGCAAAATCCCCATGCAACGGGGCCTCCAACTATTACTGAACTATTAAATGCTTGCCGTGTTCTGGAAGTTCTGAGGAAGCCTCTGGCCTCTGGCTCTGTGGGCTGCTGCATCTGCTGTGGGATGTTCCCATCATGCTTTGGGGCACTCCCACTTGCTCTCTTGACTTCCTCCTACCTTCTCTGCTGGGGGCATTTTCACCTCTGTCTGCAGACCTTTCCACCCGTGTTCTGGGTGTTTCCCTCACCTGTAAAGGCATTCCTGTTTGCTCTGTGAGGATACTCCCTTCCCTGTGGGAGGCATTCCTAGGAGCTGATGGGGCCAACCCATCTGTTCTGTTGAGGGTGTCCCGCCTGGGAAGGCAGGGAACCCCAGGCTGCTCTCTGAGGAGGGTCCCGCTGCTTGGGGGGCGTGGCTGCGCCGGCTCCATGAAAGCATGGCCTCTTGCTGTGTAAGGCCAGGTGTGACCAGGCACCGTGTGGGATGAGCACCGTGCCCCTCACCCTGGAGTCGGGAGGATTCTTACCTGCTCTCTGCGGGGAATTCCACCTGCTCTGTGGGAATGAGAGCATGATCGATGGGGACGGGGGTGTCCGACAGGGATGTGAGTGTGCTCCCACGGCTGGGGGGTGGTCCCACCCGAGTGTGGCCACTCACGGAGAAGGTGCCGCCCATCAGCAGGGCACTGCTGATCCTGGGAGCGGGACTGGTGCCTCCCTCATGCCCAGAGGATCACAGGGAAGCCACCAGGGCTGTGGAGGCTTCTCAGTGGGAGGGAAAGGCCTGAATGGGGAGCGAGGCTGCCTTCTCACTCCACACCGAGCACAGGAGGAACATCCCTTCCAGTCTATGGAGAGTAGACCAGTCAAGGACTATTGCTTCCACTGACCCATTGGAGACTTTTGTCAGATGTCAGGTCAACAGACATGATAATTTCCCTTGTTTTACAAGGGAGGAAAGTGAGGCTCAGAGAAGGACTCTGACTTGCTAGACTCTTACAGCTCCTAGGTGACTGGAACTAGAGTCCAGACGTTAACTTTTATCCTGCAGGCAATGGGGAGCCATTGAAGGTTTTTGAGCAGGGGAGTGACATAGCCAGGCTGCTTTCTAGATGACTCTGGGGGTGAGTGGCCACCCAAGGGAGAAATCAAGACAGAGGAGGTGGGGGTGGGCTGGGGATGTGGCTCCCCCTTCCTTTCCGACCGCCCTGTCCTTGCCCTGTCTGTACACGGGGACCCAGGCTGTCCCTTACCTAGGACCAGACCGTGTGGCCCTGAGCCTGTCTCTGGTCACCCCCAGGCTGTGTGGCCTGCGAACCCTGCAGCCCTACGCCGAGAGGATCCCTGTGGTGGCCACCGCTGGCATCACCATCAACTTCACGTCCCAGATCTCCCTCACCGGGCCCGGCGTGCAGGTGCACTACGGCTTGTACAACCAGTCAGATCGTGAGTGTGGGCAGGCTGGGGACTGGGGCGGGGACCCCCAAAGCCCCCGCGGCTTCTCTCTGCCTCTGAGCTGTCCCTGGAAGCACCAAGAGGCTGGTCAAAAGGAGTGTGTGTGTGTGTGTGTGTGTGTGTGTGTGTGTGTGTATAAACATATGCAGCTTTGTGTGTGCTCACGTGTGCAAGGCAGTCATACGTGTTCACGAGGTATATACACTCATACCTACCCGAGTGTGTGCTGTGTGCATGTGCCCAGACATGTATGTCCACATGGACCGTGTACACAGGCCTGTGGGTACACATGTGAGCACGCGGGTGCCTCGTGTCTGCACGTGTTTTCATGCTGACGCGTGTCCTAATGGCTCCTTCCCTGTCCAGCCTGCCCTGGAGAGTTCCTCTGCTCTGTGAATGGACTCTGTGTGCCTGCCTGCGACGGGGTCAAAGACTGCCCCAACGGCCTGGATGAGAGAAACTGTGGTGAGCTGCCTGCCCACCCCGTCGCTCCTCTCTCCTCACCTCTGTGCTGGGCTGAGCCCACCCTTTCAAAACCCGCCCCCCACAGGCAGCTCCCATTAGCAGCATCCAGGAAGTAGGGCTCCCTCGCTGTGCTGACATGGAACGGTGGAAGCACAGAGTGAGGGCCACCCAGTGGGGCAGTGACAGGGACAAGCTGGGACCCAGGTGTCCTGACTCCCAGCTCAGGGCTTCTCCCCACCAGGCCATCACCCCCAGCCTTCTGCCAGGACAGCCGTCCAAGAAGGAACAGAGCAGATGAGGGAGGGTAGGACCAGAAGGGGGAAGGCTATCAAGAAGAGCCCAGCAGACCCAGGTTGGCCAAGGAGAGGATCCTTCATCTGCCTCCTCTGAGCGGGGTCCTCCACTGCAGGGGTTCAGACTGGAGCTGCCAACTCTTCCCGAGGTTGTGCTCACCACTGCCCAGCCCTGGCAGAAGGGGCTCAGGGTCCTGATGGCCCCCGAGCCAGGGCTCCCTCGGATCAATACCTCTGCCTCTGAATCCTGGCTTCTGGCTCCCAGAGTCACCATCAGTACAGCCTGTTCCAGTCTGATCTCCCCAGACCACCTGCATCCCATCAAAATTTTACATATGTGGGGAGAGAAGCAGGAGGGAAGGGAGGTGTGCCTTCCTCTGCGCTGATCCTCTGATCCTGCTCGTGAAGGTGCCTCCTATTTGGAACCAGAACATCTGGCGTCAAGTTCTGGCTCAGCCAGGTGACCTTGGAAAAGTCACTTCATTTCTGTTTCCACCGATGAAATGGAGCATCTCACAGGGTTGCTGTGACACTCAGGCGTAAAGTAGCTGAGAAAGAAATTTGCGATCATGACACGCGATACGATGCACAGTCACAGGCAGCGCAAAGTCCCAGCCTGGTGCCTCTGGCTTCCTCCCACCTGTCCCCTCCCTGTGTCCTCATACAGTTTGCAGAGCCACGTACCAGTGCCAAGAGGACAGCACATGCATCTCACTGTCCAGGGTCTGTGACCAGCAGCCTGACTGTCTCAATGGGAGTGATGAAGAGCTGTGCCAGGAAGGTAGGGTGGGGTACGACCAGGTATCTAGAGGGAAACCGAAGAATGCGCTCAGCCAGATAGCCCAGCCCTTCTGCATGCTTCTCCTCAAAGCTTTCTGCCCTCTTGTCCAAATGCTTCCCAACCCATTTATAAGTATGCCCATATGTCTGTCCATCCATCCATCCATCCATCCATCCATCCATCCATCTTCTGGTCTCCCCAACCATCTTGTCTGTCCATTGATTCACACATCCACTCACTCACTCATCCATCGGCCTGTCCAACCACCTATCTCCCTATCCACTAAGCCATCAATCTACTCACTTACTGGTTTACCCAACTGCCTCTCTGTATGTCCATTGTTCCATCCTCCAGCCATGCATCCACGGATCTCTCTAACTACATGTTTGTCCATTAGTCCTTACATCCACTCATTTATCCACCCAGAGAGCTGCTTGTCAGCCTTCTTACCAGACCATCAAGTCACCCATTTGTTGGTCTGCCCGATCTCCTGAGTCTCCAGTGTTTTATCCATTCGTCCATCCATCCATCCATCTGCCCAGCCAACCTTCACTCACAGACGACCCAGTGATATGCGAGGCAGAGTTGAGAAATGGGAATAAAAGACACCAAAGTGGTCCCTGCCCTCTGGGGATTATCTGATAGCAGAAAAAAAAAAAAAAATGATGGGTGACTCTCTTTGGCCCAGACCTTCTGGACATCATGTGCAGTAGCGTATGAAGACTGGAGAATGAGATCAGGCTGAGAAAGCTTCCTGGAAGAGGCAGGCTTTGAACTGGGCCTTGAAGGGAGGTGAAATTTAAGTAGCGAAGGAAAGGAGAGCAGGCGAAAACCGTGGAGGAGGAAGCTGTGCACGGTGAAGGCAGTGAGGTGCAGCTGTGTGGCTGGGGGGGGCAGGGCCCCGAGGGCTGCCAGGCTGGGAGGGGAGCTCAGCCTGATGGGAGAGGCAGAGCCCCGCTCTTGGGAGCCTCCCTGGGCTGCAAGTGGAGGCACGGGTCTGCCTTCAGGTACCATAACTGGAGGGAGGCGTAATCTTACTGTCAGGTGCCCAGGTCTGAGAGGGGAGACACTGCTTTCTCTTAACAGACCAGCGTGTGGGGTGCGGAGGGGACGTGGCCTTTAGGGGACCTTAAAGGAGCCTCAGGGAACCCTTTAGTGGGGTCAAGAGACCCCTCTCCGGTCGCCTCCTGGCCTCCTCCAGGCTCTGTCTTCCCTGGCCTCGTTTTGGAGGCTCCTTTGGGCTCAGGGACCCGCCCTCTAAGCCCTGCCCCCACCCCCTCTATTCCAGGGGTACCTTGCGGGACGTTCACTTTCCAGTGTGAGGACCGCAGTTGTGTGAAGAAGCCCAACCCACGGTGCGACGGGCACCCCGACTGCAAGGACGGCTCGGACGAGCAGCACTGTGGTGAGCCCTGGGGGCTCCGACAGGCTGGGCTGGGCGGCGTGCCCCTCCGCCTGCGGGGCCGTCCAGCGTGGGAGCGAGGGAGGTCCCCCCCTGCGAAGCTGGAGGGAGAGCTCATCAGTCTGTCCGTCTGTCTCTTTCTACCCCGCCTCTGCCCCCTGGTGTGGGTCCTGCCTGCCTCTCTCCCTCCCTCGCCCCTTCGTTCTCTTTCCCTGTCCCCTTCGTGTCGCTCCTCTGCTCGCCCTTCCTGCCTCCCCCTTCTCTTTTTCTCTGTGTCTGTTTCTCTGCGGCCGCTCGCCCTCTGTCCATCCCTGCCCCTCTTCCACCCCTAGACTGTGGCCTCCAGGGCCCCTCGGGCCGCATCGTGGGCGGGGTCGAGTCCTCGGAGGGTGAGTGGCCCTGGCAGGCCAGCCTCCAGGTTCGGGGCCGACACATCTGCGGGGGGGCCCTCATCGCTGACCGCTGGGTCATCACCGCTGCCCACTGCTTCCAGGAGGACAGGTGAGGGGGACGGCACGGGGACGTGGGCCGCGAGAGGTGGGGTAGGGAAGGCTGTGACGGGGTACGGTGTGTCTGAAACCTAAGCAGACAGAGGGGAGGGCGGTGGGAAGCCCCTCAGACTGGCTGCTCCGCCCCTTGGGTTCAGCCCTGGCTCCACCGCGAGCACGCTCTGTGCCCCTGGGGAGGCTGCCTGACCTCTCTACTTCTGGTATCTTGCTTTCAGCTGGGTCAGTGATTCATTTATTTGCTCCTTCATCCCTTCAACGATATTCGTTGTGCTCCTACTGTGTGCCAGGGGCTGTGCTAGACACTGGGGGACAGCAGAAAACAGAACTGCCTGACCTGGTCGTAGGCCATAAACCCCCCCCGCTCCAGGCATGCCTGTCTGTGACCTGGGGCGGGAGAGGTGGGGCAGAGAAACCCACAAGAAGGGACATCTCACCCTGCCCTGCAGACATCTTCCTCATCTCCGTGGTGGGCTGACAGCACCCACTCTCCACCCCTAGCCTGATGTCTGGTGTCCCAGACCCGCCCCCCAGCACGGCCAGTTCTGGACTCTGTCCCCACACCTTCTCCTCTGTCCTGGGTTTACACAGTCCTTGCCAAAGGCCTGGAGCCACCAGGGCACCCCCTCCCCTCACACTCAGCGAGGCAGCAAGCCCTCTCAGTGGTCTGGAGAACCTTCAGCCACTGCCTGTCCACGCTGCCACCATCACCCCTGGGTCACCCCGGCAGCCCAGAGCCCAGTTCCCTTTTGCATCCTCTGCCCAGGTGCCCGGGTGCCCTTCTGGGTGCGGTCTGACTACCCAGCTTCTTTCACTTCATCCTTGGCTCCCCACTGCCCACAAGGTAGAGAAAGACCTGAATGCTGACCCGGCCTCCAGGGGTCTGCACAGCCCAGTCTCTGCCAATTCCCCCACACTCAACTCCCTCCCCCTCCTCCTGAGGACTGGCAAGTTTCAGGGCGTTCCCAGCTGCCCCATCTATAAAGTGCACAGAAAAAAGGAAAGAATGATCCGCCAGCGCCTGGCACTGTGCTAATTTTTGTTACATACAAAGTCTTATTGAATCCCCTCAGGCACATATGAGTAGGTGATGCTATTCCCATTTTGCAGATGGGGTGACTGAGGCCTAGAGAGGTGCACACTCACCTCGGGAGGGATGACGCTGGAGCTGGAACCCAGGCAGGAGGGCTCCAGGGCCACCACTGAACACCATACCACCAGCCGCCTGGCCTTCCAGAGCAGGGCGGGGATGGGTTGGAGGCTGGTGTCCCGGGGGAAAGCTGGCTACCCTAGGGATCTGGGATGGGATCGGGGAGGCGGCCGCTGAGCGAGTCCCCGTCTCTGCCCTCAGCATGGCGTCCCCGGCGCTGTGGACCGTGTTCCTGGGCAAAGTGTGGCAGAGCGCTCGCTGGCCGGGTGAGGTGTCCTTCAAGGTGAGCCGTCTGCTCCTGCACCCGTACCATGAGGAGGACAGCCACGACTATGACGTGGCCCTGCTGCAGCTCGACCACCCCGTGGTGCGCTCGGCCTCCGTGCACCCCGTCTGCCTGCCCGCGCGCTCCCACTTCTTCGAGCCGGGCCTGCACTGCTGGATCACGGGCTGGGGTGCCCTGCGTGAGGGTGGTGAGCTGGACTGCGGGCAGGGGAGATGGGATGGGTCCCCCTCATGCAGCTTCTGAGCCTGGAGGTGAACTGGCAGGGGGCCCTGGGGCTCCCCTCCAGAGGCCCACTAGTCCTGGGATTAATTTGGGCTGGATTTCATGGGAAAAAACCTTTAACTATGGCCGTGGGCCTCTCCCCTTCCCTTCCTGCCAGAAGGGCATTTAAGGAGAACCAAGGTCATGGAAGGATATCCTAGGGGATAAGTGCGGAGTGATGGGGCAGGCCAGGGACCCCACAGCCCGTGGGCAAGCTCCAACCCTCTGCTCCTTGGACAGCGGGGGGTGGGGGGGTATGTGTCTGTGTTGGGGGGAGGCTCTTAATTATTAACACTTACCGCATGGAGGTTAGATTTTAGGGGAACATGATTTCATTTAATCCATCCAATAACCCTAGCTACTGGTTATCACGGACCCCATCTTAAGGATGGGGAAACGGAGGCTCAGAGACATTTAGCTGTGACTCAAAGTCACACAGCCAGAGAGGGTTGGAGCAGAGACTAGAACCCAGGACTATCTGACCCCAGAGCCCCTGCTGTTTGGATGCTGCCTCTCAGAAACATGAGTTTCTCCCCTTCCCGCCTACACTGACCGGAGCTGGCCATCCCTAGAGGCCAGCCCTCAGTTCTGTACATAACTACAGCCACGCCCTGCACCCTTCGCGGTGGTGCCTTTAAAACTGTGTACTGTGCTTTACAGTCTGGAGGTGGGCAGGACTGAGCGATAATTTAAGACGGAGAAACGGGGGCTCAGGTGAAAAGTGACATGTCCAAGAGCATGATAGGGAATAGCGTAAAACAAGGATGGGCCCACTTCCTCATTCATTCATTCAATGACACATTTATGAGCACCTGCTATATGCCAGGCATCGAGTTGGACAAAGGGAATATAAAGACAAACAGGAAACATGCTTTGGGGAGCTGACACGGATGGGGAGGTACGGGGGGCAGTGGCAGCCCGGAGGAAGGGCGGGCTGAGCTCAGGCTTGGAGGACAGGTCAGCAGTGTCCCAGCGAAGGGGAAAGGCATTTCTGATAAGAGCACAGGTGGCAACCCAGGGAGCCCTGAGGACACCCAGCACCAGAGGGGAGCCGGTGGATCTGGGTGCGGATCCGGAGCCAGGAGTCCTCCTCCTGACCTGCTCGAAGCATCAGGGCTTTGAGAAAAAGCACAGATGTCTGGGCCCAGCCCAGCCGAACAGACCGGATCTCCGGGTGGAACTAGGCACAGTGTTGATTGAAGCTCCTCGGGAGAAGTGCTGGCTGGACAGTGGGGAGACGCTGAGGAGTTTTAGGGGGGAGTGAAGGGGTGAGATGTGTGTTCTGGAAAAATCTCCCAGGGCTGTCAGAGAGCGGAGGGGAGGCAGCCAGGAAGCCTCAAGCAGGAGGGGTGGCGGGGGGAGGACCTAAGGAGGACCCTAGTCCAGATAGGCCCTGGGCAGGGTCGGGGTGGGGTCTGTCACCATGAGCTTCTCGGAGAAGGAGCCAGACAGAGTGATGGAGACGTGGAGGGCGGGGATGGGAGGGGGGGCAGAGCAGGAGCGAGGAAGGGGGCTCCTGAGATGCAAGAGGAGGAGCCACGGGAAGAGTGGGGGCCCCTGGCACCTCAAATCTTCTCACCTCTGCCCCCGACACCGCCGGGCAGGCCCCACCAGCAACGGTCTGCAGAAGGTGGACGTGCAGCTGATCCCGCAGGACTTGTGCAGCGAGGCCTACCGCTACCAGGTGACCCCCCGCATGCTGTGTGCCGGCTACCGCAGGGGCAAGAAGGATGCCTGCCAGGTGACTCCTGCGGGATGGGCCAGATCGGGGAGAGAGGGCGCTGCTCACGTCACCCGGGGCCTGCTGCAGCCTCACGGCAAGGTGGGCTTGGCTGTCCCCACTTTATGGATGAGGAAACTGAGGCTCGGGAGGTTGAGAGACTTGCTCCAGGTTGCAGGCCCCAGATCAGAAGAGACCCCGGGGGGCAGGGCTGAGGCCCAAGCCCAGCTCTGCTCCTTGCCCTCCGCGAGGCGCTTTGCCCAAGTGAGGCAGCAGAGAGGACTAGAGCCCACAGAAGGCAGGCGGGGCTGGGCAGGGCGCAGGGACACACATCCACGCTTCCGCGAAAGCCAGGCCCTGCTGGAGGCCAGGCTGGGCTGGTTTGGGCCGCCTCCATCTATCAGAGGCTTCCAAAGGGGACGTGTCACTCAGAACATCCCCAGCAGTCGGGACCCTTGCCTGGAAGGGGATGTCTCTACCCTGACGTGGCCCTGTCTCTTCCCCTCTTGCAGGGCGACTCGGGCGGCCCGCTGGTGTGCAAGGAGCCCAGTGGCCGCTGGTTCCTGGCGGGGCTGGTTAGCTGGGGTCTGGGCTGTGGCCGGCCCAACTACTTCGGCGTCTACACCCGCATCACAGGTGTGATTGGCTGGATCCAGCAGGTGCTGACTTGAGAAGCTGCCCCCGCAGCGCAAGGGCCCCCACCTCTTGGACTCAGAGAGCCCAGGGCGCCCACCAGGCAGGGGAGCAAGTATTCTGCCGGTGGCAGGGCCCCGTGGGGACAGGAGGTGGTGTCTCTCCTCTCCCGCAACCTGTTGCCTGACATCTGCCCCAGTGAGGACACAAGGAGGGAGAGGGGCCATCAGCTGGTGGTCAAGACTTCCCCTGAGGGCCTGGGATGGTCACCAGGCCCGGCTGGGGGGGTTCACATCCAGCCTGTCCCCTCCTGATTCTCTCTCCTCCTTCCCCTTCCTCCGCTGCTGACTTTGGTGGGCAAGGGTCGAGCAGCAGTCATGTGGCTGCCGGGCCCCCCGCCTGCCCCCGCCCCAGCGCAGAGGCTGCTGGGCCAGCATCCTCTCCAGACAGCAGATTCCAGCCTTTGAAGCCCTTGGCCTAACTTGAGGGGTGGGGGAGGAAGGTGCCCCCGCAGGAAGGGCCCTCAGAGCCCTGGAGACAGCCAAGTGGGCCAGCCGCCACTGCAGGCCAAAGGGTGGGGAGCCCCAGGTCCAGGGTCCTCCCATGCCTACCTGTTCCTCGGGCCTTCACTGCCCACTCTCACCTGGAGGTGAGCTCAGCTGCCCTGTGGAATAAAGCTGTCTGACCCGAGGTCCTGTTCTGGGGATTGAATGGGGCCCCGGGCACCAATCTCACGCCTTTGACTGAGCAGCCCCTGTTATCTGCTCAGCCTGTTGGCTAAGCGTCCAGAAGACCAAGGGGTGGGGGCGGTCAGTGGGGGCAGCGGCGGCCTCCAGGGCAGCTGCCTAGGTCCTGGGAGCAACCCCAGGAAGGCAATGGTTTGGTGCCCCTCAGGTCAGAGTGAGGGCTGGGACAAGTGATGCACTCCTTCTGGAAGCCCGGAAGGAAGCTGAGGGGCAGAGAGTGTCATGATCGCACCAGGGAGGGGTCAGGAGTGGAGCCTGGAGCGGAAGCCCCATCTCCTGATTCCCAGGCTGCCGCTTCCCCTCTGGCACGGCACTGCCTCTGCATTCTGAGTCATTTATTCAGGGAGCAGCTCCAGGCTCCTACAACGTGCCGAGGGCCGCACTGGGGTCACAGAGCTGCACGGAACTTGGCTCCTCATCTCGGGAGGGGTGGGGATGCTGACCCAGGGTGAAGGGGCTTTGGGGTAGACTGCAACTCGGGAAGGCTGCCTTGGAGGAGACTTGGGGTTCAAAGGTGGCCAAGGTGGGGAAGAGCATTCCAGGCAGGGGAACAGCATGTGCAAAGGCAACAGTCCCCAAAGGCAGTGGCCTGTTAGGGAACAGTAAGTTGTTTTTAGTTGGAACAGAGGTTGGCAGGGGTGGTGGTGGGGTGGGCGGTAGGGCTAAAAAGGAATGCATGGGGAGGGGCAAACTGAGATTAGATGGCAAAGAGCTTGGAGTGGAGCTATGAATTGACCCTGGGCGCTCTGGGAAGCCGTGGAAGGCTCTAGAGCAGGGAAGTGACCGACACAGGATGGATTCCCATTTTAGAACCACCACCGGCACCAGCCTGGAGGAAGTGGGAGGCAGGGAGGCCGGTAAGGAGGCCACTGTGGAATTCCAGGGAGAAGAGGATGGATCCTGGATGGAGCAGGGCAAGGAGGATGGACATAGGGTTGAAGGACCCTTACTGTCCTCCAGGTGCCTCAGTGGATGGGGTGACATGAGGGAGGAGCCACCCAGGACCACTCCCACCCAGGGCACCCGGGGAGGGAAAAGCTCTGGGAAGGTGTCATGAACTTGGGATGCTTCTGGGAGGGAGATGTCCAGGAGGCAGGCGGAGCTTGAGAGAGGTTTGGAGGAGGGATTTTAGAGCTGCCCTGCAAGGACGGTGGTCCAGGGAAGACGGAGGAGGTGGGGGAGACACAGACTGCAGACGTGCGGGTCCGGAGGAGGCTGAGGGGAACTGAGGTGGGTGGGATCTTAGCAGCCAGGGCTGTGGCCTGAGTGGGAGTGGTCAGGGAGGCCTACAGGGCCGGGCCCTGGTGGAGGGGAGGAAGGGGGGTGTCAAGGGCGGACAAGTCTTTCTTGGAGCCCGGCTGGGAGGAGAAGGAAGCGGGGAGCCTTGGAGGGGGCCTAGTGTCGAGAGGGTTTTCAAAGGTAGACAGGGAACGGCCATCGCATCCATGTGTGGAGAGCCCTCCACCCGCTGGGTCCTGCCTGTGGAGACGCTATGGGGGGACACCTTTGGGGTGGGGGCAGGACTACCCCGGGTGGCCCTCAGGGATCTCAGAGGGGGAGAACACTGCTGGAGGGTGCTTTGCTAAAGTGCAAATTCATGGCCATAGTAGGAATTAGGGGGTAGGGGGTAATCTGTCCTTTTAACAAGGCTCCTGGTAACTCTTTTGCAAGCAAAGCTGGACACAAAAAGCGAGGTCAACTTCAGAGAGCCGCGTGGCCCCAGGGCGAGTGGTGAGGTCCCCCCGGGAGGCTTCGGTCAAGGGGAGCACTGCTTTGCAGAGATGTCCCCTGGCAGCGCTCAACTGCTGGGGGGCGGGGCTGGGGAGCCAGGAAGACACTCAGTAGGACCTGGGAGGTGAAGGAACTGGCCAGGCGGGGTGGGGGTCCCGTCAGACTCTGAGAGAAGATGGAGGGGAGACTGGGGGTTGTATTTCCTAGGACTTGGGGCAGAGGGTGGAGGTGACCAGAAGCTATCACAGCAGGAAGCAGAGGGGACGTCCTGCTAGGTTAGGAGGGAGCTGAGGTGGTAGGGTGAAGCCAGAAAGGAGAGCACCTTACCTGAATGGCGAGGTGAGACTGGGAATTGGGACGTAGGGAGCCAGGCTTGGGAGGACCTGGTATTCTGATTCCCAGAGGCCCAATTCCCTAGCCCTCAGCACCCCAGCTAACCTAGGTCTGCCTGGAGGCTGGAAGAGACCTGCGTGACTCCAGGGGGCGGGGCCTTAGAAGTCACCTGGTCCACCCCGTCACTTTACTGTTGAGGAAACTGAGGCCCAGAGAGGGGAAGGTACTTTCCAAAGTTCACCCAGCCAGGCAGAGCTGGTACCCTCGGTGTCCGGCCACGGGACAGAGGATGCAACCGTGATGTGCACCCCCCCAGCACACACGGGAGAGTGACAACAGGGCGGGGTCCCTGGGCTTTATGAAAAAGCCCCATTACCTTTGGGCTGTCTACACCACCTGTCCCCAAACGTGGCCCAGAGAAAGAGAGGGAGACAGCCGGGCTGGCTGTTTCTTCAGGTTTTATTACGCGGTGGTGTTGGACACCGCTGGGAAGCAAGTATCCAGCTGGGGAGGCCGTAAATGCAGGAGGGGCCCCTTGCTCAGCGCCTGCCACCCCAGACTCTCCCTTTCCCTTGTCACCAGCTCCTGAGTGGCCCCGCTGCCCCTGCTGAACCAATGCCTCCCTTCCTCCTGGCCAGGGCACTGTGCGGCCGGCAGTACAGACAGCAGGGGCGCGGGGAGCAGGCAAGGTGAAGGCCGAGTCACCCATCCCCTCCTTCAACAGCGCTAACGCCACGCCCTTCATCGCCCACCAGTCCCTCCATCTCCATCCTGGGCCGGGCAGGTCCGAGTCTGCGCCTTGTGCCCCCCCCGAGGGCTTTCGGGGACCTTTGCTCCTCTCGTTAAAATCACAGCAAACCTGAGGTAGGTAGGGCAGGACGTGAACCCATGTGACAGACAGGGAGACCAAAGGAGGTGATGGGACTGGGCTGCGGGGGGAGCGCATCTGCCATGCAGCGGGGGGACCTGAGGGAGGGGACGTAGGGGCCTGGGAGACACAGCTGGACAGCGCCACACTTTGACCACCCGCAGGCGGCTCCGCCCAGGGGTCCCAGGGCCCACATCAGGCCTTGCGAGGTCCCAGTGGGCCCCCACCCGGCCCCCGGAGGCAGGGGTGAATCATAGCCCCGCAGGTGTAGACAGAGGTGACAGCGGGGAGAGCTCTTCCTCCGCCTCGGGCTGGGGGCCCACCCCGTGGTACAAAAATAAAGGATTTCAGAACGGAACCCGAAGTCCCTGGAGGCGATCCAGGGCCTCACATCCGGGTGCCTCTGGCTTGTAACAGCTAGAAAATAAGAGGGGGCAGGGAGACGGGGTGGGGAGTGGTCAAAACACCGGGAGGAGGATGAGAGGGTGAGGCCGGTGAGGAAGGGGTAGTGCAGGGCCAGGAGCAGGGTGGAGAGGAGATTGGAATGGAGGGAGGGAGGGGTGGGGAGAGAGGGAGAGAGAAAGAGTCAGGTGAGTCACGAGGTCCTTTCTGGGAGGAAGGAGGGGGGCTGAGGCCCAGAAAAAGTGTATTCAGAGCTGAGCAGGAGGGGAAGCGGGGAGAGGACCCAGCTCGCCCATTCGGGGGCCCCATGCCCCACCTTGGGCCGGGGATTGGCTGCCTAGGAGGCCACATCCTGCCAAGGCTCTGGCCAGGGGGTCGAGGCCCAGAGGCTGGTCACCACTGTCTCAGGCAGAAGGTCACAGAGAGCAGCTGTCCGTCCCCATGTTTGAGGCAACTGTGGCCCAGAGAGGGACAGTGACTTGCCCAAGGTCAGAGAGCAGGCAGATAAGACTGAGTGGGGGCTTGTGGGCACCTGGCCAGGGCTATTTCTGCCACAGCCCAATCCTCAGCCAGCTCCGGCTGCCTTCTCCTAGGCCGAGGGAATCCAAGTGTGGCCTGTCCTTCCCACCCCCGCAGCAACAGGGAACCCAGTGCCTCGAGGCTGTGATGCAGGGATGAGGTCAGGGCACCTGGCTTCCGTTTCCCTTCCCTCCTTCCCAGTGTGGCTCTGATGCTGCTGGGCAGGTGGGAAAGAATTTCCTCCCCCTTTTGTCTCATCTCAGAGCCTCATCCCCAAGGCCAAGATAGGCTGAGAGACTTGGGGGAGGGGAGAAAATCAGCCGGAAGTTCGGCTCAAGTCCAAAAATACAAGAGATGAGCACCCTCCTGGCTTCCGCCCCTGCCTCCAGCTCTGCCAAGCTACAAACCAGGCGTGGCAGCTCTGGGGGCGGGCGAGGGGCCCAGGAGAAGCCCTCACCGCAAGCGCAGCCTCAGGTCTGAGGGGGCGCAGACGGGAACCTGCAAGGAGGAAACGTGAGGAGGTGAGGCGCTGCAGCAGGGTGGCCCGGCCTCAGATGTGCCCGGCGGGGTCGGCGGGCACCAAGGAGGTGCAGCTGTGCCCCTCTGCCCCGGGCCCGGAGGCGGGAGGTGGCAGAAGGGGTGCGGGAGGCGGCAGGCGGGATGCTCTGGGATGCGGTGCCGGGGCACCTGGGTGGAGGGCACAGGAGACTGGGACCACAGCAGCCCCGGGATGGAGGTGTGAGCAGGCAGAGAGAAAACCCGGACAGGGGCAGAGAGGGAAGAGGCAGGGTGCAGATGAGATCCAGGAGGAAGAAGAGGTGGATGAAGATGAGGCAGGACCTCCGGCGGGAAGCGGAGGAGGAGGAGGCGGTGGTGAGAGGGAGGAAAGGTTAGCGGGATCCTGAGATGACTGGGCTGCAAAGAGAAAGTGAGAGAAGGGATGGTTATGCAGGTGAGGCGCCAGGCACGCGGCTGAGCTAACCCTGGAGGGCCCGCCCCCCCGGCCGTCCCGGGACCCCAGGCTCCGCAGCGGGCTCCGGCGGGGAGCCGGCGGGAGGCACGGCCTTTATTAGCGATCGTTCTCCTCGGGGGTTGGCTGCACCTTTCTGCTGCGTATCTGCCTCCACCTCCACCTGCACCTGTGCCACCTCCACCTCCTGCCGCTGCCGCTCCTCCAGCTGCTCCTCCGCGCGCTGTGGACCAGCCGGCAGACCCAGGGAAGAAAGAGCGCAGAGCTAACGAGGGGGCCGGGCCCGCTGGCGGCTGTCCCCGCAGGCCCCCATCTCAGCGTGAAGGGGACGGGCGGGGGGCACCTCCCGGGGAGGGGAGTGCTACAGCCACAGAAGCCGGGGCATCTTGTCGGATCCCCGGGGAAGCCTGCGAGGGGCCTGGGGGAACCAGCAGAGGGTGGGGTCCTGCTGAGGATGCTCACGGTGGGCCTGGCTGCTGGGACGTGGAGCAAGGCTGGGGGAGGGGTGTCAGAGGAAGGGGGTGGGTGTGTGGCCAGGGCAGCCTTGAGGGCTGCCTGGGAAGGCCTCGTTTTAGGAGGACCGACCCAGAGCAGAACTGAGGCCAGGGGAGGCCCGGGCAGATCCGAGATGTCGGCAGCAGGCTCTCGCACCCCAGGTCCTGAGGCCTCTCCCAGAGACGCAGGAGCCGCCAGCTCACCTTGCGTCCTTGCAAGGCCGCGCCGGCCGCTGGCCCCCATGGGGCTGGGGTGGGCAGGGGAAGCCACAGCCCAGGGAGGCAGACGGCCAGACGGGAAGCGGAGTTCCTAAGTCTCCGGCACATAGGGACAGGCTCCTAGAAGGAACGGTCTCCCTTCTTCCCAGCCTGCCTAGCTGCCTGCCCCACTGGTCCTACCAAAGGCCCCTCAGGCTTCCAACCAGCTCTGCGTCCAGGGTGGCAGGACCTCCGATGAGCCCCCTCCCCCCCAGCCAGCTGATGCTGCCTCACAGGCCAAGGTGGAAACACAGGGCCGGACCCCAAGGGCTCCAGACCCCTCTGACGCTGAGTCCTAGGAGGGAGCCTGCGGGAGGGGCGGGATTAACGGTTCAGCTTCCCTGCCCCAGCCCAGGCCCCTGGGAAATAAATGGGCCCTTTGGATCCCAGAAGTTGCAAGCTGGGGGTCCACCCCTCTCACTCCTCTGAGAACACAACCAAGGTGCCCAGAGGGGGCGGGACTAGTCCAAGGTCACGCAGAGCGCTCACACCACGCCCAGACCCCTAGTCCAGTGCACTCCCCCTTGTGCTACGCTGCCCCGTGGCCGCCATGCGACCACCATCCAAGTGGCATCTAAGTCCACCCTCGCCGTGCCCTGGGGATAATCTCATCTCGTTGTCCCCCAAGTCTGGGCCTGGGTAACTGGCGTGAGCAGGCAGGACGGTGGGTGGCATGGGATGGATGGCATCGGCTGTGAGCAGGGGGTCAGGCGTGTGCAGCGGGAGGGAAAAAGAAGCTCGGATGGCTACGTGGAGGGCGGCGAGGGGTGGGAGGAAAGGCAGGGAGGCCGAGGTTGGGGCAGGGCAGGGGCTGGGGCAGAGGGCTCACCTTGGTTTTGCGGCTGGACTCGGAGCTCAGTCCGTGCGGGGAGCTATAGAGCTCCTTGGACACCACGCACAGGAACTCTGCCTGGTCCTCGCTGCCGTAGTTGTAGGAGGAGCCGATGCTCACCAGCTGGAGGGGCGGAGCATGGGGAGAAAACGATAGGATGGGGTTGAGGGGACGGGGTGGGCGGACACCGGCACTTGTCAACTGTGCCCTGACCTTGCTGTCCCATTCAGGCCCGTCCCTGGGTTTCCGGAGGAAACAAAGTCAGAGTCCTCTCCCCCTCCGCCCCCGCCTATGGCTCTGGGCTATTCCAGGGCCAGGCCCCCCGACGTGGCTTGGCTGGACCTGGTCCTTAGAGGAGGAGGGTTAGCACCGCTGTTCCTCTCCCATATCTAGCAGGCAACGTCCTAAAAGCAGGCAGAGGCCTGTAATGGGCAGGCTGTCTCCCTCTGTCAGATGTGGCTGAGGCAGCCCCAGAACCAGGCTGCAGGATGGGGTTGGCATGACCTGGTGGAGCTCCATAGAATATTCTGTTCACTGTTGGAAGCAGAGGTAGAACAGGTCGCCCGTTCCTTACGCCAGCGGTCCCTGACTTGCCCGCTCAGCCTTTGAGAGCCCATGCAGTTGCCAAAGACTCCCTTAGGCTTTCAAGAGTGGCCCCACCTTTGTTCTGGGGTCCCTAAAATAACCACACCTGCAGGGCCCCTCCCGACTGATAAAGGTCCTGCACATGGTGGGTCTCGTTCGGCCCCCAGGAACCCTCATTCTGCAGACAGACAGGAAAACTCAGCCCCTTCGGCAGACGAGGTTTGGAGAGGTGGTCAAGTCCCACAGCCAGGAAGAATCTGAACGTGAATGGATTCAAATTCAGGATTTGAATCTGGGACCCCGAGTCCTCTCGGGGGTCCTATAGACTTAAATGCTTCTATTAATTCATAGGATGCTAGCTGGCTCCAAGGTTTAGAGGCCTACTCTGGGCTAGGGACTTTATCCACGGTCCTTCTAATCTACACAACATTCCTGCAAAGGAAGCACTACTGGTCCATGTCACAGATTAGGAAACTGAGGCCCAGAGAGATACGCCTTGCTCAAGTTCACACAGCATGTCAGCGGCGAGGTCTAGATATGAATCCAGGCTTCCGGCTCCTGGACTGGACTAGTTCCTCCATCCTGCCCGGCCATCCTGGGAAGCCTGGCCTTCTTCAATCTCCAGGTGCAAGGGAGCTTGTAAGGATAAAGGGTAACCCAATGCTTCCCCTTCTCTAAGGGCAAATTTGACCTTGGGTTAACTTGTGGCTCTGATCCTCTGGAAACCTCAGAGAGGTGTGACGTCAGCTGCATTACTAGGGCAACACCGTTTATGATAAAAATCTCTCCTGCTGGTAAACTGCATAGGTACTGGGAGGAAGTACAGGTCACCATAAATACCTCACGGGAAGCCGCTGCTCTGGGCTGCCCTGAATGTGGCAATGCTTGGAACTGGGCATGTCCCTCGCGGGGACCTGGAATCTATGCCTGTGGAATTGTTACACAAGGTGTGGCCCCAAGGGGACCTCCGCTCTCCTGTGTGGATCTTGTCTCCTCGCACCAGAGCTGTCGCTTGGGGGCCAGAGACTCACACACTACGGTGTAGACCACTACCTGGTTGCTGGGAGGACTCCCATTAAAGATGATTCCCAGGAGCTGCCCTGCGGCCACTGGGGCTTCCCTCCTCTCTCCTTCCTGGTCAGTCTGCTGCCAAGTGTGGCCTTTCTGAATCTTGTTTAGTCTGTCTTAAGACCCCGGGTGGGGGCTGCAGTGGGCACCCCAAGGCTGGGGCTGCGGGAAGGGAGGGGCCTGCTTTGCCTGGGGGTGTGGCCCAGCCCACCTGCTCGAAGCGCCAGCCGTCGGACATGGTGGAGACCATCTGCGTGAGCTCCTCCTCCTGGCACTGCAGCACGCGGTACACGTGCTTGGGTGGGACCTGCAGGCAGAGGGGGGACGTGGAGGGCACCTGTGGGAGTGCCAGGCACCCCGGGGGCGGGAAGAGCACCTGTCCTCCCCCCACCATCTACCCCCAAGAAGGACAGAAGTGGGGGAGGGGAGATGGGAGCCATGTTCTGAGTACCTACTATGTGCCAGGCACTCGACGTGCATGTTCTCACTTAATCCCTCCAAAAGCCCTAGGAGTTATGGGATGTTCATGGAAGTTCAGAGAGGGTCAGTTACTTGCCCAAGGTCACCCAGCTAAAGAGTAGCAGAGCCAGAATTGGAACACAGGTGATACAAGTGGGAAAGGAGGAGGGGCTTAGGGGACATCCTGGGGCACTAATTGAGGCAGGTCCTCCAGGGGACGCGGGGCACCCTCTCTTCAATCTCCTGGGGCTGGGAGACGGTGCCTCACTACCCATTTCCCACCCTCCACGTCTCCCCCAAGGTGGGCAGAGAATCTCTCCAGCTCCTCCTACAGCCTGGCCACTTAGGCCTAGGGTCCAAGCTCAGAAACTCCAGCTCCAGAAGCTTGTGCCGTGACCTCCAGGGGACCACCTGAGCCCATGAAGTGGACGATGTAATAATCCCACATTGCCTCCCACAGGGGCCCCTGTACCTCCACAGGGACCCCATTTTGCCTGGGAGGAAGGGAAGGGTGGGCAGTTCTCAGCACCTCTATATTCCACAAGAGGAAATCAAGGTCCAGAGAGGGGTGTGATTGGCTCAAGGTCACACAGCAAACAGAGCCGAGGCAGGGAAACAACCCCGAGTCCGTCTCCCAGTCTGGGGCTTTGCTGAACAGTTTGGGAGCTGGACAACCACTCCTCCCCTTATAGGAGAGCTTGGCCTCGCCAAGGAAAACTGGCTCTGCCTCTCCCAACCTTCCTCCTGACCCCCCTCCCCCGTCCCCGCCACCCCCTGCCCTGGCCAGGGATGCCGCCCCGCCGCCCTGCAGCCCCCCGACCTGTGTGACGGTATAATCCTTCTCCTCCATCCGGTCTTTGATGATCCGGATCAGCGGGCCGATGTTGTAGAACTCCGCTTCCTCCAGGACCCCTGGCACAGACAGAGCAGCACCCCACCCCCGTCACTCCCACTGCCCCCGTGCCCCGTTCTCACCTTGTCCCCTCCCCCTCCACCCCCTGCTCCAGTCACACAAGGGTGATGAGCCTCTGAGTTGGGGTCAGGCAAGAGGGAACACTTCCTTCCTTGGGTCCCACACTCCCTGTAGTAGGGGTGAGAGGCTGCCATTCAGGGGCACTATATCCCTGCTGTGCTGAGCACAGGACCCAAGGGTGGCTGCCAGCCCTCTAGTCTGGGGCTGTCCAGAGGCAGTGGGCCCGTTGGGACTGGACCCTATGCCACAGTGAGAAGGGGCTTGGGTGGCTCCCGATTACATGTTCCCATTTATGAAGCACATGCTAAGTGCCAGGCACCGTGCCAGGCATGTCACACTCTTCACTGCAGTTAATTCTCAGCACAAGAAGTAGGTACTTTCATCACCCCCACTGAACAAACAGGGAAACTGAGGACCAGGCAAAGCAGCAGCTGTGCAGGGCCACACGCCTGGCACTCGGCAGAGCTGGGATTCACACTCCAGTTCCTCTGCCTCCTAAACGCATAATCTTCGTGCACGTGCACCTCTCCAATCCCTACACTTCACAGTTTGCAAAGCCCCTCCCGTGCTCACCACAAGCCCCAGGGTCATGGAGGAAGCAGGCGTTATTGTCCCCATACTGTTAAGGAGACCGAGAGTCTTAGAGACTGAGCGAGTGCCCTCTCCAGTGAAGGGGACAACCCTCGGCCTTAGGACTCCCCTAAGCTCCTGCGGGCGGGGCAGAGACACTTCCTGTCCTTTCCATGACTGGACTCTGGGCTCCCCGGGGACAGGGCCCATGTCTGATGTCCCCGGCGCCCACACCCACCTAATACAGAGGACACAGTGAGCGAGTGTTACTGCCAGGATGCCCCCTGTGGAGCCCTGCAGATGACAGACAACTAACTCTGCATCACGGGTCCTCAGTGCCAGGCACTGTGCTCAGTGACGCACTTGCATTAGCTCCTTTTATCCTCACAGCAGCTCAGCAAGGTGGGTGCTGTTGTCACCCCATTCCGCAGATGCAGGCATGGAGGCACAGAGGGATAAGTGACTTTCCAGGTGTCACACAACTAGTCAGTTTCCCCCTGGATCCCCTGGCCCCTTGGATCGGGGCTCTAGCCCTGTCTAAAGGTGCTGGGAGTGCCAGGGCTTGACAAACCCAGAACCTGTAAACAGGTGTTGGCCGTGACGCTGGAGTGTTTACCTGCCCTCCCCATGGGACCTACTCCTGGGCCCAGGCCACGCCCATGGTACCTGCTGCCCCAGGGGCTGCCGGGAAAGCTGTGGGGCTCCGCAGAGCCGATGCCTACAGCGGGCTCTGATTTTGAAGCTGTGGCCTTCTGGGGAGCCACCTGGCTTCTCGATCATTGTGTCCCACAGGGGTCAGGAGGGAAGACCGTGGGCCCGAGTGAGGAGGGAGGGGCTGTGCTAGACACCTCCAGGGTACAAGCCCCGGCACTCAGGACATCTGGTTTTCCCAGAACATGTCCCTAATGTAGATCACCGCCCCTCCTTCATATACACAAGTGGAGACTCAGAAAGGAGAAGTGACATGTCCAAGCTGGCCTGGCTGGGTCAGGTGACCCAGAGCCACACCCTGTGCCCTACGGAAAAGTGGACTTGGCACCCCTTGCTCCTGGCAGGGGCTCTGCCAACAAGCCTTTCTCCCAGGCAGGCATCCGGTCTTTCTCCCCACTGTCTGTTGGGCCCAGAAGTGGGCATCTACAGGGCCTCAGCCAGCCAGGCCTGGGAGGGACCAAAGCCCTGCTGGAGAGCAGGCTCCGCCCACCCCTGCTTCACCCACAACTGTGCTGCAGGGGCTGCCCGATCTGGGCAAGGAGTCACCCACTCGACACACCTGCGGACCCACGTGAGCCCTCACCACGCATCTGAGATACCCCATCACCCAGACAAAGAGAGCCACACCTCTCCCCATGGCCATCTCCACCCACAACTGGCTTCCCAGAAGGCCAGGGGAAAGGGCATCCCTGCCCAGCCTCACTGGCTCCCTCTATCCTCTGCTTCCGTGTTTCTGTCACCTCCCCAGCAGCACCCAGTGGAAGCATGGGCCAGTCACCTTGGCACAGTCCCTAGGCTCAGCCTGGACACAGGCTTTGGGAGTCAGTCCTCTCAGGAATGAGAAGAAGCAGGAAACATGGAAGAAAGCAGATGTCCCCTGAGGACAGCCGAAATGGCTCTGCGCCTCCACAGGAGGCCCCGGCAGACTGCAGAGGGCAGGGCTAGGGTATGGGCCCCGGCCTCCCCGGGACCAACTCACCCTCCTCAGCCATGTCCTTGTCCAGCACCAGCTTGCCATGCCGGAGGAAGTTGAGGATGGGCCCGAAGTAGGTGGGGTCGCGGTCGATGAGGTAGGCCCCGGTCTCATCCTACAAAGGTGAGGGGCACAGGCAGTGAGAGAAGAGTGAGCCCCGCTCCCCTGCCTGACCTCTCACTTCAGTCTCAGTGAAGGATCAGAGGGAGGGCGGGAGGGGGCGGAGTGTCTGCTCTTCCCCGGAACAGAGTGTCCTGATGGAGTAAAAAGGCTTTGGGGTCAGATGCACCTAGGTTCAAACCCTGCCCCGGCTTTTTCCTGACTGTGTGACCTTGGGCCAGTGGTTTGGCCTCTCGGAGCCACCCTCTTCTTTCCCATAACTGGAGAGCATGTGAGTATCCAGTGAGGTCTGAGTGGCACCTGACCCAGCATAGGGCTCAGGGATTGTCCCTCTTGGAGGTTATCCCCTGAAGCCAGCCCTACACTGTCTCCACCAGATCCCCTGGCATTCTGGGGATGTTTACAAGTTTCCAAAAGAGCCACTATCTCATTGGATACCCTCAGCCTGCAGGGAGGCAGAGCAGGCATCAATACAACTCTACAGAGAGGAAACGGAGACATCACCAGGTGAGGGGACTTGCCCAAGGTCACAGCATCAGAGGGTCAGGCAACAGGAGAGAGGGGGCCTTAGAGGTCATCGCCAGGCCAGCCCTCTGGGGTTACAGACAGAAGGCTGAGCAGGATAGGGTTTGACCCAAGGTCATGCAGGAGGTTTGCAGCAGAGCCGAGATGGGAACCCAGAAATGGTGCCCCAGGCCAGCGCTCCTACCTGATGAAGCCCAGCTGAGAAGGCACCCCGGGATTTCTCCACCCAGCTCCCTGTACTCCAAGGCTACCCATACCCCAAAGGGCGGGGAGGCGGGGAAAAGCAGACTCAGTAACTCCTTCCGTGGTGCAGGAGTCCAGTTTGGGCAGAAGAGAATGCCCGAGGTGTCTGTCTCTTCCCACAGCCCCAAAGGAGGGGGAGAGTCCCCGTCCATCAGCCTCCTGGGTTGGGAGCCCAGATCAGCGCTCAAAAACTCCAAATGGGCGCAGCCCGGCGTTGTCCTGTTGCCACGGCAATGGGCACATCCCTCACTCTCCGATCCATTTCCTTCTCCCCTCCTCCGGCCAGTTCTTCCCGCCTCCAGCTCTTCGGAAATAAACCCAGCCAGGTTTGCAGCCCCGCGGGCGGGCCAGGCTGGACAACCAGATTCCGGCGACCTAAGGATCCCCGACCGCCGCCCACCCCGCGGGCCTCACCCGGTCAGACTGCAGCTCTTCCCCCTGGCACAGGCGGCTGAGGAAGGACTTCTGCTCGCGGCACAGCGTTTGCCGGGTGGTCAGGAACACCGTGCCCCCCACGTTGAGCCTCACCCACTTGCTCCAGCCGCCCGCCCCCGCCGGCGGCGCTGCCTCGCGGGCCTCCATCCTCATCGCTCTTCCCAGCGTCTGCATCCTGCCTGCAAGGCGGCTGGAGGCGGGCATGTACCGCGCGCCGGGCATGCCGGGAGTTGTAGTCCGCGCCGCCCCGCGTGAGTGTGGCCAGGGGTGAGGGTCCGCCGACGCCCTCTATCCCGCCTTCTCCAGCCCCGCCCTACTTTGCCCTTCCCGGGAGGCCTACGAACGGGAGTTCAGTAAAGTTCTTTGGCCAAGTTACTCTGTGTTTGGGAAGGTCAAGTTCGAGGTCACTGGGAAAATAGTGATACCCCAAATCAGCGGTCCTCCCATTTGATCGCCACATTGTTTCCCCTTTGTCCAGTTTGGGTTATCAAACAGCTGACAGGAAAAGGAACTTCTCCCTCCCCAAATTCCTATAGCCTTTACCTGTATCTGTTTTCTAATATTCTTCCATTCTGCCTTTGGGGGTGGGGGTGGGGTGAGGAGAGCTGGGCTCTTTCCCCACATAAATTCTTTGCGGACCCCACAGTCGGGCTTAACAGTTGTCTCAGCACCTTCTATATTCCAGATGCTTTATGCATCTATTATATTGGGTTGGCCAAACAGTTCGCTCGGGTTTTTCTGTAACATCTTATGGAAAACCCAAACGAACTGTTTGGCCAAGCCAATATTATTCATTGGTGCTTTTAGCAGAACTGTGAGCTCGCTGTTACTGTATCCACTTTACAGACGAGGACGCAGAAGTGAAGTGACCTGCTGGACTCACACAGCTGGTGAGTGGCAGGCTGGCATGAACCCAGGTGGGTTCCAACTGCATTTCCACCACCAAGGCCCCTTTCCTGCTCCTTGGGAAAGATTTCTCGGGAGGAAGAGTCAGAGGGTGCTGGATGAATGTTTGGAGAACTGGGTTTTCATCCTGGCTTTTGTAGGGTGAAGTGCTGGGAGAGGTCTCAGTTTACCCATCAGTAATTCAAGGGGGAAGAGGGATTGGTTCTGTGGGTGCCCTTCTGAGCCAGATAACTCAGAGGTGGGACTGCTATCGCGGGCCCTGCAGGATGTGGGAAGGGAGCAGCTCCTCATGTGGTTTGGGACCAGGGAGGGACAAGGGCTGAAGGGAAGCTGTCCTCCTTAACCTCCTTTCCTTCTCACTGTTTCGGTCCTGGTCCTGGATTAAGGGGGGAGGGTCTGAGGCTCCCCTCAGTGGTCTCAGTGTCACACACTGGGCAGCCTGGCCCTGCATGGCAGTGGCGGGGTGGGGAGGGGGCGGGTTCTGTTACCCCTCGGGCTCTGCTTTCTCCGTAAACCTTTACCCTCGGCAGGGAATGGGTCACAGCTGCTAGACTTCTGCTCCTGGGGACTCGTGTTCTCTTAAACACAAATCCAAGTATGATCTTGAGCAATTTCCTCCCTGGACCTCGGCTTTCTCTTTTGCAAAGCGGGAATTAGAATAGCTACTGGAGAACATTGTTGTTAAGATTAAATTATGTCGGTAGAACACCTGGCATAGCCCATGGCTTTTAGTATACTGAATAAATGAATGAGTGAATGAATGAAATGGGTTATAGGATATGAACTGACCTTGGAAGGTCAGCAGGACTCCTGGCACTTGGTGAGTCCTCAAGCACTGTCGGCTGAAACCAAACCAGAGCAGGGAATATTTCTTTTCCACTTAAGGGGTGTAGGCAGGGAGCGATGTGGTCAGATATGTAACTTGGATCACTGTGGGGGCTGCAGAGGGGATGGTTCGAAGCCCCAAGAGACCAGCCAGGAGGCCACCTGGGTGAGAAGTGGGGAAGCCCCAACCAAGGCGCTGTCAACTGGGCCAGACAGGAGTGGGCGGCTTCCGTGGATACTTGGGAGGCGGAAGTGAAGGTTGAAGGGACTGGGAAGGAGGGAGGAGGAGGAAGGAGGAGGGGCCACACGGACAGCCCTGGCTTCTGGCTTGAACCAACAGTGTTTCCCTGAAGCAGGAGAGGCAGATACGGGGAGTGATCAGCATTGAGGAGGTTGGTTTGGAGCCTGTATTTGCAGTGCCTGTGGGCCAAGCAAAAATTGTCCTTGCAGGTGTGATACGCAGGAAAGCAGCATGGACTGGAGAGGACAGGTGGGGTTGGCCCCAGCCTAGGGTGGGGAGGAACCTAGGAAGGCCCTCTCGGGGGGTGGCTCCAATGGATGAAGAGGATGGGGCAAAGTCTGGAGAGCAAGGAACAAGAGCCATACCCCAGAGACCGAGAAGGGGCAGTTTGAATGAACAAGTTCATATGAGGAGTGAAAGTTGAGAAGGCGGAAGTGTAGCATCATGGAGCCGCGGGAACCCAGGGCTTGCCTGACCCAGCCTGTTGCTGCAGATGTGACAAAGCCGGGGCCGGGAGGCATAGAAAACTTGCACGGCGTTACTCAGCGGATGTGGAGCAGACCCCAGGTTTCTCGGGCCAGCCCTCGCCCCCCTGGGGCTGCCTCTCCTGGCGAGGAGCATGGACCACGCAGTACACTTGGACAGCATGGAGCTTTTAAGCTAAGGAGTCATGTCATCCGTGTGGCACTTGGGGAAGTTTAATCTGGCATTGGTGCACAGTCGGGTTGGGGCGAGAACCTGGGTCCAGGAGGGAGAAATGGGTGTGACCTGCCCAGAGCCCCCTCCTCCTCCCTGCTCATATCCTGTTTTCTTGTGTTTCCCCCACTGCACAGTGATCCTTCTGAGGACAGACACCATCCCTGGGCTGCTGTATCCCAGGTGTCACTGGTCCTGGCTTAGGAGGGGCGAATGGAACAAAAACTCCCCAATGCTGGGAGTGCTTTTAGGACAGGGATTGGTCTTCTTCCTTCACACTGGCTTCCGCTGTATTTTATTTCACTGCTCAGTGCTTCCTATGTGCCAGATGCTATTCTAAGCGCATCACCCCATGTAACAGGTGTGCTCAGGGAGACAGGTGATAGCAGGAGCTACCCTGTACTCATCTAACATGCCAGAGACCGTGTCCCAGACATTCTGTAACAGCGACAGCAGCTGTCACCGATGGAGGGTTTACTCTGGACCAGGCCAAGCCAGTGCATAATTCTCACAACAGCCCCATGCAATTGATCCTGTTCCCACCTCCATCTTATGGAAGATGAGACTGAGGCTCCAACACCATGGGCCTCCCTGAGTGATGCTGGGAACGGCTACCAAGGGCAGAGCCGGCCCGCGAGCCTGTCTCATTGCCTCTGAAGTCCAAGACAACACGGAGTCTCGATGCACCCTTGCACAGGCGTTCTTAACCTCGCCAGGTACAGATGAGGAAACTGCACTCACATGGGTGGTCCAGCGCCGACCCGCTTAGCCGAGTGCCAGGGCTCATCACCGTCGTGGGCTGAGGTCCTGAAAGTGTCGGGGAGGCTAGGCCAGCACTTTTGGTCCCGGAGTGGAGGGGAAGGCTTTTGATGATCCAGTCTTACCCACTTCCTTCCTCAGAAACCCCCAGCTATCCCTAGACACCAGCATCCCCTCAGTAAGCATCTGAACTGTTCCCACCTGAAGAAACACCCTCCCTCCCACCAATCATCTTTCAGTGCCATGACTGTCTGTTGAGCACCGACTAGATGACAGACATCGAAACACAGAGATGAAGGCGCCAGAGGCGGTCCCTGCCCTAGACGGGGCTTCGGTTTGGGGGAGGTGAGTCTGAGAGGTTTTGACAAAACATGGAATCCCAGACGGTTCTGCTTGTAATCACAGACTGGTACTCTTCATAGTTTTATGCATGTATTCTCCATTTAGAGGATAAAACCAAACATCCACTTTCTCTGGAGATTGGTTACCCTGGAGGACAGCCGAACTTCAAATGCCGGCTGGTTGCACTGCCCCCTGCTGTCCCATTCTGGGAAGAGCAGCTCTCGGGTGTTTTTTTAACATGGCTCTGAAGAGGGCTTCAAAGTGAGACGGGACAGAGAGGTGATTAAGGGGCACAAAGCTCCCAGGTAAGGATGCCAGCCCAGGCTTTGCAGCTTGCTAGCTGGGTGATCTTGGGAAAGTTACTTAACCTCTCTGAACCTCAGTTCCCCATATCTCAATTGGGAATAATAGTACCTGGCTCATGCAGTTGTTGTGAGGATTCAATCAGATAACACGGGAAGCCACGTGAAGACCACTCAGCACACTGTCCGGGCAAAGCCTCAGTGCATCCTGGCTTTCGTGAAGCCAATCCTGCCACTCCGTCTATGGTCGTTTGGGCCAAAGATCAGAGACTGAGCCAAAGGATGTCCCTTAAGATCCATTTCCCATCGGCCAGGGATGAACCAGCCCAACAAACACTTCCCTGCTGGGGTCGGAGGGAGAGGCAGAGAGAAAGGCCACCCCGAATGACCCAGCTTCCAGAGCAGAGCGGCTGCCATTTCCTCACGCTAAACCCCCAAGACCTAAACGGACCTGGGAAACTCTCTACTGCCAGATAGAGCTGAAGGAACAGAAAATGCATGCTGAAGTTCTCACCTGAGCACATCACTGTGTCCTATTTTGAACCTTCTCATCTTCTAATCAGCGTCCCCCACATCTGAGGGTTTTGTTCACATCTGCTGTCAGTTCCACGACTAAGATGTCATTCGTCCCTGCTGGGTTTTTTGGATTCGGTACTCCTCTTCCCCACGTTCAGAATGTCAGAACATTCTGATAGTCTCAACTCTTCCTTTTTTGTGTGTGGCTTTCAAATCCACTCCTATCACTGCCTTGGCTGACAGTTCTGCCTCTTATCTGGGAGTGGAGGTTGTTGGTTCTGAGTCGGCACCTTTTCAGGTCACCTGAGCAGAAGAACAAGCATATCCAGTGAAAGAGAGTGTGTCCTGACCAGCCAGAAGTACTCAAACATGCTTTCAGAGGCCCGTGGTCCGGAGTTTGCATCTCTGCTCCATGGTTCCCTGGCTGTGAGACCTCGCTAATTAGTTATGTAACCTCTTCAACTCTCACTTTACACCATTTGCAATATTTACATCATAACATTATTCATACTTCTTAGTGTTATTACATGCAGTAAATGTTAGCTATTATGACTGAGCACCTACCATGTGCCACACCTGGGCTAGAAGTATTCCAGCCCAGATGGGTATTATTATACCCATTTTACAGAAGGGGCTCAGAGATAACTGGTCCACAAACTTGAATATCTATAAGATAACAAGTATGCTACAATGCATTTACCTGGAACTTCCTCTAATCTGTCAACAAATATTCACAGAGCCTGCCCCAAGCGCTCGATTTTAGCGTTTCCAAAATGAAGATGCGGACCCTACTCCCCTTGAAGAGCCCCTACTGTGGGCCTGTAATGTCTGCAGACTCCAGGGGCCGCCATTCGCATCGCGGAAGGGCAGCCAAGGGTCTGGAAGGAGGTGTGCCTTTCTCCAGTTTGCACAAAAGTGCAGCTGGGTTTGAACGTGCCGCTTTTCCCAGCCCGGGGCCCGGCTGGATGCCCTCAGCCTGCGCGCTGCTCTCTTCCACCAGCAGGCGGGGCCTCAGTGGGCTCCCGGCCGGTCTTGACCCTGCGGGACTGTGGCCGGCGATTCGGCTTCACCGGCAGGGGGCGCACCAGTCTGCCCGGGTCCTTGGGGGCCCTAGCACTGTTAGTATTATTCTGTATTTTGATGCTGAAAGTCTAAGAGTTGGTCAATAGGAACTCGTCTAAGCTGGCTCCTGTATCCTTTTTTAAAAACACTTTCTTAAAGTGCTTCACCTTTTTAAAAAATTGTGGTAAATACACTTAACATAAAACTGACCATTGAAGTGGTCCAGATTATGCCACTGTGGCAGAAAAATTATTTTGAGCTGAAGGCATTTGAGAGTAGGCTTTTTTCCTGAACTACTTTATCAGCCTAAAAGCAGAGACTCCCCAAAATCTCAAAAGAACTTGTTGTAAATCCCCTCTCCAGGAGCAACCAGGGAAAATTGACTCTTATCCTTGGAGACTGCAAGTCCAAACCACCCCTAAACAGACATTGTCTCAAAACTAAGGACCCATTTATCTTTCCTAAAAGTAATTTGTTTTCCCTTCCCTTTCCCTTACTAAAATAGTATTTAAGCCCCAAATTCCCTCCTTGAGTCATACTTCTTTGTGAACTCCCAGATGTACGTCTGTGATTAAAATCTGTCTTCTTTCAGGAATTCCCTGGTCCAGAGGTTAGGATTTGGCACTATCACTGCCAGGGCCTGGGTTCAATCCCTGGTCTGGGAAGTAAGATCCTGGAAAACGATCCAGGCTCACACTGAACTTTCCCCACCCTAGCACCTCCCGTTCCTTTCGATGCTAACAGTTTTTAGAGCCAAGGTAAGTTCTAGCTGGGCTCTTTGCTTCCAGGCCCTCTCATGGAATAGTTCCGGTTAGGAAACATGTGCGCATGCGTGCACGCGTGCACACATGTCTATTCGTATCTCTATCTCAGAAATCCTGAGTTCACACTGATACCTCCAATTCCAATCAGGCACCACGGATTTCATTCTAGCCTTCAGCCTTTCCATACTTGTTTTCCTCTCTCCAATACGGAAAATGTCAGTTCCCCGTATCTGCAATATATTTACTTATTTGCTCAGTTGTAATAGTTTCATAACTGGTAACCCATAACGCTGTGAAAAACAAACTTACTCACAAGAGTTCAATATTTATTTTCAGGTTTTTTTTTCTCCTGTCTTTTGACTGAGAGGATATATATTCGAAATAGCCAAAATACCACATTCAGGGAATTCCCTGACGGTCCAGTGGTTAGGTTTCAGTGCTTTCACTGCAGCGGCTCGTGTTCAATCCTTGGTTGGGGAACTAAGGTCCCACAAGCCGCGTGGCACGGCCAAAAAAAAAAAAGCCATGTTCAAGAGTTACTTGGATGGGTGGGGGGAGTTACTGGGTTAGTTCTCTTCCCCTATTCAGTGTGGTTATATTATCCATTTGAAGTAGAGGTAGGTTTACTTGTTCTATTGGTATTAACATTTTATTCCACCCATACTTGTTAATCTAATAAATTTTTGAGTGCGCAAAACATAACATAGTTCTTAAGGTCAAAACAATGCAAGAAGGCTTCCCTGGTGGCGCAGTGGTTGAGAGTCCGCCTGCCGATGCAGGGGACGTAGGTTCGTGCCCCGGTCTGGGAAGATCCCACATACCGTGGAGCGGCTGGGCCCGTGAGCCATGGCCGCTGCGCCTGCGCGTCCGGAGCCTGTGCTCCGCAACGGGAGAGGCCACAGCAGTGAGAGGCCCGCGTACCGCAAAAAAAAAAAAAAAAAAAAATGCAAGAAATCATATACAGAAAAGTAGAAGGTGTCCCCCCCATCTGTGCCACACTGTTCCCACCCATCCTCATAGGTAGTCAGTCTCATTAAATAAAGTTTCCGGTTTATTCTTCCTGTATTCTTCTTGCAGGAATTACAGATACACGCATATTTTCTTATTGCCCCTTCTTTCTTACACAAAAAGTAGCATCTTTTCCACTGCCGTTTTGCACTTAACAATACAGCCTAGAAATCAGGCCGCATCATTTTGTAGAGATCTTCCTCACTCTTCTCACATCTGTAAAGCTCTCCATTGTGTGTGTGGATGTACCAGAGTTTATTCAACCATTCTCCTATACACGTATATTTAGGTTGTTTCCAATATTTTACAATGACAAATACTGTACTGCTGTAACAAGTAACCCAATTCTGCTTAAGTGTTTTCCTATTGTTGGAGGTGTATCTTCAGGGAAAATTCCTGGAAGTGGGATGGCTGGTTCACAAGGTAAAGGCATATGCAGTTTCATTTAGTACCTATGTGATTTTTCAAGCCTTTCATGGTTCAGAAATGGGGAAAAGCCGCAAGAGGCAGGAGTGAAAGGGAGTGGAGGCTGACAGGGGAAGAAGGTGAGAACAAAGAGTGGACAGGAACCAGCCTCCCTAGGGGGCTACACCATTGCACTGGCTCCCAGAAGCCTCCCTGGTACCCAGCTCACCTAGGAACTTCTGGAAGCCCCTCCCACCTCATTCTGGGCCACAAAATTCTGCAGTTTATCACATGCTTGCGCCTAATTATTGTGCATGGTTTTTAGCACTCAGTGATTGCCTCCATCCTTGCATTCTTCTCTACCAACTGCTACTATGTTCTTTAAAGAGAGGAAGTACATCTTTAAAAATACATATTTATTTGGCTGTGCCGGGTCTTAGTTACAGCATGCAAGATCCTCTTTGTGGTCTGCGGGATATTTAGTTGCGGCATGAGGGCTCTTAGTTGTGGCATGCAGGATCTAGTCCCCCGACCAGGGATCAAACCTGGCCCCCCTGCATTGGGAGCGCGGAGTCTTAACCACTGGATTTATTTGGCTGTGCCGGGTCTTAGTTACAGCACACAAGATCTTCATTGTGGTCTGTGGGATCTTTAGTTGTGGCATGAGGGCTCTTAGTTGTGGCATGCAGGATCTAGTCCCCTGACCAGGGATCGAACCTGGTCCCCATGCATTGGGAGCACGGAGTCTTAACCACTGGACCGCCAGGGAAGTACATCTTTTATAGAGTCCTGGAGAAACGTATCAGAGTGACATGTAGCCTGGCAAGCCAGTTAGGCTCTGGTTCCATTATTCCTCGCCTGTGAGCAGAGGTGTGAGCATGTGTGCATGTGTGAGTGTGCTTGTACGGGGCTTCTGAAACTCCCCACCCAGACAGGACCCCCTCCCCAGTTCTGTCTCACAATGATGAAATCATTCCATCCAGAATTCCAATCCCAGCCCTACCCTTCCTGGGACCTCAGGCAAGTCACCTGACCTCTCTAAGCCACCATCTTCCTTACCTGTAAAATAGGGGATATAATAACACCCATTTCTCAGGGTTGTTGGATTAAGTGGGTACAAAACACTTAGCATCCTCCCTGGACGTGGAAAGTGCTAGGTAAAGAGGGATTATTAGGGTCTTTCTTAGCCTGGACGGGACATTTATGTATATGTCAAACAGGGACTTCCCTGGAGGTCCAGTGGTTAAGAATCTGTGCTTCCACTGCAGGGGGCACAGGGAACTAAGATCCCACATGCCATGCAGCGAGGCCAAAATATAAATAAATGAATATGTATACGTCAAACATCTGTGAAGCCCTGACCTGTCACTGTGCTGGGCCAGGAAGAGAACCATGAATAAAATATGTTACTCTCAAGGCGTCCAGGCCAGCACAGGGAGGCAGGAGCGGCCTGAGTAGGACAGAATCTTAGCAATGAATAATGCATGTATGTAGGGCTTACTGTTCAGGCTCTGTTCTCAGTGCTTGTATGAATCTGATCCTGTAAGGTGGGTACTGGATTATTCCATTACAGATGAGGAAATCAAAGCACACTCACAGCCAGGGAGCTGGAGGTCCAGATCCCTCCAGAGGCTGTGCTTTGAACCCTATCCCCTGCTGCTTCTCTACATGGAGTGAGGCGGAATGGTCCAGGGGATTCAGAAAGGGGCTACTGGCCCGTGCAGAGCTACTTCTCAGACCCAGAACAACCGGCTCCACCCTCTCCTGTTCCATTTCATCTCTGATACCCCTCGCCACACCTGCCATGGTCTGTCTGTCCGCCCCTCTCCACTAGGACAATTCCCCCCTCAGAGTCTGTCTTTATCCTCCATGCCCCAGATCCTGGTACAGGGCCTGCCCCTGTGGGTGTGTGCTGGAATTAACAATTGGACAGGTTGCATCTATGTGTCTTGGGCACGGGGCCGGGGCGGGGGGTGGCGGTGACTCGGACCAAGGCAGTGGGAATAGAGGTGGAAATCACGGGCCTGGGTGTTGATTGGCTGTGGGGAAGGGAGACCAAATCTGGAGAACTGGCTGCCGGGTCTGGGCACAGGTGACCCCTGTGTGGTGGCCATGCACACTGAGACAGGGAACATGGATAGAGGACCAGGGTGAGGGGCCCAGCAGGCTGCTGGAAGCCCTGGTTCAACACAGCGGTTTAAGGCCTAGAATAGGGGGCATTATACCGGGGGAGTGGGCCCACCTAGAAGCAGGTGGAGACTCTGCAGAACACAGATAGTAACTGGGAAGGACAGTTGGCAAGGATGATGTGGAGTTGCAAGGATTCGAGGACTGGAAAGTCACAGCAATGGGGGCCATTTAGCTTAGGGGCAAACTGCGGCCACAATAAAGTGATGAAACAGAGCTACAGAGAGTTCGGGTAACCTCAGTACACTGTGTCCCACCCTCTGTTAAATTTGGGGGTGCTTAAAATTATAAAGCTTCAGTTAACCTGAAAATTTCATCTTCTCCCGAATGACTCATTCTCCATGTGTTAAGGATAATAAGCTCCGTGCTGCTTATATAATGACTAGCTGGGGTTATTTCCAGTAGGAATGACCTACAATAGAAAACGCCTTAGAGCTTTCCCTTATCTGACATCACACCCACCCTGGGTGTGACAGGGCAGTTTGCTCCCATTTTCCAGATGAGATGACTGAGGCCCCAACCGGAAGGGGGCCTCGAGCAGTGCCAGGACCAAATAAGCGCATCGCTCTGTTGTTCAGCCCACTGTGTGGGGTGGGGGCTTCTTCGGGCCATGATCCCTGGAGGCAGCGAGCCAGGGAGTGGACACAATCCAGTGCAGCTGGTGAGATAAGGTTGGCAATCTTCTAACTGTTCCTGACACCGAGGCGGTGCTCAGCAAATATTTGCCAAGTAGACAAAAATTTCATCATCCCCGTTGTCCGATGTTGCAAGTTCCTGCCTGGAACACATGGGGCGGGTGGGACAGGTGCTGGCAGAGGCCTGGACTCTGCAGGGAGTGGTTAAATAATTATTTTGGGAGTTCAGACATGCAGGAGGCAGGGCAGGGCTCAGGGTGGCCCTGGGTCTCTCCTAGCCAACTCCTGCAAAGTTAAACCAAGCACAGCTCCGAGAAACCTAGAAAGGCACGTCTCCATCTCCCTTCTCCCGCTTCTGAACCTGTGCAGATCCATGGAGAACCTTCCCAGGAGGAAAAAGCCCCAGCTCAAATCAGCTGGGGTTCCTTGCTAGAGGGGTAGGGATGGTGGGTCTGGGGAGCGGGGTGGGAGCCTAACCAAATCTCCTTGCTTCAATCTCATGACTCAGCTCAAGGTGTCTCCTCGTGGAGGCTGGGAGACACTTGGCCACCTTCCATGAGCTTGCCATGTGTGTTTCCAAATCCTGAGTTCCACTCCCTTCTCCCTTTGATACTGAAATTGGGAAAACCAACTCGGGTTTTCCTAACCCACTGGAGAGGCTCCTACCCTGAGAATTCGAACTCCAGTTAGGCTCCTCTCTCAAAATAGCTGTGTGCCCTTAGGCAATCACTCAACATCTCTGAGTCTGTTGTAAAATAGATCGTTTCAGGATTTCTCTCTAAAAATATACCACGGGCCAGTTTCTCCTTCCTGGCTGGGAGGCTTTTCCAGGGCAGGGACGCAATTCTCATACTCACGTTCCCTGCCCCGCCCTCCGCCCCCAGCGCCCCCCCCCCCCAATGCTGGAGGTACAGGAAGCACTGAACATGCTGAATAAGTAAAAGCCCTTTAAAAAATAACAAGAACACTTGATACTGACTCTGTACCTACCACCAAGCTAAGCAGTTTCTATGGATTCTCTCACTGAACCCCCATATTGCTCAAGGAAGGTACGATTACTCCCATTTTAAAGATGAAGAAACTGAGGCTCAAAGAGGCTCAGCCATGTGTCCAAAGTCGGGCAGCCGTGCGTGGGGCAACAGAGCCAGAAGCCAGATCAGAGCCTCACGTGTGTTTGCTGACAGACCAAGCTCCTTGAAGAGGCAGAGACGTTTCCAGCAGAGAAGATGAGGTCTGTCTGAAACCAGCGCGAAAGGAAGGAAGTTTCTAAACTGTTAAATTCAGCCCCCAGGGGAAGGGGTTTATGATGGGCAGACAAGGGTCCCCTCCACGTGCGGATCCCTGTCTACAATGGTCCCGACTGCTGTCGTCAAGTATGGCCACTGCTCCTACAGCATTGGTGCTTAACTGGGGGGTGAGTTTTGCTTCTCGGGGGATATCTGGTCATATCTGGAGACATTTTTAGTTCTCACGACTGGTTGGTGCTGCTGGCATCTAGTGGGTAGAGGCCAGAAACGCTGCTAAACATCCTCCAATGCACAGAACAGTACCTACAACAACGAAGAATGATCCAGTCCAAATGTCCGTCATCCCGAGTTTGAGAAACCCTGAGCTGGAAAGATGGGACTCAGCACGGGGCTCTTGGCCAAGTCCTTGTCTGAAATCCCTTCTTCTGAAGTACGTATTGTTCCCATTTTATAGATAAGAAAGCTGAGGCTCAGAGAGGTGGGGGACAGGATTCTGTCCTGTTGGTCCCCCACAGATCCTGTGGTCTTGGGAGACACAACTCAGCCTCAGAGGAAATGTGCTGGGGACTGTAGGTGAGAAAGAGCAAATTCTGAGAAATCTGGGTCTGGTTCCCGCTCGTTGTGAACCCATCAAGTGACCTTGGGTAAGTCACTGCCCCCTCTGGTTTTTTTTCCTTCTAGGGTTCCCCCCAGTACTGGCTGACACCTGGCCCTTTGCTACCAAGAGGTGTCCCGGGAGCTGGAAGATGGGGAGGGGTAACCCAGAACCCAGGTTCTGACAGGGGGAGCCTGGGGCCTTCTCAGACACCCATGTCTACCTCTGCACAAAGACAAATGCAGAGGGAGAACAGAGCCCCTACTGGGGAAGCCTTGGGGGAAGGGTTCTCCTTGAGCAGAAAGGATCAAACCCCCAGACTGCCCACCCCCGTGGAGCTCCCAGAGCTTGGCCTCCAAGTGTGACTCTCAGAGTCGAGAGCTAGATTCTCCTCCGATTTGGCTAAACTCTGCCCTTCTCCGGAACATCCCGGCTGGGCTGACAAGTACTCCACAGCGTGGGACAGCTTCCCATTAAGTTCTGGAACCATCTCTGTCTTGAAATGAGATGTATGGCTTACCTGCAGGGGGTGTTTGGGTGTGATTCCAGACAGAGCACAGCAGATGCACCTTAAATAGCCCAGAAGCCGGAAGGGAGACCCCAGCCATAGAAGTAGAAGTAGAAGACAGTTCGCTGGGAGACATTCAGTCACAGGACTGGAAGGGCTCTGGGACCCCAGCACCGCTCAGAAGGCAGGGACAGCGTCCTCAAGACCCTCCGGCTCCACGAAGCTCCCTTGCTGGGCATGTTGGAACCACTGGCCAAAGAGCCGAGGAAAGCTGAGGCAGCCTCAGTTAGAAGGATGTAGCACTTGACTGTTTTATTTCCTCAGTAGAGGGGAGGTGGGGCTCCAGCTCAGCACCACGTGGGCAGCTCCCCTCCCCCTGTTCCCGCCACCACCTTCTCTGCTGCCTCCACTGAGAGCCCACGAGGCAGCGGAATTGCTGGCCTCTGGGATGTCACCCTATGCACCACCTGGGTTGGAGGAAGAAACCCTATACTGGTCAAAGCAGAGTCAGAACCACCAGGCTGGGCACTGCGGGTGGCTGGGTGTCACCCGAGCTTCCTGTGTCCCGCCGAGCCTCAGTGGGTCTTCCCCCGGCCCTCGGAGATGACATCCTCGGGCTGGGCGCGCATGTACCACTCCACCCAGGAGCCGTCATAGAGGGGCACATCGGGCTTGCCGCAGAGGTAGGCCCCCAGTGCCACATGACAGGCTGTGACGCCGGAGCCGCACATGGCCACCAGGGGCTGGGACAGGTCCACCTTCTTGTCCTGGAAGAGGCGGCGGATCTCCTCGGGGCTCTTCTCCAAGCCCTCCTTGGTCATGAACTCCGTGAAGGGGATGTTGATAGTGCCAGGGATGTGGCCGGGTTCGATGCCTGCAGCGGGAGAGCGAGATGCAGGGAACAAATACAAGGGCAGTATGAATGGCCCCTGCAGTACTGAGAGCCTTCCATGCGGCCACGGCGCTAAACCCTCTGTAAGCATCGTCTCATGCAGTCCTCACAGCCAGGAAGCCCGGGCACTGTTTACAGGAATCCCCGTTCTACAGGCGGAGATGCTGACGTTCGCAACTGTCCAAAGTCACGCATCTAGCAGACTGCTGCCTGGAATTTGAACCCAGGCCTCAGCTCCGAACCCAGGGTGGCTACTGTCAGAGGAGGGCTGTCCCCATACCTCGAACCCCACCAAGCAAGGGAACCTCCCTGCCGGACGGATGTGGCAAATTAGAGGCGCGCTTGGCCAGGTCTGAGGCTGTGGAGTGGGGACGATGGGGACGGTGATATTCTCCACTGATTCAGATGGAGCCTGTACACAAGTCAGCTCAGCCACCCTGACAACAGGCCTGCTGGCTGTTTACTGTTAGCTCCCGTTTTACGAATGAGCAAGCCTGCTTGAGGTAAGCGTTAAGCACCCCTGTAAAGAGCCAGAGCCAGGGAAGCACATGTTAATTTTATCACTTCCCGTTTCTTGAGTGCATCCTGTGTGTGCAAACACGGAACTAAGTGCCTTACACACTTGCTCTCATTTGACCCTCACTTCATCCTTTAAGCTCTGTGCTCTGCCCTGACTTTGACATGCAGAAGCTGCAGTTCTGAGATTAGGTGACCTGCCAGACGTCACACAGCCGCTGCGACCTGGGGCAGGGTTCTGAAGCCAGGTCTGGCTCTGGTTCGCTGCCCTATGTTGCTCCACCCACCCCGCCCCACCCCCACGCAGGGGGCTGAGCTGAAGTGCCCCACAGGTTCAAGGCGGCATCCCTTAGGCTGAACCGTCGTGAACTGCCACCGATGTAGGTTCTAAAATGGTTGGCTGGCTTAGCACGGGGAGATCAGCTCGGTGCTTTGTGACCGCCTGGAGGGGTGGGATAGGGAGGGTGGGAGGGAGGGAGACGCAAGAGGGAAGAGATATGGGAACATAGGTATACGTATAGCTGATTCACTTTGTTATAAAGCAGAAACTAACACACCATTGTAAAGCAATTATGCTCCAATAAAGATGTTAAAAAATAAAAAATGGTTGGTTATCAGCCGTTTCCTGCAGTTTGACCTTATGTCAACAGCTCTGCAGGGTTGCGTGTAGCAGGGACCTTGTGAATTCACCAGATCTCTCTGGGGTATCGACTCCGTCCAGCTACCAGGTTAGTCTTCAGGATGTGCTGGGAGCATGGTGGCCCTCAGGTCACCCCAAACGGTGCTAGGACAGGGTGAACCCAAGCTACTCTAGAAACAAAACAGAAGCTCCATCCGACCCCAACGCAGGGGAATGGGGGATGCCCTTCAGGGAGAGCTTCCCAGAGGAAACGGCAACATCCTCGCACCCGCCTCGAAGCAGACACGAGACAAACGGCTGGGGGATTACTGGCTGTTCACTGCAGGTAAAGGTACTGGAGTTCAATGCCTGGCTGCTTCCTGAGATCTGGGGCAAGGCAGCCATTCGAAGGTTCCATTTCCCCTTCGGTATGATAACAGTACCCATCTAAAAAGCTCACACCAAAGGGGCCACTGACCCACCTGCATTGTGGGGACCCCTCCCCACCTCTGCTCCTTGCCCGGGGAACCCAGCCCATGGGCAGAAGGCCCTGCCCCAACCCGGGCGGGCAGCCACACTCTATTCAGTTTCCGCTCCAACCTGGGGCAGCTACCTCTCTCTCTACTTAGCGCCCCTCTATCCTGCCCTCTGCAAGGCTCTGGTCCCTCTGAGGGCCTTTCACTCTCCACCCCAGACTCCACTTCCCCGGCTTCATCCTCCTCAGAGATGGTCCTACACCTGGTCAAGCCCCCTCTCTTTGGGGCTCTTCCTCAACTGGGCCTGCCCACCCCTCCTATTTGGCAGTGACCCCTATATCCATAGTACTGGGGTGGGGCTGTTTGGGTTCTCACACTTATACTGGGCCCCCTGGGTTCCCAACTAGTTTGGGGTGGAGGTGGGACAAGTATTATTGCCCCTACTTTAGAATAACGCCAGTGAGGTGACTAGAAAGCAATTCTCGGCCCCCACCCCATACGGTGGCCTTTAAAGGCAAGGGCGAGGCGAGGGCAGTGCTCAGGGTGCGCCTGACCCCGAACCCCAGGGACCTCCCGGGCCCCTCGCACATCAGGGTTACCTTCTCGGGGCTCGGGCTCGGTGCCCTGGAAGCGGCCAGCGGCGCGGGCGTCCACCACCTGGAAGCGCCGGGATTCGAGGTTCTCCTTGATGTCCTCGTACGTCTTGACGTAGGCGGGGTCCAGCACCGCGTGGAACTCTGAGGGCTCTGGGCGGCTCTTGCCTGCACTCAGCGGGAGGCCCTGGCGCAACCAGTTGCGGAGGCCGCCGTCGAGAAGCGACACGGTGCGGTGGCCGAAGGCGCGGAACATCCACCAGACACGCGGCGCCGAGTAGAGGCCCTGATCGCTGGCGTCGTAGACCACGACGTGGGTAGAGGCGCTCACGCCCAGGCGGCCCGCGTACTCGGCAAAGTGCGCAGCCCTGGGCAGCATGTGGTCGTAGGGCGACGTGCGGTCGCTGCACTGGTCGATGTCAAAGAAGGCGGAGCCCGGGATGTGGCGCTCCTCGAACTCGCGGTGCGCGTCGCGGCCCAGCTTGGGCAGGTACCAGGAGGCGTCGAGCAGCTGCAGGGGCTGCCCGGCCCGCGGGGCCCGGAGCGCTTCGGCCACCCACTGCGCCGACACGAGCGCGCGGAAGAGCTGCTGCGAGGCCATGGCGGCGGCGACACCGGGGCTGCAGGTCTGGCCGACAAGGAGGATGTCAGGAGGGAATCGAGGGAGAGGCCGGCCGGGCCGGGGGTGGGAAACGCCTGTGTCGTTGGGACTGGGGCGGGGCTGTGGCCAGGGGCGGAAGGGGCGGTGGAGCCCAGGGAGGTCAGAGTCCAGGGAATGCGGAAAACCATTGGTGGTGAACCCGGAAGCAGACGTCGGTCACCGGGACCTCCTCTCTGTTTTCCTGCCAAGCCTTGTATATATACACAGAGCAGTGACCGAATGAACGTGACCCCTTGGCGGGGGCCCTCACCGGTGCTTGCTGCAGGGTGGGTAGGGAGAGGGCCCAAGCAGGGGAAGGCCCCACTGGCACTTTAAGGCAAGTAGGGGCAAAGTCCCTCCCTAAGACGTAGCTCAGCTTTGCTTGCAATCAACCAAGGTCCCTGGTGGAATTCACTCATTCATCAATCATTTATATAAGCAGCCACAGAGGAATAGCAGCTGGAATTGCCTGAGTCCTCCCTATGTGCCCTTTAATTCTCACACCTTACACCACTGCAGGACACAGGGTAGGCTCTCAATTATCTGCTGCATGAGTAGCCTCAAGAAGGTTGCTTTTCTCCTCACTGTTTCACAGAGGGGACACTGGAGTTCACAGAAGTGCACTAACTTGACCAAGGTCAACAGCTAAGAAGTAGTGGTGGTGCCAGGCTTCACACCAGGCAGTCCAGCAAGGTCAGATTTTGCCCCTGGAGTTTCCTCTCTGGAAATAGTGACTTAGGGCCTCACTCCCTCCCGCCCCTCCTCTCCCTTGCGGGCCAGTAGCGCAGAGTACAGCAGTTCACCAGCGCACCATGACAAGTCAACTCACGGCCTTCCAGGGCAGAGGTGCTCCAGAGATGCCCCAAACGTGCAAAGCGCCTAGGCAAGCACCTCCCCCCACCCCCCACCCCGCCCACCGTCCGCCCTGTCCAGTAGGTGCCTTTGGGCAGGTAGAGAAAGGTGCCCCTTCAGCCAGGCAGAGGCACAGCCTCACCAGGGCATGGGGCTGGATGAGTGGAGTGTGAGCTGCAGGTCAGCTCCACTCAACCCCCAGCCATGCACCCCCTGTGCAGGGCGCAACCTTGCATTCGTACCGGGCAGCCCTGGCGCCAAGGGGAAGGGGGTGGGTAGAGAACGGAGCGTGTTGCGGAGTGCCCCTGCGGGCCGTATACTAATGAGCACCACAGCCTTCAGTAGTGACTGTGGGGTTGCCTGTTTCTGAATAAGACCACTGGTGGCTAGAGATATGCCTTGCCCTCGGTCACAGATCTGGTCAGGGGCAGCCTCAGGATTTGCAACCAGGTTGCAACTTCTCAGGCTAGACTTCTTCCCCAGCCCCAGGTCAATGACGACCAGGGCCTAAGGAGTCCACGGCGGATTACCTGGTGCCCAGCGCCCTCCTGCAGTCTCGCTGCAGCCTGGCTTTTGGGAACCATGTTTTCCACGTGGCCAGGCCCTATGCTGGACACTAAGAAACTCTTGACTTTGTCCGGCCCTGGGAGTTAAGGCAGCCACAGGCCTGCTCAAGAGACAACATAATTGCAGAATTTCTGGAATTCAGTGGGAGCACAGGGGGGCCGCTAGCTCAGCCTGGGGTGGGAAGGCGGGGGAAGGTGGGAGGAGGGGAAGTCCAAACTGATTTGCTGCAGTCAAACTGGAAACCACAGTTTGACCTTCAGGGTGAGGCTGCCGAAGAGGCTTTGGCTAAGGGGCGATCTCAGTGCAGTGCCTGTGGATTCCGCCGCAGCTAGATAATTTTGGGGGATACAGCGGGCCCCTACTTGAAGACCCCATTGTGAACCACAGCGGCCCCTGCCCCCTCCCCATTCTTGGGGCTCCTTGCTGTTTTCCCCGAGGATCCATTTAGAGTGGAAAGAACCCTGATTTTGGAGCCAGAGCCCCTCCAAATCAGTGCAAATCCACTCCCCTGCTTAACTAGGAGTGTGAAAGCGGGCATGTGAGGGTCCTTGCGCCATTTCCATTTCTTATAGTGGAGCTTCCAACCTTCACCTCTTACAGTGAGGGTTAAATAATGAACGTTGAGGCGCCACCATAATGCCCTGCGTATGGCTGGTTTTAATCATCATTAAAAACAGCTTCGGGCTTCCCTGGTGGCGCAGTGGTTGAGAGTCCGCCTGCCGATGCAGGGGACACGGGTTCGTGCCCCGGTCCGGGAAGACCCCACATGCCGCGGAGCGGCTCGGCCTGTGAGCCATGGCCGCTGAGCCTGCGCGTCCCGAGCCTGTGCTCCGCAATGGGAGAGGCCACGACAGTGAGAGGCCCGTGTACCGCAAAAAAAAAATCCCATTATTTCTTCAAAGTTACTTCATAGGTGGCTCATCCTGCCACACACACACACACACACACACACACACACACACACACACACACACACACACACAAACACACACACACACACACACACACAGCCCCCTATGCTGGATTGGCAGTTCTCAGAAAGGACCGTGGGAGGTAGAGGAGGTTCCGGAAGAGCAGGCTGTGTGTGTCACTGAAGGGTGTGGACCAGGTCCCCAGGCCCTGCTCCGGGAGTCAAGGACCCCAAGACAAGCAGGACAGCCCCAGGCCCGTCTCCAGAGTGTACACAACTGTGCTAGGGGAAGGGTGAGTCCCAGGCTGCCATCTGGGGTGGGCCCTGGAATAAGAGGGCTCCAGTCAGACTGGGCATTCTGCAAGGCCTTCCCCAGTCTCGCCCTTCCTGGCACCCTCTCTCCCTTCACTGCAAAGCACAGAGCTCAGAGGACTCCCTGGGTAAATGCTTATCAAAGTATGAATGTTTGCAACTTTCGGTGAGAATATAATTGTTTCAGAATAAAAAGCATTTTTTAAAGGGGGATGAGAAGAGCATTCCAGGCATGTATAACAGCATATGTAAGAGCTGAGTAGGGGCAGTGGTGTCCCCGCCAGCTCGCAAGAACCAGTTGTTAGATTTGCAGGAATTAGGCCAACTGGCTGTTAAACACAGCCACTGTTAAAAATTAAATTATGTACATTCACAATGAAATAGGTTAAATTAAGAACAAAGGCAGTGTTTTAAAAGTACGTGGCTTCAGGGATGAGCAAGGTAAACAAAAGTAGCCCCTGCCGGGTGGGTTTCCCATCGGGTTTAACCAGCAGCCTGAGCTCACCGCCACCGCGGGCCGCTAGGCAACTCGCTGGGCCTCTCTCTCTGGTCTTTAAATAAGTTTCTGGCCTACTCCGCAGGCTTGTTGTGGGAAGTAAGCGACACCCGTGGGAGTACCCAGTAAAGTGCCTCGCCAAGCAGGCCTTGACAAATGTTAGCTCCGTTTCACTCTAGCAAGTTCTTTGCCAGTTTGTCCTCCTGGAGCCTCTGGGTCAGCTGGCCTCCCTGGCTTCTCCGTCAGGCTTTATTAGTCCTCCTCCCTCCTACCCTCTCCGCTAGCACCAGGTGATCCCGGCCCCCCCCCCCCGTCCCCCTCCCCCTGCCACTCACCCCGACCCCACCCTGCGGGCCGCCCCCAGCTGCCGCGGACAGCCGTCGTTAGAGTGAAGCCAGGGGCGTGCCTTCCCTCCGAGACTGCGGCCCCCTGCTCCGCTCAGGCCCCGCGGGGGAGCCCTGAGCCGCGCACCCGGACGATCGACCTCCCCCTAAAGAAAGGCAAGCGCAGCGCCGCAGCAGTTACCCCAGTCTCGGGCTCCCGGCTTCCGGGTTCGGCCATGGCCCAGCGCAGAGGGCCCCCTCCCCGCGCTCTCAGCTGTCCCCCGCTCCCGCCACCAACCTGCGGCCGGCCAAAGGGAGGAGACTCCGGCACAGCCCACCCCGAGGCCACTCGGAACCCTCAGCTGCCGGCGCCTTCCACTGGCCAGGCCGTGGGGGGGGGGTGCCCGCGCCGCCCAGCCCCGCTCCGCACCGCCCCCGCGCCGCCCGGCGCCCCCGGCGCATCCTCGGGGGTCCGAGAGGCGGCACGAGCCCGGGGGGTGGCCGGGGGCGGGCGCGGCGCGGCGTCGGGGGCGCGGGGCAGGGAGGGCGGCGCGCGATCCACCCCCAGGCGGCGGCGCGATGGTGTGGGCCGGCCGGGGAGTTGCGGGCTCAGGGTTTGAACCTGCCAACTTCTCCAGCCCGCAGGGGTGAGCGCCGGGGCGGCGGCAAGGGCGAGTGAGTGCGGCGGCGTGGGGCGGAGGCAGGCGCCCGGGCCGCTCGGGATTGGGCCGCCGACCGGACCACCTGCCACCCAGGGGAGGGTCCCGGTGGCGAGAGCGGGGTGGGGTGCCCCGGGAACCCTGGACCCAACTGGGGCAGAGGGCACTGGACCGGGCCGGACTCAGGCATTCAGGAGGCGGGCGAGCCCAGGTTGCTGAGAGGCCGCAGGAAGGTTTGCTAGACGAGAGGCGGGGGCGAGGGCGAGGGCGTGTGCGAACCCTTCCCCATGCGCCCACTCCCCTACCCTACCAGGAAAGGAGGCTCTAAGCCCAAGATGCCTTCTTCCCCCATCTTGGACATCTTTTCGCCGCACTCTCTGGCAGGATCCTGAGGGCGAGTATTGTAGCTTCTGGGGCCAGACACCCTCCCCGCCAACTCGTCCATCTGGAGCCCGCTTGCCCCAGCCCCTTCTGCGCGGGAGGGGTAGCAGAGAGCGGCGGAAGCAGGCTTTCCTTAGGGAATCTGCAAACCTAACCCCACTGCCTGATTGCTGTAAACACGACACCCGTGGGGGAGTGCAGTGGGCAAAAAGCTCCTCCTCCCAGGCCCCACCCCACTGAACCCACAGTCCTCATTGCCGGTCTCTTTCCTGGTTCCCACCCGCGCCAGGTGATACGGAGAGCTGAAACCATGGTTCAGCAGGTGCTGTACCGGGCGCTGGTCTCCACCAAGTGGCTGGCGGAGTCCGTCCGGGCTGGCAGGCTGGGCCCTGGCCTTCGAGTGCTGGACGCCTCCTGGTACTCGCCGGGCACCCGCGAGGCCCGCAAGGAATACCTAGAGCGCCATGTGCCCGGCGCCTCCTTCTTTGACATAGAGGAGTGCCGGGACAGAGCGTCGCCCTACGAGATGATGCTGCCCAGCAAGGCGGGCTTCGCCGACTACGTGGGCAGCCTGGGCATCAGCAACGACACGCACGTGGTGGTGTACGATGGTGACGACTTGGGCAGCTTCTATGCGCCGCGGGTCTGGTGGATGTTCCGCGTGTTTGGCCACCGCACTGTATCCGTGCTCAATGGTGGCTTCCGGAACTGGCTGAAGGAGGGCCACCCGGTGACATCTGAACCCTCACGCCCAGAGCCAGCTGTCTTCAAAGCCACACTGGACCGCTCCCTGCTCAAGACCTACGAGCAGGTGCTGGAGAACCTCGAATCGAAGAGGTTCCAGCTGGTGGATTCACGGGCCCAAGGGCGGTACCTGGGCACGCAGCCGGAGCCAGATGCAGTAGGTAGGTGTCCCCGTGGTGGGGATGGTCCCTGGGGAGCAATGCCCAATGGAGAGATGGGAAGTAGGATGTCTGAGACCCTCTCCAGGTTTTGCCCTCAGTACCCCCATGCGGGCCTCAGTCTTTCCATATGTAAAATGAGAGGGTAGAGCCCAACCTAAAGGCTTTTCAAGCTCTGATGCATGAGGACGTACACATGTGTTCCCATAGCCACATGCTAAGGCGCGACCTAGCATCTGTGTGGAGTGGCATCAGCAGAGGTGACTGATGACACATCCACCCACATCCATGCCCAGGCGCTAGCTCCACCACATGCCCAAAAGTGTCCGTGAGCCACACATGCGTCGCTGAACAGAAGCTTCCTCAGGACCTCTCTAGTTCTTCAGAAATTCTTAGAGACATGAACAATGCTTTTCCCCAGCACCCCATCCCTCCCTCCAGCTCTCCTGGACCCCCTGACCTTCCTTAAGTTACTTGCTCAGTTAAGTGGCAGTGTTAGGATTTGAACCCAGTGCTGCCTAGTTTCAAACCAGTGCTCTAAACCAGGATGCACCATCATTCTGTCCACTCCCCACCTCCCAGGGCCAGCGGGGAGCCCTTCCGCTAGGCATCTTTAGGGAGATGGCTCATGAGTTCTCTCCTTTGGACAAAGGGTGTGTGTGTGGGGGGGGGAGGGTTCTACACTGCTGGAGGTGGGGGGAGTCTCAGGAGAGGAAATGCTGAGTTCTAGCTAGAAACTCCTAACAGAGAGGACCACAGAAGTCTTGCCATCACCCCTTCTGGGCGCCCTCCAGCCCCTGCCTGGACACCGCTGGTGGCCAGGACCTCACGGCTCTCAGGGCCTCTCGGGGCCCAGGCTGGCTGAGCCCTCAGGATGGCAGGAGGGGGCTGCGGCTCTGTCCTCAGTCAGGGCGCCTCTGTGGAATCCAACTGCTGTGCAACGTTTGGACTAACTTGTTGAAAAATCCCTTCCTTTCTGCGCCTCTGAGGAGAGAGCGCTGTGAAAGCTGCGTCCAACACTCTTAGAGCTGGAGGGCCTGAAAGGTCACCTCATCAGTCAGAAGAGAGGCTGTGGTGCACAGAGGAAGGAGGAGGTCAAGCCCACTTGGGTAGTTAGTGGAAAGCGCGGGGCTCTGCCCTTCCCATCGTGGCTTTCTCCGAGCCCCGTGTTCTTCCTGCCCAGCTTGCTCTCTGAAGTTCTGGAGTTGAAGATTCAAGTTTGTTTAGCACCTTCCAGAGACTCCTGGCACGGAGCCCCTGCAGCCTCCTCCTGGCCTTGGTTCAAGGCACCTTCACTCCTTGGGACTTAAGCTGCCGCTGGAGGGAGGAGAGGTGGAATTGTTTCTCTAGCTGCTCGCCATCTTGCTCTGAAGCAGACAGAATAAGTAAAGGGAGAGTTTAGATATGCCAGATCCCATCTCCTTACTCCCATTTTAGAGATGAGGAAGCTGAGGCTCAGAGAGGGGAAAAGCCTGCGGCTGCAGGTAAGACCTCCTGAAAGCCCCGAATTCTAAAGTCCCTCCCCCTCTCCGTGGCCCGCTTCCTCCCTCCTCCAGTTCCCATCTGGAGACCAGGGAGCATGGACCCCAGTTTAAGCCCTGCTCCTCCTCTGCGCTGGGACCTCAATCAGCTAATTGCTTGGCCTCCTTGGGTTCCCTTATAAAATGAAAAGAGTAATGCCAGCCCTACCTACCTGGCTGTGTATTTATTAAATGCAGCAGTGGCTGGAAAGGTATTTTGAGAAGGATGAGGACCTGCGCAAAGGCCGGGCTGCTTGGAAAACCTCCCGTACAAGACATTTGGGGAATATTAGGGCCCGTGAGGCTCTGCTGAGTTCACAGTCCCCTGCTTGTGGCGGGATCACAGAGGCACCCCGTGGGCTCAACTGTCCAGATGTAACATCCAGGGAAGTGTGGGTGTCCCTGGAAGGAAAGACCCCCAAGAGGAGCTGGAAACAGGGCCTTAGAAACCCGACAGCCACTTCCTGCCGGTTTCAGGCGAGTAACTTCCCCTCTGGCCTCAGTTTTGTGCCCCCAGTGCCTTCAGTCCTGTTTGTAAGGGGCAAAAGGTGAGAGTCAGACAGACCTGAGTTTACATCCTGGTGTGGCCTCGGGCAGTTCCCTCCACCTCTGAACCCTCCTCCTAATGAAAGGGACACCACTTACCTTGTAGGAGCCTTGGGGAAAGGGAGGGAACAGAGGTGGGAGTTGATCCAGCTCAGTGTCTTTATAAACTTACTCTCTTTTCCTCCCCACCGCCCACCCCAGGTGGGGGGTCCATGAGGGTGAAGAGGGAGGGTATTGACCCCCTAATGCGTACTATTATTTGCAGGACACTTTATATACGTTCTCCCCCGGGTACCTACAGCAGCCCGACAGGGGAGGCAGGCGGGGGTTCAAAGTGGTCCCACTTTGCAGGTGGGGAAAGGGAGCAGAAACTTCTCTGTCCAGACACAGAGGCCAAGACTTGACCCCAGTCGCAAGATCAAAGTGGTGTTATTTCCCAAGGCCACTGCTGTGTAAGCAAACACGGGGATGGGGTTGGAGGGTGGCGGGGAAAGGTCATAGCTTCCAGGTGTTGCTTCATGTTGCATCATGGGGTTGTATGGCTCCTGCCTGTGTCTCCTCCCAGGGATGGGGACTGGGGTGGGGGTCAGGGAGAGTGCTGAGCAGCTTCCCAGCCGCCAGGGTTGGGGGCTGCCCACTGGGGCTGCCTGCACTGGGTTCCTTAGTGTCTTTAGGACGAAAGCAAGAAAGAGCTACACAGGTTTTCCTGACCTTGAAAACCCATACCTGTCAGTGACCCGAGGGATGCTAGTTCACCAACTAGACCAGCATCTCCTTGCCCAAAGCTTGAACATCAAGTCCCAGACCTCTGAGCAGGCATCAGGAGAGGTCATCTCAGCCATTCCCCTGCTTCAGCCACTCTTTCCAGGAAGGCTCAGACTTTGGGGTTGGGCACACCTGACTGCACATCACACCTGTGCTGTGTGTCATGGGGCAAGTTACCTCACCTCTCTGGGCCTGGACCCCCCATTCGTGCCAGGAGGCTCGTCTCTCTCCCCAGCTCAAAGTTCTTGAGCTAGCCCACTGTCTGGTGCCCGAGGTTTTGAGCGTGGTGGCACGCCTGCTGGGGCCAGGGAGAGCCACAAGCCTGCAGCTGAAGGTGGACTTGGAACAGCAGCAGGAGCCCTTGTCCCTGGGCGCCAAGCGCCTTTCCCCTCGTTGGCTGTTGGCTGTTCTCCGAGGTTCTCTGGCCAAGTTCATCTCAGCCCTTCCCCCATGAAGGCGGCCAGTTCCTGCTCATTTAAATTCCTCAGACAGGTCCTGAGCCTTCCCTGGCAGAAAGGGAAGGCTCCCACCTCCCGATGCTGGCCCAGTGTGGGGGCTGGAGTCTGTAGAACGCCCTGCCCCCAACTTCTTTACTCAGAGTGGTGCCTTTTATTAATTAGAAGAAAACAATAAAACTGTTTCATCAGGGATGGGTGGAAAGAAACAAAACAGCGTTCAGGACTCAGCGAACACTTGTGCTCTTCAATGCACTTAAATCCAGCCCATGGCCTGGGTACTGAAACTTTTTCTTTTTGTGGTGGGATTTCAGTTCCCCGACCAAGGGTTGACCTGGGCCCCAGCAGTGAAAGCATGGAATCCTAATCACTAGGCCACCAGGGAACTCCTTGAAATATTTTAAAGTTGGGTTTCTTGGAAAAGAACACCTTTGAAGCCAACAGACCAGTTGCCCTTCATTGGTAGGGTCAGTACACACACATCTGATCTTAGATCAAAGTTTCCTGACAAAAAGTGAAATCACAACAGGAAGAAATCACTGTAATTTTATAAGTCAGGGGACTTCCCTGGTGGCGCAGTGGTTAAAAATCTGCCTGCCAATGCAGGGGACATGGGTTCGAGCCCTGGTCCAGGAAGATCCCACATGCTGCGGAGCAACTAAGCCCGTGCGCCACAACTACTGAGCCTGTGCTCTAGAGCCTGCGAGCCACAACTACTGACCCTGCGTGCCACAACTGCTGAAGCCCGCACGCCTAGAGCCCATACTCTGCAACAAAGGGAAGCCACTGCAATGAGAAGCCCGCTCATCGCAACGAAGAGTAGCCCCGCTTGCCGCAACTAGAGAAAGCCCGCGCGCAGCAACAAAGACCCAACGCAGGCAAAAAAAAAGGAAAAATTTAAAAAAAAAAAAAAAAAGGGAAATCCTTTTAAAAAAAAATTTATAAGTCAGGACATCTAGTCAATCAAAGGAGCGCTTGATTCGCGCCAGCACATTTTGAATCGTCTTTGGCCTCGGGGTGAGGAGAATGGGACTTTGCTGGCATGATTGCTCACCTCCTGGGTGCCCACGGTCATTAGGGGTTTTCATCTGCAGAAGCTGACTTCCCAACAAGCCTGTGAGGAAGGTGGAGTTATCTCCCCATTTCAAAGGTGGGGAACCGAGGCTCAGACGTGCAGGACATGCCTGGCTGCACGCTGGTGCCCTGATTACCCCCGGTCAGGTCCTTTCCCTCCCACTGCTGCCCAGTCTGGTCCTGCCCTGCCCCACAGTCTGGGTTAAGTGGGGAATTTTGGAGGAAGGGGAGCCCAAAGAGACACCCCAACCTTCCTCGGGCCCCCCTCCCAGTGCCCAGTCTGCCAGGGTGTAGGGCGCTTGGGGACAAGGAGTGACCTAGGCCTTGGGTCTGCACGTAGCTCCAGCTCTGGCCATGGCCCAGCCCCATTTGCCCCACATGCTGGCTATTCTGAAGGCAGATTTGGCAGGGGGCCTTCCTGGGTGCAGAGTAGGTTCTGGAATGGACCCTGGAGCTAGCCTAGCCCCCATTCTGCTTCCGTCAAAGCCTCTCAGGGCTGCTAGGAAGGTCCTGAAGGGACCACACTGCCCCCATTCTCACCTGTCCCCCGTCGTAGGTGGGGAAGTGGTAGAGAAGCAGCAGCATCTGAGGGTGGCTCGGCCAGCTGTAGTAAGTCTGTGCTTTACCCTATACAACAGCCCTTACACACGCAAACACTCATTCCCACTTTACCCACGGGGACACTGAGGCTCAGAGAGGTTATGTGACTTGCTTGAGGTCACCTTGCCAGTAAGTGGCAGAGCTGGGATTTGAACTTACGTCTAAAACCAAGTCACAGGCTCTTTCCACACTGTGTGCTTGACAGGAAAACCACGGGCCTCGGTGTAATCCTGGATCTGCCTTTGCCTCTCTGTGGCCTCAGGCTAGCCTTTCCACTTTGCCAAGCCTCGGTGTACTCATCTGTAAAATGGCGTGACATTATATTTAGTGAATTATGTGGTTATGTGTTTAACCTCTATCTTCCTTGCTAGACTAACCTCCCTGAGAGCCTGGGCTGTGTCTCCCCTTCACCACCGTGTTCTCAGCAATAGCCCATAGCATTTGCAGTCATCATCCCATTTGCTGTTCTCCACAACCCTATGAGATAGGTACGTACCACTGAGCCCATTTTACAGAAGAGAAAACTGAGGTTCAGAGAAGTGAAGCAATTTGCCCAAGGTAAAGGTTAGTAGATGGTAGAGCCAGGACTCCTCCCTGTCCTCTCAAGCAGGTAGAACATTCCTGCTTCAAGGCAGATTTTGGTGTGGGGGGGGTGGTGTCATGAGCACTGGATGTAGGTAGCGCTGGAATAAATTGAGCTCTGAGAAGGGCAAAGATGTTATTTTTATTTGCAAAGCTCCCTCTCCTTATAGCCACGGTTGATTGTGACCTCCCGGCCCCACTTACCCCCATCCACTGTGTCGCTCCTAACCCTGTCCTTCCCTTTGTCCTCTACCCCTGCCCAGGACTGGACTCGGGCCACATCCGAGGCTCAGTCAACATGCCCTTCATGGACTTCCTGATGGAGGATGGCTTCGAGAAGAGCCCGGAGGAGCTCCGTGCCATGTTCGAGGCCAAGAAGGTGGACCTCGCAAAGCCCATCATCGCCACATGCCGAAAGGGTGTCACTGCCTGCCACATCGCCCTGGCCGCCTACCTCTGCGGCAAGCCCGATGTGGCCATCTATGACGGCTCCTGGTTCGAGTGGTTCCACCGGGCCCCCCCGGAGACCCGGGTGTCCCAGGGGAAAGGCGGGAAGGCGTGAGCAGTGGCCTCTCCTACCCTCGCCCACAACTCCTGCCAGTGGAGTGACCCCAGCGTGGCCCGCAGCTGGTCCATGCCTCATCGGCTAAGGAGATGAACAAGTTTTTAGAGTTAATGGGTAGAGCGCTCCTTTTCCCAACAACACTGGAATAAAACTGGCCTTTTCCGAGTAGCTGTGTGAGCCCGTTTCTCCTTTGGTTCCGTCCTTACCCCATGTTTCCTTCTCCTTCAGATTCCTTAGAATCCACCGAGGAAGGGAACCTCCACACCCACCCACACGCTGGGGACACTGCTTTATTACTTAGTTTTGGCAAAGGAAGCCGCCTGTTGCTGCCTGTCAGATGGAGCACGCTGGGACCTTTCCTGGAAGGGGTACCAGGAAGCCAGACAGAGTGAAACCTAGGTTAGCCGGTGCACCATCCCTTCCTGCTGTGGGTCCAGCCCTCTAGGAGGAGGGGGTGGGAGGGGAGACAGCTGGTCTTCACCTGAAATGAGTGTTCAAAGAGGTGTCCCACAGGCCCTGGGGCCTTTCAGAAGAGGCGATGCTCAGAGGCAACTCAGTGTTCACTGCAGCACTATTTACAATAGCCAAGACACGGAAGCAGCCTAAGTGTCCATCAGCAGAGGAATGGATAAAGAAGCTGTGGTGCATCTATACAATGGAATATTACTCAGCCATAGAAAAGCATGAAATAATGCCATTTGCCGCAACATGGATGACCTGGAGTTTATCATACTAAGTGAAGTAAGTCAGACAAAGACAAATATCATATATCACTTATATATGGAATCTAAAATACGATACAAATGAACTTATTTACAAAATAGATACAGACTCACAGTTTTCGAAAACAAATTTACGGTTACCAGAGGGGGAAGGTGGCGGGGGGGATAATTTAGGAGTTTGAGATTAACATATACACACTACTATGTATAAAATAGATAATCAACAAGGACCTACTGTATAGCCCAGGGAACTCTACTCAACATTCTGTAATAACCTATATGGGAAAAGAATCTGAAAAAGAATGGATATATGTATATGCATAACTGAATCACTTTGCTGTGCACCTGAAACTAACACATTGTAAATCAACTATACCCCAAAATAAAATAAAAATTCAATTTTAAAAAAAGACACGACATTGTAAATCAACTTATGCCAATAAAATTTAAAAAAAAAGAAAAAGAAATAGGCCAAAGGAAGGTGGTCTCCACCTTGGATGCCCTTCCTGGATCAGAATAAGACCCTTTGGGGAGCGATGGGGGGAGGGGCTGGAGAAGCAGCATCAGCCCCTGGGAGGAGGTCTTTGAGCTCTGGCAGCGGGAATCAGGAAGCTACAGGGAAGCAAGTAACCTGGTAGACCGGGACCTATGTGACTGCATTTGGAGTTTCCCGGAAACAGGCTGTCTAAACCCTCCTTTGGGGCTTCAAGATGATTCCAGGCCCCACCTAATGGGGATTCTCTGATCCCAGCTGTCCAGTCTTCCTGGGTTAAGTTTGGACAAGAGGAGTAGGGCCAGGGACCGAGGTTGTCAGTGATGGACCCCAGCCCCTAACCCAGCGTTGGGGCAATCAGATGCTCTGTTACTGCTGCGGGTGTTGGGTTAGGGGCAGGGGGCTGAGGGCCCATGGGGTCTGCAGTGGAAGAGGGCTAGGGCAGTCTGGAACCCTCTTGCCTCCATGCCATCCTTCTCCTACCAGCTTTAGGTCCGTTATTGGAGCCTTTAGGGGCCAAAGAGCCAATCTCAGGGGATGAAGACTCTCCCCCCACCCCTTCCTCCTTCTCCAGTCCCAGAGCTCATTCCATCAACATGTTTACTGAGCACCTACTGTGAGGTGGGCACTGGTCCAGGTGCTGGTGACATGGCAGTGAACACAATCTCCCTCCTCATGTGTGCTTCACATCCCACCTGGGGGAAACAACAAATGTACATATATATATGTGGTATAAGATGGTGACACAAGTGCTGTGGGAAAAAAGAGTAATAAAGGGAATGGGGAGTGTGGGGTGGGCTACGATTTATTTTTTTAAAGGGTGGTCTGGGAAGGTGAGCAGAGTCCCAAAGGAGGTTGGAAAAGTAAGCCACATAGATATCTAGGGAAAGAAAGTTGAAGCAAAGCGAATGGCCAGTGCAAAGACCCTGAGGCAGGACTGGGCTTGGTGTGTTCAAGAAACAGAGGAGACCAGCATGGCTGGGGCCAAGGGAGTGATCAGGAAAGGGGGAGGAGATGAGGTCAGAGAAGGGGGTGGACATCTATGGTAGGGCCTTGCAAATCAATGGAAGGACGACAGGTTTTACTCTGGTTGAGATGGGAAGCTACTGGAAGGTTTTGATTAGAGGGGTGACATGATCCAAATAAGCTCTAACAAGATCACTTGGCTGCTGTGGTGGGAAAGAGACTTGGTGGATAGACTCTAGGGTTGTCCACATAATCTCTGCCTCCTGACGTCCACCCCCTGTGCAATCCCCTCCCTTGAGTGTGGGTGGAAACCGCAACTTGCTTTTAACCAACAAAATATAGCAATGGTGTGGGATGCTGTCTTATCTTGAGCTGCTATAACAGGACTGGCTGGCTTAAAGCACAGAGGTTTATTTCTCACAGTTCTGGAGGCTAGAAGTCCAAAATCAAGGTGCCAGTGGATTTGGTTCCTGGTGAAAACTCTCTTCCTGGCTTCTCATTGATTGTGTCCTCACATGTTGGAGAGAGAGATGGGAAGAGGGGGAGAGCAGTGCTCTGGTCCCTCTTTCACTTCTTCTAAGGACAGCAATTCCATCATGGGGACCCCTCATGACCTCATCCAAACCTAATTACTTCCCAAAGACGCTACCTCCAAATACCATCACATTGGGAGTTAGGGCTGCAGCATATGAATTTGGGGGGGACACAAACGTTTAGTCTATAATAGTTGACACTTCTGTGATTACAGTACGTGAGATTATAATGCCCATCTTGTGCTGGGCATTTTCCTTTGCTGGCTTGGATGAAGTGAGTGACGTGTTGGAGGCCCACATAGCAAGGAACCGAGGATGGCCTCTGGCTGAGGCCCTCAGTCCAACAAACCATGAGTAACTGTGTCCTGCCAACAACCTCATGGTCTTGGAAGCAAATCCTTCCCCAGTCGAGCCTCAGAGGATAGCACAGCCCCAGCCAACACCTTGACTGCAGCCTTCTGAGGCTCCAAAGCAGAGAAGCCAGTTAAGCCATGCCCAGACCCTGACTCACAGAAACTGTGATAAAGTATGTTAGGCTGCTGAGCCTGTGGTAATGCTGTTACGGAGCAGTAGATAATCAATGCAGGGCACAGGAGCAAAAGAAGGAGACCAGGGAGGAGGCAAATCTGTTAACCCAGGCAAGGGGTGGTGCTGGCTTCTACCAGGGGCCGGGGGGGATGTGGAGGTGGGTAAAGGGGTCTGAGATTGGTGTATTTTGCAGGACTTGCTGATGAATCACTTGTGGGGTTGGCTAAGAATTACAGGTGACACCTCACTCTGTGCCAGGGAATGTGCTGGGCATTTCACAGAAATGACTAATCACTCCCTCTACTTAATGCTTTGTAATCCCAAGAACATCTTTCACACCTGACGGCGTCTGAGCCCTCTCTGCCTGGCACGGAACCCAGCCTGTGGTGAATACTCAGGGGACATTTTTAGGGGATGAGAGAGTAAACAACACCTGAAGCCCCCTGTTGCCCTCTTAGTCCTGGCTCTCCCTGCCTCTGTTCCCCAGGGTGGGCCTATCATTCCGCTGAGGTAACAGAGCCCTGTGTACAGTGATTGCCATGGCAACTCCAGTGCACTGTGGGGGGCTGCCCTCCAGCAACCATCCACTGGTCTCCAGCAGCAGTTGTGCTGCGCAGATCTGCACTCCTGGGTTTCCGCACACACCAGGGTGGTTCACGGTTTTCTGACATTATGAGAGAGAGTGGAGAGGTGAGGCAGGGACCTTGAGGTGGGCCAGGGGTCTGCCAGGACATGGGGCTTCATCTTCCTTCTCTCTATTCAGAGTTGCTTGTGAGTGGAATGCTCAGACCGTAACAGGATCTTCTTTCCCTCCCTCCTTGACCCGACGTCTCTTGGGATTTTCTCTCCAAATCAGAAACTGACGTGAGTTTACACTTCCGTTCAAGCCAGTCCAGGCCACTCTGGACTGAGGGTGCTATTGGGGCAGATGGGCAGCTCCTGTGGACACATCAGGTGGGTGGCTGGGGATGGGGAATGGGGACAGGAGCAGAAAGAGAACTTGAAGGAGATAGAAGTGGGGCTTGGTTTCAGCACCACCTGGGTGAGGTCCTATTTCTCTTCTGAGCCTCATTTTCTCCAACTGTGAAAGAGGGTGAGTTAATACTTTCTCCAAACACCTCACTGAGTCCTTGTGAAGAGAGACTAATATACTAGATGTGAGAATACTTAATACATGAGCTGTATTTGTCATCTCCTGCTGTATAACAAGTCACCCCAAACTTAGTGACTTAAGAAAACATTCATTATCTCATAGTTTCTGTGGGTCAGGAATACAGATCTAGCTTCAACGGGCCATCTGTCTCAGGGTCTCTCACAGCCTGTGATCAAAATATTGGCCAGGGCTTTGGTCTCATCTCAAAACTCAACTAGAGAAGGGCCCTTTCCATGGCCAGGATTAATTCCTCAGATTGTTGAACTGAGGGTCTCAGTTCCTCTCGAGTTGGTGGCAAGAGGCCCTCAATTCCTTGCCACGTGGGCCTATCCAGAAGGCGGCTCACAACAAAGAAACTGCTTCCATCAGTGCAAGAAGAGCCGAGAAGAGCCAGAGAGAGTGTGAACAAGACAGAAGTCACAATCTTATAACCTCATCTTGGAAGTGGCATCCCATCATTTTCACCATATTCTACTGGTTAGAAGCAAGTCAGTAGGTTCAGCCCATACTCGAAGTGATGGAATTACACAAGTGTGTAAATACTGAGGAATTAAGGGTCACTGGGAGCCATGTTACTGCCCACCTCAGTCCACCCTCTAGCCTCCGATGATAAATATCCCTTCCACATGCAAAATACATCCATCCCCTCCCAAGAGCTCCAGAAGTCTCATCTGATTACAGCATCAGCTTCAATTTTAGAATCTGGCCCTAGAAATCGGGTCCGGGTGTGGATGAGGCTCCTTGCGTGTCATTCTTCTCTATCAGTAGACCTGTGAAACTAAGCTATCTGCCTGAACGCACCCAACGTACAATGGTGTGGCAGATATAGGATAAGAGCTATAGATATTCCTGTTCAAAAATGAGGAAAATTCAGACATGAGGTATTCACTGGTCCATAGCAATTCTGAAATCCAGTCAGGCAAATGTTGGACTTCCCTTGATTTTTCAAGGTTTGGAGATAATTGTCCATGCTCTCTGCTCTGCCATATGTATGGACTCTTGCTTTTACTTGATACAATATCTTTTTTTTTTTTTAAGGGAGCACATGTTTGCAGCTGAGTAGTTTTCTCAGACTGTTTTCTGCCAGTAGAATTTGGGAGTTCACTGATCTCTTTTCCTTTTGTACTCTCTCTGTCCCTTTCACTCCATGTTGTCAGTATTTTCACCAATATACTTTTCTCAAAAGCTGTGAAACTTACAGGGATTCTCTCCATTAGCCAAAAGTCACATTCTTTTCCACTGGGGCTTCTGTTGATGGAGAGCATCCTTAAACTTGTGAGAGGCCCTATTCCATTAAGAGGATTTGTGAGGCACGTCCTTATCTCTTTAAAGGGCCTTTTGTGGGACTGAATAATACTCTGATCTTTCATCTTTCTAAGGATGTAACAAATAGTCACAGCCTTGGCTACATTTTACCAACAGTCCTCTGAAGCTATTTCTTAATTTTAGTATCTTTTGACATCTGGAGAGGATGAGAATTTCCAGAATGACTAAGTCCTGCCTCATTTTTATTTAACAGTCCTTCCTTCAAATTTCTCTCTCTCTTCTTACATTTCACTACAAGCATCAAGAAGAAGCCAGGAGGCACCTTCAATACTTTGCTTGGAAATCTTCACTGGATCACCCAGTTCATTAGTCACTTATTCTGCTTTCCACATAACTGCTGATGACAGAGTCACCATGTTTCTGCCACTACGTAACAGGGACCAGTCCTCCTCCAGGATCTAAGAACATCTTCCTCACTTCCTTTTGTGCCTGCACTGGCAGCATCCTCTAAGACCAGACTTCTACTAATAGTCTGTTTAAGGCAATTTGGGCTTTTTCTATCATGTTGCTCAAATTCCTTCCAGGCTCCACTGACTGCTTGGTTCCAAAGCCACTCCCACATTTTTAGGTGTTTGTTACAGCAGCATCCCACTCTTGGCACCAAAATACATATTATCTATTGCTGCATTTAAAAAATCACCACAAAGCTTAGCGGCTTAAAATGGTGGCTTAAATGCTTAAAAAAATACAAATTTATTATCTCACAGTTTCTATGGATCAGGATCCTGGGTGTGGCTTGACTAGGTCTTCTGGCTCAGGGTCTACCATAGGCTACAATTAATGTGTCAGGTGGGCTGTATTCTCATATCAAGGTTCAACTGGGGAGGAACCATTCAGGTGGTAGGATTCATTCATTCTTTTTTTTTTAAATTTTATTTATTTATTTATTGGCTGCATTGGATCTTCGTTGCTGTGTGCACGCTTTCTCTAGTTGCAGTGAGCAGGGGCTACTCTTTGTTACAGTGTGTGGGCTTCTCATTGTGGTGGCTTCTCTTGTGGCAGAGCACAGGCTCTAGGTGCGTGGGCTTCAGTAGCTGTGGCTCACGGGCTGTAAAGTTCAGACTCAGTCATTGTGGCACAGGGGCTTAGTTGCTCCACGGGATGTGGGATCTTCCCGGACCAGGGCTAGAACCCGTGTCCCCTGCATTGGCAGGCAGATTCTTAACCACTGCACCACCAGGGAAGTCCCTCATTCAGTTCTTTGAGGATATTGGAATAAGGGTCTCTGTTCCTTACTAGCTTTGGCCAAAGGCCTCCCTCAGTTCTTTCCACATGAGTCTTTTTGTAGGGCACCTCAGAACATGGTACTGCTTCCATCAGAGCAAACAGGGCAAGGAGACCAGAGGAAGAGTGTGAACAAGACAGAAGTCACTAACCTAATCCTGGATGTGACATCCTCTCACTTCTGTCATATTCTTTTGATCAGAAGCAAGTCACTAGGTCCAGCCCACACTCAAGTGTTAGGAGGGGAACATAGTGTATGAATACCAGGAGGATAAGGCTCATGAAAAGTCATATCAGAAGCTGCACAATCACCAAACAAGTCAGAATTAATAGGGTGTTTTGCCTGGTGACTTTTCAAAATTCATCTGATTCTTAACCTGCTCTGAGTTTACCAGCAGACCAACTTGCTGGGTGACCTCAGACAAGTCACTCCTTCTCCCTGGGACCTCAGTTTCTTTACCTGTAAAATGAAGGGACTGGGGCTTCCCTAGTGGCGCAGTGGTTAAGAATCCGCCTGCCAATGCAGGGGACATGGGTTCGAGCCCTTGTCCAGGAAGATCACACATGCTGCGGAGCAACTAAGCCCGTGCATCACAACTACTGAGACCCCCCACCACAACTACTGAAGCCCGTGTGCCTAGAGCCCTTGCTCTGCAACAAGAGAAGCCACTGCAATGAGAAGCCCACACACTGCAACGAAGAGTAGCCCCCGCTTGCCACAACTAGAGAAAGCCCTTGTGCAGCAACAAAGACCCAACGCAGCCAAAAATAAAATAGATAAATAAATTTATAAAAATAAATAAATAAATAAATAAAATGAAGGGACTGGATTAGCTAATCTCAAAGATCCCTTCCAGCTCTGACTTGCTGCTTCTATGCTTTCCTTATCCAATTATACAATAAACTGTCTTATCCTAGTTGAATTACAAAATTCACAGAAGCCTTTAAAAAAACACATTCAATAAAATAAGAGAATATGAATAAGAAAAAGATGACCTAGGAAAAAGGAACCCAAACTTGAAAGCTGCAGGGGCTTCTGAAGATGCCAGAGCTGGCACTCTAATTTGACCCAAAGGCCTGTTCTTTGGAGGAAAGGCTGAGATCATCCCAGAGTCCGTTCCTGCTCTTGGCTCTCCTCCACCTTGGCCAAGCTGGTTCCTTTCCTTGAATGACCAGCTGGTAAAAGAACGGGCAAACAAAAAGTTGTAGGGCAGGGCGGGTGGGGGGTGGGGGGAAAAAAAAAAAAAAAAAGAACGGGCAAAATCCTATTTGCAGAGAGGCAAACAGTCACCAGGATGGTGGGCTTGGGGCAATGCCCCTCCCAGCAAGGGGTCTGCTGGGGGCTCCTAGGGGAGTGTTGGGTGGTACAGATGGGGAAGAAAATATTATAGAAGAAAAGGATTGCAAAGGAAGAAGGGGAGTCCCAGGCCCCCAGTCTGTTTGAGAAGGGCCTTTGAGGCACAGGTGATGGGGGTGACCAGGGCTTTCCACAGACAGCACAGCCTGCAAGGGTCGAGGAAGCAGGCCCAGTGCCAGGGGTGGTGGGTGGATGGGGCGGGGGCTCCTGGGTACCTGAGAGCACTGGAAGCAGCACGGAGGGACCTCTGGTCAGGGGCTGGGCAGACGGTCACAGGCCGTCCTGTTCAGCCCTCTCTGTCATCTGAGATGACCGTGTGTATTTCTTTGTCTGCAGAGCTAAGCTTGGAATTACCTGTCGCAGAGCAAGAGCTGATGGAGCTGGACCACAAAGCAGGTAGGACGGGGGACCAGGGACATGCTGAATGCACGTGCAGGACTTCTGGAGGGACCCCCTGGGGGCAGCAGAGACCAGCCCCCTCCCCCCTCCCTCAGTCTTGCTTTGGCCTCCAGACCCACCGCGTGGCCCTAACTTCCTCAGGGCTTCCGTTCGAAGACAGAAGGAAAGAGAGGGCAGTATTGCTGAGCCTCTCCCATCTGCCAGGCCTGGGGATTATGACCCCACTGCAGTGTCCCCTCTTGTAACCGAACACAAGTTCACGTGCCCGAGGCACAGGGAGGCCATACGAACCGCAACATCGGAGTTTGGAGCAGAGAAAGTTTTATTGCAGGGCCAAGCGAGGAGAATGGGTGGCTCATGTTCAAAACCCCCAAATTCATTGATGGTTTTCGGGGAGAAGTTTTTATAGGCAAAATTTAGGGTGAGGGCTGCAGGGTGTGTGGCTTCCTTCTGATTGGCTGGTGGTGAGGTAGCAGGGCGGTGCTCCAGGAGTCTTGTGCTTGGCCTGAACTTACCGTCCTCCACCTGCGTTGGCACCTTAGTTCCTGAAGAAGAACTGGAAGATATTGTTATGTACATCGCTCGAGGAGGAACTAGGACCCTGCTTTAATCACTGCACTATTGCTCTTTTCTTTTTTTTCGCTGCACCACGTGGCTTGTGAGATCTTATTTCCCGGACCAGGGATTGAACCCGTGCAAGGGTGCAGAATCCTAACCACTGGACCTCCAGGGAATTCCCTGCACTATTGTTTCTGGATGGTTCCTCCTTTGTTTCCGCATTCCTTCCTCTCCCTGAGTAGCAGTTGTTTGAATCTGCCCTTAGGAACTCAGGGAAGGTCTAGGGTGGCTGAAGCCTTTAACTTGCAAATAAGAAAGGGGGAACCCAGAAAGGCTTTTGTGCCCAGGAGGGCCCTACAGGGTCCTGCTGGCTTCACTCTCAAGGCTCAGGGGCAAAGCAGCAACCCTTTGTGCACCAGAAAGGCAGGATATGGGAGAACACAGCAGGGGCCTGGTCTCTGTGAGTGGAAGGTCCATGTAGGTCCTGAGTGAGCCAAAAGCAGGGAGTGGTGTGGCCCAAGGAGGGGAGAAAAGCGTGTCCCAGGCCTGGGGAATAGTGCGGGCAAAGGTCTGGAAGTTAGAGTGGGCTGGTGATTTGGTGAAGCTGAATGAAATTCAATATGGCTTGAAGGCTGGAGAAGGGAGGTGGGCAAGGAGGCTGGGCTGGGGTCCTGGGACCGATCCCAAGGGCAGGGCCTCTGCCCTGAGTACGAGGGGAAGGGTTTCCATGTAGGAATGACTGGGTCAGGTCAGCTCTGAGAAAGGTCCCCACGGGTGAGGGGCTGGCAGCTGGGGCTGGCGGGTGGGATGTGGAGAGAGGGACGCTGGGGCAAGCCTCCTGCTGGAAGCTCTCTCCAAAGACCCGAATGACCTGGAGGCCTAGTTAAACACTCAGATCCCAGCCTCTCCCAGGAAGATTCTGCTGCAGCAGCTCTAGGAGGGGCCCAGGAATCTGTATTTCTAATGAGTGCCTGCCGGGGATTCTGATAAATGACGCAGCTTGGAGAACTCTGATGACTGATCGCTTGATCCTCACAACAGCAAGTAAAGCAGGATGAACTCTGCCCATTGTACAGGGGAAGGGAGTGGAGGAAGCGTGGGACTGCACTGAGATTCTTGGATGCCAGCTACAGACAGACATTCATTCATTCATTCCACAAACATTTAAGCCCAAGAGGACGGGGGCTGACCCAGTTAGCTCACTGTTGGGGCCCCAGTGCCTAGCACAGCACTGACACACAGTAGGTGCTCGCCGATGGCTGAATTGGTGAAGGTATTGACTCTCTGAGCCAGGGGACACAAGACACGGTCCTGGCCATTAGAGCGCTCCTAAGCCCAAAGGGCAGGTGGAGGGTGAGCAGACAATTTACATTCGCTGTGTTTAGAGGCGGGCAGGAGCACAGCCTGGGAGAGATGGGAGCACGGATCCTGGAGTCCCGAGCCCTGAGACCTATGGGCTCAGGAGCCCAGGCTTGCGCTGGGCTTCAGTCTCCCCACGAGCACAGGGAGGGGCCGTGGTTGACCGGGCTGGTGGTGAGTGGTCTTAATGCTCTCTGCCTCCATTCTTTTGAGAAGGGTCACTGTCCCCATCCTGGAAGCCTTAGTTGTCCGCAGAAGCGCCCCTTTGCTCGGCTATCTGCTTGTGGGGGCAGAACCCAGGATGGGAGGGAGGGTAGGCAGTCTGGTCTCTGGGGAACAGGTTTTTCCTCTTTTGTGTCGATGACAAAAGGTGATGGTGGGGAGGAGAAGGGCAAGGAGGAAGCGGGCAGGCCTGGACCTCAGCTTTCTCTGTCTCTACTGCCCTGGGGAAGGGTCTGCAGCCCCCATGGGTGGGCACGGGGGGCTTGAAATAAAAACCTCTGTGGCTGGCAAAACCTGCCATTTCCAGCGGCTTTCTCTGAAAAAGAAACCTGGACATCCACCGGCAGGGCAGTCGCTAAAGCCTGCACGGTTTGAAAGGAAAGTTAGGTGTGTGTTTGTGGCCAAGAAGAGATCCCCAAGGCACAGTGTTAAATTTTTAAACAGCAAGTTACAAAGCAATACATGGAATCTGATCGCATTTGGAAACCAAAGTGAAGCCAAACTATGCATCTTTCAAAAGCGCTAGGACCCACCTAGAACGTCTGGGAGGGAAGCTCTTCAAATAAGCTTACAGCTATAACCTGGGATTGAGGATTGTGGGCATGGCTGGAAGCGGGGAGAGGGTGGGGACTGACTCGTTTTCTATATTTTGCCCAGTAAGAAAGAGTTTACATATTACTTGGGTATTATAATGTGTAAAACATTATTCAAAATGTGTATTTTAAGTCTCCATCCAGTGGGTTGTAAGAAGCACTGTTACGTACCTGTCACTAAGAAAGAAAACATCTCTGGTTAGACCAGGGCCCATTGATTGTCAGACACAGCCTGATGTCAGCGATGCTAACATGAGAAGGAAGGACATTTTAGAACTGATGGGGTGCAGGGTGACCCTGGGTCTGACACCCCTGCAGCCATCTATTCATTCACTCGCTCACTGATGGGTGTCACCAGCATCTCTGGTACACAGGGCTCTGGGGGGTGCTGAGGGAGGCCCAGGACTGACTCACCTGTGGACCTGCCTCAGTGACTCCCCTTCCGCATGGAGGAGAGACATGAGAGGGTTTGTAGCTCACAAGGATGGAGAAGGGGAAAATCCAGACAGACTTGTAGAGCGTGCTGGGGACAGAGTTGTGGAGCTGAGAGGAGGCGATGGCCCTGGCAGCTTGGGGTGGGTGTCAGGGGGGACTTCCTGGTGGGGCTGCATTGGAAGGAAGCAGTAGGATTTTTTTTTTTTTTTTTTTTTTTTTTTGCGGTACGCGGGCCTCTCACTGCTGTGGCCTCTCCCGCTGCGGAGCACAGGCTCCGGACACGCAGGCTCAGCGGCCATGGCTCACAGGACCAGCCGCTCCGCGGCATGTGGGATCTTCCCGGACCGGGGCATGGACCCGTGTTCCCTGCATCGGCAGGCGGACTCTCAACCACTGCGCCACCAGGGAAGCCCAAGCAGTAGGATTTTGACTTAGGGAAAAAGAGGGGCTGGCCTTCCGGGCAGCGAACTAGCCTGAGCAGACGCTGGGAGGTTGGACATCGCAGGGTGTGGTGGGGCAGAAGTGGCGGTCTGTTTGGCTGGAGCCAGGGATGGGGGAAGAGAATGAGGAGAAGACCTGTAAGCTGGGAACGGGAGATCCTCGGAACTGGGAGTCAGGGCAGGAGTGGGGTGGGGGGAGGGGAGGGGAGCAGTTGAGGTGGGAGAGCCCGGAAGCAGCTGGGACGACACCGCTCCATTAGCTGGAGAACAGAGGAGGGAAGTGGGGCTGGGGAGCAGCTCTAAATGGGGAGCAAAGGCTGGCTCAATCCAGCTCTAGTACTTTTCCAGCCGTGTGACTTGGCCACGCTGAGGGATGCCCTCTGCCAGCTTCCACAGCTGCTGGTTTTCCTGACTGGATTGCTGGGGGGGTTCATGGTGGGGAAGGGAACTACCCAAATGGAGCCAGGTTCACTAAAGCACAGAGAGGTCACAGCCCTTGCTGAAGGTCACACAGCTAGCCTCAAGGCTGGTCAGGCTTGGGCTGCAGTCCCTATTGTCAGAAACAATGAGGGCTGCCCTGTCCAGCGGGAGGCTTGGCAGGCCGAACTACCCTCTCCCTTGGTCTCTCTCCTGATTTCTCACCCATGCTTCTGGCTCCCATGACTTCTTTCCGTACCTGTCTTTTTTCCTGCTCTGGATCCCTGCGGCTCCGTGTCTGTCTGTTCCCTCCACCCCCACCCCCATCACCGTCTTCCTTCCTGCCCTCCACTCTCTACATCTGTCTGTCTCCTCTCCTTCCTTCCTTCTCTCTTCCCTTTTTAGGTACAACCACTTTGACCAGGGCCCATCTGAACAACAGCAAGGAAGGCCAGCAGGACACGGACCCCCGGAGAACTGCCCGTAGCCCACTGGATACCTCCAAGTTCAAGTACCAGCTCCCAGTCTCCCCACAGCCATCCATGTACCAAGGACACAGCCCCCGAGGCAGCTCCCTCGGGCAGGCCTCCCTGGAGGAGATCCGGCCTCCATCCCTGAAGGCTATCAGCCAGGACTCTCCCCAGAGGGACTCACAGCCGGGGTCCCTGAAGAAGGAGAGCTACAGACCCTCCTCGAGGGAGAGGAGGGCCTCCTTCCGAGAGGGGGCTCAGCCGTGCCAGGGGCTGGAGGAAGACCCCAACTTGGGGGCACAGGGCCAGAGTAGCAGCAGTATTCCCAACAACATTCGTCACAAGTTTGGGAGCAACGTGGTGGACCAGCTGATCTCCGAAGAGCAGGTGTCAGAATGGGCACAGGAGGCTAAGGGCGGCAGGAGGGTCATGCAGGGAGACTGAGAATGAGGACCCCTAAGGAAGCTGCTCTTGAGTACAGAGTCCCTGTAATAATATCATCAGAAAGTAGTGTTTACTGAGCACTTGCTCTGTGCCGGATCCCGTGCACTGTTTAGTCTTCACATCTCACCGTTCAATCTTCCCAGTGAGGGAGGTACTATCATTATCCTCATTTTATGGATTAGAAGCCCAAGGCTTAACAGGCGTAAGTAAATCAACCAAACTTAAACAGGATCCAAACTGGCTAGCAGACTCTGGAGCCTTGGCCCATAATGACTCTGCAGTTAGAAGTCTTGTGTTTGAAATAGATGCTTTTAGCTCAAGTCTCCTAAAGGGGACAGGATTGATTGGAAATCAGAAGACTTGGGTTTGAATCCTGGCTCTGCCCCAGAATACTGAAAGACTTTGGATAAGTTACTTCTCCTCTCTGAGCTCTAGTCTCTACATCTGTAAAGTGAGGCAGTTAGACTAGATCAGGCTGGCAAATACACAGCATGCATTCCATAACTCTCCTAGCCCGCATTCATGGCAGACATCACTAATCGATTCTGGCACTTTTTCCCACTTGGTACATCATTCTAGGAACTCAATGCTGATCCCCTGAAAGTCGAGATGAAACTTATCTGCCATTTCTGGTCAAATGGTCACCTGCTCTGGCATTTTGAGTCGTATTTTCAAAGCCACTGTCTCAACCCTCATGGTGACTACATTGAGCAGCAGGCCAGGCAGGAGTCATTGCTTCCTTTTTTAACAGATGATAAATCTGAGACTCAGAGAGGTGATACGATCTGCCCAGGGTCACACAGAGCAAGCAGGAGAGCCAGGGTCACAAAGGCTATGGGCGGGGCCCCCTTTCATTTTGTCATCTTAAGGTGGGGGTTCACCCCGCCTCACAACCTGCTAGTCTGGGAGGTCACAATCCTAAACTCCCTGCCCCACTTGGAGGATCTTGTCCCAACTTGAGGTTGGCTGTATGGTCACTATCTCTCACTGCACCTCCTGGCTTCGGGAAGGTGCCCTTTCTCTCTTTGGCCATCGTGGTCCTGGGCTTAAATCAAGAGATCTGTTTTGTTTTTTTTTAATCCAGCTGTGACCCAGATCACAAGTGTCATCAGGCCGGCAAATATCAGAACTGGAAGCTACTGCAAAGGCCACCCAGTTCTGCCCCCACCCTCATTTTATGAGTTGGGGAACTGAGGCCCAGAGGGGAGCAAAGACTTGCCCAAATCAGCAGCTGGTAGACAGCAGAGTTGGGACCCAAACCCAGGTTTAATGGCCCTTAGGCCTGAGCTCAACCTTAATTTCAGCCTTAGTTTCCCCATTGGTACAAGGAAGGAGCTGCCCCTGGTGAAATATAAGGACCACCTAGAGTTGACTTGTGTGACGCTTCCATTGTAGTAGGCAAGGCTATGTGATGGGCAAGTCCCCGCCCTGAGGCACAGTTTCCTTATTTATAAAATGTAGGAATAATATCATCTTATAAAGATGTCCCCTGGTGATGTTCTACAGTACGTACCCAATGTAGGGAGAAGCGTTCATGATCGTTCTCATGCTTGATGCCCGAGGCCCATGTGGGAGGTGGGCTGATGTGGGAGTGTGGAGGGACTTCAGCTATGCCAGCTGAAGGGTGTAGGTTGGGAGTAGGTTGAAGGCTGCAGGCTAAGGGTGGGGTGAGGGTGGTGGAGGCAGGGTCAGAGGCAGGAGAAGTTAGAGGGGAGATAGGGGACTTGATGCTGCTTCTCTACCCCTTGTCTCTCCTCCCTCCCTCCCTCCCTCCCTACTCAGGCTCAAAGGGCCATTGGTGAAGCCTTGGAGGGCCAGAAAAGGGCAAGCTCACGGCCTAGCAGGATCCAGAGTCCCACTGAAATCACCTCCGTCTTTTCAGGCTACTATGATCTGGGCTACAACATGCGGTCAAACTTGTTTCAAGGTCAGGCTGAAGGGCAAGGGTGGGGGTTGTGAACGCCCATAGTCCCCAAGGCACTAGGCGAGGGAGGACTTGGACCCCCAAAGGAATCTAAGACCCCAGAATACATCTCCAGGGACACTCATTTCACGGCCACCAAGGGCCTCCTCTGTGCCAGGCTCTACGCCGAGTGCTGGGAATGTCCAGTCCCCTGGCGAGTCTGTCCTCACTATACAGTTGGCAGTCAGCCCTTACTCTCCCTGTCCCTCTGGCGTCTTAATCTGCCAAGAGGAGGCCGGGGCACCCCTGGTCTGGCCACCTTTGGTTACAGTGACAGTACCAGGCTTCCTGTGTTCAAAGGTCAGCTCAGCCGATGGGTGTGGCCTCGGGCAGGATCCTTAACCTCAGCCAATCTTCCTGGTACAACGGGGCTAATAACATGGCAGGATTCTGTGCAGGCGCTTGGCCTGCAGCCCCCAGTGAGTCCTCTTTTTTTAATTTTTTTGCTGAGCCTTGAGGCCTGGAATCAAACCTGTGCGCCCTGCAGTGGAATTCCACTGGATCGCCAGGGAATTCCCACAGTGAGTGATTAGTAGCTGACAGGCCAGCCCTTTTCTTTCTTGGATCCCACTGGTGGCACCTCTGGGCCAAAGTGTGGGTCGGAGGCCCGGACATCTGCAATGTGTCCTCTGGGTCCCCCTCGGTCCTGTTTGTCAGGGGAGTGCTCCTAGCTCCCTATCACAGGCAGATGGGAAACAATTTGCCCAGAGTAGTAGGAGGTGGATGTGAAACTCAAATCCAGGTTTTTCTTCTGCCTCCAAAGTCCCAGAGTCTTTTCCTGGCACTGGGTCACCTCCGGAGCTAGGACCCCGTTCCCAAGCGTTTAACCGATTGCTCGGATGCCGGTCCTTGGTCAGCAAGTGGTGGCTTCTCTCCGGCCCCACGTTCTAGTTTGACCTCATTGCAAAAGGTCAAGTCTTCCTGGCCCCCTTCTTTCCTCCATCCTTACTCCATGCCTTCTCCAGTGTCCCCAGGGCCTGGTAAACCTCCTACCTGGCTCAGAGCCCCATCACCCGAGGAACCAGACAGCCACTGGAAGCCTTTCTGGGTTTTCCTTTGAGCTTGAAGAAGGGGTGGTGCTTGGGGAGAGGAGAGAGAATACAGCTCACATTGTCCTGTTCTGGGCCTCAGGAATCGGCCTTTCCACTTGTCTTTAACAATGATCACTCAGTAGTTCTTACGTAGGCCTTTATATGGTGATGTTTACATACATTTAAAAGAATGATATAAAAAGCGTCTGTGTACCCCTCACCCAGCCTGAGAAACACAACTGTGTCAAGGGGGCAAACCCTGGGAACCAGTGCAAACCAGCTTGCTCCAGCTTCTAAGAGTCGATTGTTAAATTTTACTGAACTGTTGGCATCATGAGCGATCTTAAAATTGGCCGTGGTCGTGCAATTGACCTTTGAACAACGGGGGAGTCAGGGGTGCCTACACCACCCCACAGTCAAAAATCCAAGTACTGCTATCTCTGACTCAAAAACAAAAGAACTGATAAATGATTCACCCAAGGCCAGGAAGCTGAGATAGTTTGGATAGAATCAGGACTCAAACCCTAGTTCTTTTGATCCCATGTATTGTGACTTCCTACCAAACACAAACTTTCCCCATGCCTAGTTAATTTTTAGATCTATAAAAGATCTATAAAAGGAACATACAGGTACTACATTTATGGAAAAAAAATACACACATAGGTGGACCCGAGCTGTTCAAACCCATGTTGTTCAAGGGTCAACTGCATTGGCACTCCACAAATTGGCAAGCGCTACAAATTAGGGCGTTGCTCTCTGCACCCAACTGTCAGTGTGCCTCACCCATGTGTCCCCCTCCGTTTCCACCCGCCCAGATCTTGGCCTTTGCTGCTCCAGGTTGGGGAGGTACAGCAGTGGCTAGACAAGGGAGAGGAAATCAGAGAGGAAACGGGCTAGGTGGGGAAGGCCACGGGAAGGTCTTAAGCAGAGAAGGGCATTGTTTGACTTAGGTTAAAGGATCACTACTGTTGCTATGCTGAGAAGAAAAGTAAGGGAGCTGGGCAGAAACAGGGAAACCAGTGAGGAGGTGACTGCAAAAATCCAGGTGGGGTTAATGATGGAGGCTTGGTCTCGAGAGCAGGGCTGGTGCATTGCACGACTCTAGTGGATACTATTGTGCAGTACGGCGGCACAGGGAGATAATGGTGAAGGTGACCTGATGCAGGAGGAGTCTGGCCCTGTGTGTAAGGCAGAGCAAACAGAATGTGCTAATCAATGGATTTGGGGTGTGTGAGAGAGGAATTAAGGTTGATGTCAAGGTTTTTCTTTTGTTTTTCATAAATTAAATTATTTAATTTTTTGGCTGCGTTGGGTCTTCGTTGCTGCGCACGGGCTTTCTCTAGTTGCGGCGAGCGGGGGCTACTCTTCGTTGTGGTGCGTGGGCTTCTCGTTGTGGAGCATAAGCTCTAGGCACGCGTGCTTCAGTAGTTGCCGCACGTGGGCTCAGTAGTTGTGGCTCGTGGGCTCTAGAGCACAGGCTCAGTAGTTTTGGTGCACAGGCTTAGTTGCTCCGCGGCATGTAGGATCTTCCCAGACCAGGGCTCGAACCCGTGTCCCCTGCATTGGTGGGTGGATTCTTAACCACTGCGCCACCAGGGAAGCCCAGATGTCAAGGTTTTTGACCTGAACAACTGAAAAGATGGAATTGTTATTTACTGAGATAGAGAAGGTTCCAGGAGGAGTGGGTTGAAGAAATCCTATGCCATGCTGAGTCATAAAGATAATCTTTTACATCGTCTTCTAAAATATTTAGCTTTGCTTTTCACATTTAAGTCTTTAATCCATCTGGAGTTGATTTCTCTTTTCAGTGTGAAGCAGAGATTCATTGTTAATTCCTCCTTTATGTGGATTAGCAATTGTCTCAGTACCTTCTATTGAATAACCTCATCTTTCCCCCCACCCCAGTGACCTGCAGTGGTACCGCTGGTATCCATCAAGTTTCCCTGTGTGCATGGATCAGTTTCCAGGCTCTCTATTCTGCCCACTGGTTTAATATTACACTTTTAATTATCAAGGTATTATAAGTAGTCTGATATCTGGTTGGGCTGTTCCCACCCCCCACCACTCCATCACCAGCAGCAGGAGCAGCTAATGTCTTAGCTATTCTAGGTTCTTTGCTCTTCCATATAAATTCTAGAATCAGCTTGTCAATTTCCATGAAAAACCCTGTTGGTATTTTGATTGGAAGAACATTGAACCTGCAGCTCAATTTAGGGACAGTTGTCACTTTATGATAATGAATTTTCCAATCCATGAGTATGGTCTACAACTCCGTTAATTTCAATCTTCCTTCAATATCCATCAATAACATTTTGTCATTTTTTTTATAAAGATTATGCAGCTTTTCGTTAGACTTGTTTTGAAGAATCTCTTATTTATCTATTTTTTTGCTGCTTATTGCAAATAGTATCTTTTTTTTAACATCTTTATTGGGGTATAGTTGCTTTACAATGGTGTGTTAGTTTCTGCTTTATAATAAAGTGAATCAGTTATACATATACATATGTTCCCATATCTCTTCCCTCTTGCGTCTCCCTCCCTCCCACCCTCCCTATCCCACCCCTCCAGGTGGTCACAAACCACGGAGCTGATCTCCCTATGCTATGCGGCTGCTTCCCACTAGCTATCGATTTTACGTTTGGTAGTGGATATATGTCCATGCCACTCTCACTTTGTCGCAGCTTACCCTTCCCCCTAGTAACTTTTGAAAAATCACATTTTCTAACTTTGCTGCTTGTATACATGGAGGCAATTTTAAGTTTTGTTCTTTAATCTTATATCCAGAAGACTGACTCAGCTCACCTATTAATTCCGATAATTTGTTTGTAGATTCTTTGGAACTATTTTTAAATAATAATAATGGCTACATTTATGGGTCACATGTAACATTCACCAAGCCCTGCTCTAAGTACTTCATGTACATTTTAATTCTCACAAGAATCTTATACAGTGAATGCTATAGTGCTATAATTCCCCCCCCCCCACCTTTTTTTAAAAGAAAGAAAAAATGAGGCATGGAAAGGTTAAGTAACTTGCTTAAGGGCACACAGCTAGGGATAGTCAGGGTTGGGATTGGGATTTGAACTCTGGCAGTCTGGGGCCAGAGTTCACATTATTACTAGGAGGCATTTTTTTAAAAAATAAGTTTATTTATTTTGGTGCGTGTTGGGTCTTTGTTGCTGAGCACAGGCTTTCTCTAGTTGCGGCGAGCAGGGGCTACTCTTCGTTGCGGTGCGCGGGCTTCTCATTGCGGTGGCTTCTCTTGTTGCAGAGCATGGGCTGTAGGCGGGTGGCTTCAGTAGTTGTGGCTCGTGGGCTCTAGAAACGAAGCTCAATAGTTGTGGCGCACGGGCTTAGTTACTCCGTGGCATATGGGATCTTTCCGGACCAGGGATCGAACCCGTGTCCCCGGCATTGGCAGGCGGATTCTTAACCACTGCCCCACCAGGGAAGCCCACCAGGAGGCTTTTCCCCACCTTTTTTTTTTTTTCTCTGCGGTACGCGGGCGTCTCACTGTTGTGGCCTCTCCCGGTGCGGAGCACAGGCTCCGGACGCTCAGGCTCAGCGGCCATGGCTCACGGGCCCAGCCGCTCCGCGGCATGTGGGATCTTCCCGGACCGGGGCACGAACCCGTGTCCCCTGCATCGGCAGGCGGACTCTCAACCACTGCGCCACCAGGGAAGCCCTGCTTTTATTTCTTATAGTGCTTTTGCTTTACAGTCTATTTTGTCCCATATTAGTATAGTATGACCAGATTGCTTTGATTTGTATTTTTGTGGTATTAATCTTTTTCTGTATTTCCATGTTTATCCTCTTTGTGTCCTTTTGCTTTAAATATGCTTTAACGAATATATATCTGGAAAATATTTTCTGTGGCCTGAGCCTCTGTTTTTTAATCAGTTGGCCTACTCCATTTATATTTATTTTAATTACTGATATATTCGGATTTATTTTTATGATCTTATTTTGTATCTTCCATTTGTCCTAATTTTTCTAGGCTGCTTTCTTTCTCCTTCCCTTGTTTTGGATCTGAGTGAGCTTCCCTTTTTCCCCAATCCAATTTTTGTCCTTACTTTTCCTATTCTCTCAGTGGTTATCTTTGACTTTTTTTTTTATGGCCACGCCGTGTGGCTTGCAGGATCTTAGTTCCCCGACCATGGAAGCGTGGAGTCCTAACCACTGGACTGCCAGGAAATTCCCTATCTTGACATTTTTACATGCATAGTTAGCAAATTCTAAAGTTAATCAAGGTATTCCAGCTTTTCTGAACAATATAAGGATGCTGGACAGCTTCACATTTATTCTCTCCACCCCCCATATCAGCTAACATGTTATTATTTTACAGGGTTTTTTTTACTATACATAAGCAAAGTAGTTTTTTTTTTTTTTTTTTTTTTTTGCGGTACGCGGGCCTCTCACTGTCGTGGCCTCTCCCGTTGCGGAGCACAGGCTCCGGACGTGCAGGCTCAGCGGCCATGGCCCACGGGCCCAGCCGCTCCACGGCATGTGGGATCCTCCCAGACCGGGGCACGAACCCACGTCCCCTGCATCGGCAGGCGGACTCTCAACCACTGCGCCACCAGGGAAGCCCAGCAAAGTAGTTTAAACTGTGGATTCTGGAGCCACAGGTCCGGGGTTGCGTCCTCCGTCTTTCACTTACCAGCTGTGTCACTTTAGACAAGTGATTTAGCCTTTCTGTGCTTCAGTGACTTCAACAGCAAGATGGGGGTAATAATCACCCCCATCTTCTTAGGGTTGATTCAGTGAGTAAGTTCTGTAAAGTTTTGAATGAAAACTGTGCTTAGCATATGTTAAATCTTCACTTATCTATCACAGTCATTATTTTGCCCATATATTCAACATTGGTACTGTTATCGTAATGGATGTGTATTTAGATGTATTCAAGGTTTCCACTTTCTTTGCCTACTACTCCTTCTTTTATCTCAGATTTTCCTTCTGGGATTATTTTTTTCTTTCTGACGTATGTTGTTTAGAAGATATTTGGGGTGAGATTCTGTTGTTGGTAAATTTTAAGCTCAGAAAAGTTTTATTTCATCCTATTCTTGGAAGACAGTTATTGTAAACAGTTCTAGATTGTTGATTTCTATCTGTAAAGCGCTTTGATGATGTCAATTAATTTCCTTCTGGCTTTGATGGTTAATCAAACTCGTTATCCTTTGTAACTAATCTGTCTTTTCTCTATGGCTACTTCTAAGATTTCTTTGTCTCTGGTGTTCTAAATTTTACTTGGTTGTACCTAGGTAAGGAATTATTTTCACCTACACTCACTGGGGAATTGTTATTCTTGAATCTAAGGATTCATATATTTCATCAATTCTGGAAAAATTCCAGCCACTAGCTTTCCACATATTGTCCCTCCCCGTTTTCTCCACTCTCTCCTTCAGAACTACAATTAGACATATGTTAGGCCTTCTCATTTAATCTTCATTTAACAGTTTTTTCATATTTTCCACATCATTATTTCCCCACTCTGTGCTGCATTCTAGTTAATTTCTTTAGATATATCTACCAGTTTACCATTTTTTCTCAGCTGTATATAATCAGCTCTTTTACCTGTTTGTTGAATTTGTTTTTAAACATTATGATGTCAATTTTCAAACTTAGAGAGAATAGTTTAATAAATACATGGTGCACTTATCATACAGCTTCAACAATTATCAATACAAGACTAACCTTGTTTCATCTTTTTTCCCACCCACTCACCCATTCATTCCCACCCCAGTTTATTTATATATTATTTATTTATTTATTTTTATTTTATTTTATTTATTTATTTTTGTCTGCGTTGGGTCTTCTTTGCTGCGCGCGGGTTTTCTCTAGTTGCGGCGAGCAGGGGCTACTCTTGGTTACAATGCACAGGCTTCTCATTGCGGTGGCTTCTCTCGTTGCGGAGCATGGGCTCTAGGCACACGGGCTTCAGTAGTTGTGGCACGTGAGCTCAGTAGTTGTGGCACATGGGCTTAGTTGCTCCGCAGCATGTGGGATCTTCCTGGACCAGAGCTCAAACCCGTGTCCCCTGCATTGACAGGTGGATTCTTAACCACTGCACCACCAGGGAAGCCCCACCCCAGTTTATTTTGAAGCAAATCCCAGGCCTCTTACCATCCATTGCCTTTCAACTATTATGTTTAATTTCTGAAATTCCATTTGCTTCTTTTACTAATCTGTCTGTTCTTTCTCGATAGTTTCTTATTCTTTTCTCATATATTTATTTATTTATTTAAAATTAATTTTTATTGGAGTATAGTTGCTTTACAATGTAGTGTTAATTTTTTTTAAATTGGAGTATAGTTGTTTTACAATGTTGTGTTAATTTTTTTTTAATTGGAGTATAGTTGCTTTACAATGTTAGTTTATTTTATATTTTTTATTGGAGTATAGTTGCTTTACAATGTTGTGTTAGTTTCTTATTCTTTGCTTATACTTTTATTCTCTTTTTCACAACTTCACACATTAAATGATACTTATTTTATATTCTGTAACGGATCATTCAAATCCTTGTTATCTTTTGGAATTTGGTCCTCTGTTTGATGATTTTTCTGACTTTTGATCATGGTAACTTCTTTTCTTGCGTGTGTGTGTTTTCACTTTACACACAGACATAAACATTTTCTGAAAATACAGGTATCAGTTGCCACGTGCCAGCTGCTCCAATGAACGTAATCTTCCCAGTCTCGCGAGAACATTTTATTCCTTTGAAGAGATTAAGAGACCAAAGCTCTGAGACGTTAAAGTCTTGTCTGAGGCCACACTGTGCATAAATGATGGAGCTGGTATTTGAGCCTAGGCCGGCCTCCCTCTGCCTAACTCTCCCCACACCCTGCCCTTCCACAATCCACCATCCACAGGGGAAACTGACATAGGAACCCTGGAGTACCTGAACTCTGTTGACTTGGGGCTTCTGGGGATTGCTTCATGGGGTTCCACAGGGGCCCCACAGGAGATGAAGAGCCTCATGAAGGCCTCCTACACCCCTGAGGTGATTGAGAAATCAGTGAGGGACTTACAGCACTGGCATGGCAGGAAGACGGATGATCTGGGTAGGTGGGGAGCTGGGGGCGTGGGAGGTGGGCACTCCCTGGGCAGGGTGTGTTGGCCCCAAGGTCCAGAGAGAGACCACAGCAGCAGCTAGAACTCTGGGGTGGGTTCAGAAGACATATGGGTTACCACTGGGGCCTGGACACTTCAGAGGTCCTCTGGGTGATTTGTGCTGGTTCCTTCCCTGCTCTCTGCAGGACGGTGGCACCGGAAAAATGCGGTGAACATGAACTTGCAGAAAGCACTGGATGAGAAAGAAAAGAGCAAAAGCAAGAACTTGAAGTTGTAGATACAACCCAGAAGAGGCGCCCTCCACTCAAAGAAAGTGCTAATAAAGAGAGACACACATCTGAACCTTCGCCGTTGCTTGGCGCCGCTCTTCAGGTTGGGGGAAGGGGCAATGTGCAGTGCTGGACAGACCTACTGAGGAAGGACAGACGCTCTAAGGACCCAAACTACCCCCAGCCCTTCCTCCTGGGGACACACACACACACACACACCTTTCCCCCATAATTCCAGGAAAGGATGTGAGAGCTGAGTAGAACTTTGCTCAAGCCCAGGGTGCCTTGCCCTGTGTGGAGGGCTCCTATAGTGGACGCTGCTGGATCTTAACCCTGCATGACCTCCCTAGCAGAACCCCAATTATTTCCAGACATCTATTTCTTCCCCAAGACCCAATGGACTTCAGAAGAACTAGCCACGCCCTCTCCAATCCAGGAGTAGTTTTGATTGGTCTCAGGGAATTCTAACCCTTCCCCCTACACACAAAGTGATTGGTTCAGAAAGGGACATATGACGCAGCTTGGACCAGTAAGATGCAAGGAAAGGTGTGCGCATAGGAAGCGTTCTGGGAAACTCTTTTCTGTACTGGGAAAGCTTGGGAGCCTTCCCTGCTCCTGTTGTAGTGAGTGAAGAGCCATGCAGTGCAGACTGGTCCTGGCAGATACCCTGTGACTGGAGGAACTGCAGACACTGCAGCACAATCTGAGTCCCCCATGACCTCACTGAACTGCTCCACCCTCCTGGCCAGAAGTGCCCACCCCCCCCCAACTCTGGACTTCTTATAATGTGCACCTGGACATCTTCCTACTGTTTAAGACAAACTCACCTTGAACCGATAAGGGCCCTTGGTAACAACAGGGGAGGGACCTGGGAATTGGGGCCCCAAGGAAGAATCCCCCAGAGAAGGGGTTCCGGGTTAGACAGTCACGCCTACCATCTCATCCTGAAGCTTATCACCTGGTGGGTCTCCAAGCCACAGCACGCTCCACCCACAGGTCCCTGACTTGCACTCTCAGAACATGCTCTGCTTGTGGGTTACTTACCATTTGCTGTGTTCCAAACCAGCCGAAAACCTAGTAGCTTAAAATGACCATAATCATTTACCTACTTATGACTGTGCAGTTTGAGCAGGGCTTCGTGGGTATGGCTCAGTTCTGCTCCACGTGGCATCTGCTGCGAAGGTGGCTGCTCTTCTCACATGCCTGGTGCCTCAGCTTGGGGCTTGTTGGACATCACTTTCTCTTCGTCGGGTGTCGTCTCTCCTCTGTGGCCAGCTTGGACTTCTTCCTGGCATGCTGACTGCGTTCTGAGAAGGAGCTTCTCAAGGAGACAAGACTCAATGTGTAAGACCTTATCATGTCTTAACACTGGTTTGTTAAGTTCCCTGTGGTCAAAGAGACATATGGTCAAACCAGGCTCATGGTGGGAGGTGGCTGCAAAGAGTATTCCTATCAGCAGGAGTGGTTCACTGGGGACTCACCACACTAACAGTCTACCACAGGGACCATCATTCTCTGGAAAAATCAAAAGCACATCTCTGCTAGAAAAAAGGGGGACTGCCCCTCCTCCCACAAAAGTGAATGACTTCTTTAAGGTAGGATTGGAGCAGAATGCAGTACAGGGAGATGAATTTGGCTTCATTTAATATTTATTGAGTACCTGACTGTAAAGCATTGAGTTCAGCTCCACTTCTTTTAAAAAAAAAATTATTTATATTTATTTATTTTTGGCTGCGTTGGGTTTTTGTAGCTGCACGTGGGCTTTCTCTAGTTGCTGCTAGTGGGGGAGCTGCTCTGCTGCGGTGCGTGGGCTTCTCATTGTGGTGGCTTCTCTTCTTGCGGAGCATGGGCTCTAGGCACGTGGGCTTCAGTAGTTGTGGCACATGGGCTCAGTAGTTGTGGCTCGCAAGCTCTAGAGCGCAGGTTCGGTAGCTGTGGCGCACGGGCTTAGTTGCTCCGTGGCATGTGAGATCTTCCCGGATCAGGGATTGAACCTGTGTCCCCTGTGTTGGTAGGTGGATTCCTAATCACTGCGCCACCAGGGGAGTCCCTCAGCTCCACTTCTTAATATTCAGTACCTGATTTCTGCAAGACACTGTTCTTGTGCTAGAAAAACCAGACTTAGGGCTTCCCTGGTGGCTCAGTGGTTGAGAATCTGCCTGCTAATGCAGGGGACACGGGTTCCAGCCCTGGTCTGGGAAGATCCCACATGCCGCAGAGCAACTAGGCCCGTGAGCCACAACTACTGAGACTGTGCATCTGGAGCTTGTGCTCTGCAACAAGAGAGGCCGCGATAGTGAGAGGCCCGCGCACCGCGATGCAGAGTGGCCCCCGCTTGCCACAACTAGAGAAAGCCCTCGCACAGAAACGAAGACCCAACACAGCCAAAAATAAATAATAAATAAATAAGTTAAAAAAAAACAGACTTCATCTTTATTTATTTTAAAAATATTTATTTATTTATTTGGTTCCATTGGGTGTTAGTTGCGGCAGGCGGGCTCCTTAGTTGTGGCACACAGGCTCCCTAGTTGTGATATGCAAACTCTTAGTTGCAGCATGCATGTGGGATCTAGTTCCCTGACCAGGGATCAATGCCAGATGCATATGATTATGTGCCAAACGCTTTATATGCACAGCCTTATTTCATCCTTATACCAGTCCTCACAGCTATTATCATCCTCTTCATGAAGATGAGGAAACTGGGGCTTGGAGAGGCCAAGGAAATTGCCCTGGGTTTTACCAACAGGAAGCTGGGATGGAAAGTCCAGGAATTTCTGACCAAAGTCATTTTCTGATCTACCAGGAAATCATACTGTCATGTCAACAACAGGTACTGAGTGCCACAAACACTTGGCCCTATTAACCACCGTGGGGGACGGTGGTATGAATTCAATACAGTCCTTGTCCTTAAGGACTTCACGGTCTGCAGAGAACTGATGTGGAAGGAGCTGACCTCGAAGCTCATCCACCCATCCGACGAACATGTACTGTGCATCTGCCCTCTGTCCAGCCCTGACCAATGAACCAGGAGTTCAGAGATGGTTAAGACATGGCACCTGTCCTCAAGGAGTCCAGAGTCTGGTGGGGAGACAGATGAGTCATTAGATGCTCAGAAGTTTTACACATGCAGTGAGAAGTTCGTACGTGGCCAGTGGAAGCACAGAGGTGATCCTGAGATGGGAGGGAGGGCTGGGAGTCATAGAAGACCTCATAGAGGAGGAAGCTCTGGAGATGAATCTTGGGACATGAGTAGGTACATTCAAGTGGCCTGGAAGAGGTACAGCATTCCAGACAGGAGGCGCTGTGTGAGCACAAACCCAGCGTGGCAGAGCTGCAAGAGGCTTATTAAGCCTGGAGGGTAGGGCTCCAAGGTGGGGCACAGAGGTCAGGTGGGAAAGGTTCGCAGAAAGAGAAACTATACCTGGATGGGGCTGTGTTTTGGATGTGGGACCCAGCCCTCCCTCCAGGAACTGAGAACTGGATGGAACGCAGAGTTAATAATGACAGAAGAAACCACGCAGCCGAGTTGAAAAGATGCTCAATATCCCCAATAATCAGAGAGATCATTATGCAAATTAAAACAATAAATTCATCGGGTTGACAAACATTAAAATGCAAGTGTAGGTGAGGAGAGAAATGAGAACTCTCATACACTCCATGAATCATGGAGTACAGAACAGCAAGGAAGGAAGAATTTAGCGACGCTGAAATTAAAGTTTACAAGCTAGCGATTCCACTGCTGCGTAGCCTAGAGAAACTCTGAAACACGCACACGAGGAACCTCACACAAAGATAGTCATTTCAGCGTTCTTTGCAACAGCAAAACAATGCACACATCTGTTAGGAGAAGAATGGACAAGGGGGGTAATTTATGAGTGGAAAGGGCCAAACCACATCTACATACATCAGCATGGAAGGATCTCCCAATATATCATAGTGGGTGGAAATGGCAGTCTGCAGAATGAGCCCTACGGTATGAAACATGCCATTTAGGTAACCTTCAAAAAGCATACACCCAACCTCTCCATCACTCATCAGAGTATGGAAGGTGGGTTGGAAGGACACTGCAGAAATTCAAGTTCACATTATATTTAGTTTAGCTCTTTTCAGACACAGCTTTGCTTCCTATAACTGCACGAGAGAGCTGGCAAAATGCCCTCCAAGAGAACTCAGATGCTAGAAAGAGGGACCGAGTAACACAAGGCGGGGGAGCTGATTTTAAGTTAAACGAGCAATTTCAATTTGGACAAAATGGACAAATGTGGCATGTTTTATGACTTTGCCTCAGTTAAAGATTTTCCCTCTGGACATTAAGAGAAGCACTTTTTAATTAAACGTTGAATATTTTGGAGAGAGAGAAGCTGTAATCTTGACAAAATAAATAAAACATGCACAGATTTTAAAACTGAAATAAGACCTTTATTTCACTGGTGCTGTTTCCAGCAGCATTCCTTTTTCTTTGTGTTCTTGAGGTCACTGGATGGTAGAATTCATGGTGATTCTTACGTTTCAAGGAGGTAAAGGGACCAGGTTTTAAGTAGCATTAACACATATAGTGGAAAAGTTATTCATCCTTCAGTTCATGCAGGGCCTCATTTACTCATAGTGATTCAGATCTGTCTTCATATTTTCTTTTCTTTCTCTCTCTCTCTTTTTTTTTTTGCTGCGTTGGGTCTTCGTTGCTGCGCACGGGCTTTCTCTAGTTGCCATGAGCGGGCGTTACTCTTCGTTGCAGTGCGCAGGTTTCTCATTGTGGTGGCTTCTCTTGTTGCGGAGCACGGGCTCTAGATACGTGGGCTTCAGTAGTTGTGGCACGTGAGCTCAGTAGTTGTGGCACACGGGCTTAGTTGCTCCATGGCATGTGAGATCTTCCCGGACCAGGGCTCAAACCCGTGTCCCCTGCATTGGCAGGCGGATTCTTAACCATGGCACCACTAGGGAAGTCCCGGAAGTTACTTTTATAGGTTCCTCCCTCAGGTGGTACTTGGATATCATAGAAAATGTGAAGACGGATCTGGAACTTCCCTGGTGGTGCAGTGGTTAAGAATTTGCCTGCCAATGCAGGGGACATGGGTTCAAGCCCTGGTCCGGGAAGATCCCACATGCTGTGGAGCAACAAAGCCTGTGCGCCACAACTACTGAGCCTGTGCTCTAGAGCCTGCGAGCCACAACTACTGAGCCCACGCACCAAAACTACTGAAGCTTGCGTGCCTTAGAGCCTGTGCGCCGCAACTATTGAGCCCACATACTGCAACTACTGAAGCCCACATGCTCTAGGTCCTGTGTGCTGCAACTACTGAGCCCACACACTGCAATTACCACAGCCCTCATGCTCCAGGGCCTACACATTGCAACTACTTAAACCTGCGTGCCTAGAGCCTGTGCTCCACAACAAGCCACCACAATGAGAAGCCCATGCACCACAACAAAGATTAGCCCCCGCTCGCCACAACTAGAGAAAAGTCTGTGCTCAACAAAGACCCAACGCAGCCAAAAAAGAAAGGAAAAGAAAAAAAAGCAACTTCTACTGTTCTCAGGTGACCTGCTTTACCTGCCAGTTTCCTGGTCCAGCTTGCCCCCTGGTGGCAGTGTCTCTAAATTGCAGGCAAAGTAGTTAGGCTTTAGAGATCCAGGACGTACATGCTAAAGAGGGGACCCAGAGACCATTTAGTTACATCTTTCCAACCATACCTTTCCTGCTCCCCACTCATATCTCCATTTTACAGGTGAGGAAACTAAAGCCCAATTGAGTGAATTTATGTTTAATTTGGAAGTGAACAGTCCACGTGGTCAGCTTTGCAAATCCAATCTGTCAGTGATGGTCCAGTGTGGCTGGCAGAGACTCTCCCCCTTCTCCCTCCAGGAATCATGGTCTCTGTGGTAAATGGGAGCTAGCAGGAGCTGAAGCAAGTCCAGAGGAACTCCAAGAAGCAACCAGAGACTCTGCAGCCCGAAGTTACTCTCTATCTGGACTCGAGTCCCTGGGAAGACCAACTTGCCTGTCAGAGCCTCGTTCTCATTTATAGCAGGGGTAATAACATCAATCTCAGGTTTGCCTGAGAAAATACACATCCAGGACAAGGCACAGTGTGTAGCCCTCTTCCAGGCATGTAATAAGTGCCTATTCTTTTCTTTCAGGACTAGGTTTCCCAACTATGTTTCAAGAAACACTGGGACATGTTAATGGGTATGATGTAAAAAATTTTTCCATTGTCAAATGGAAGATGGTGATTTAAATAACACTGAACAGTTTTCTTTGGTACAAGACTTCTTAGGACCTGGAATATGCTAAGATTCATTGTGTCACCCCAAATTATTGCCTAGTGTTCACTGTCCCCCACTATGCTGGTACAGACAAAGCAAGCCACCAAGAGCTGTGACAATACAAATGATTTTGTTAAAATTGCACGTTCAGAAATCTGGAAAATCATCTGGGGGAGGGAAGCCTTGTTTTTTGGGGGGCGGTGTATGGACTGATGTGTCAACCAAGATGCTCATTATCAAAGCCTAAGGGCCTGGCCCCCTCCCTCTGGCCAAGCCTGCAGACATTCCACCTAGGGAGCAGGTAAGTAATAAGAGAAGGCGTGTGAGCCTGTCCTCAGGACAAGGTGGTGAGTTGGATGGTGGTCCCATGTGAATCAGGCTGAGTGAGGGCTAGCCTGCTCCCAGTCCTGTATCTCTGGCTTCCCTGGTTAGGGTGACGTGATCCAGGCAGTGGCCAGGAGGCAGGTCTGTGTCTCTCCTATTTCTAATCTCTCCCCTGTGGGCTTGTATTTATTGAGCACCTAGTATGTGCTGGTGTTTGGCACCGTGGGTGGAGACAGGGATGAGTAGTCCTTGTGCTCAGAGGACTCCCAGGCTGAGGGTGATAATAACAGAGGATGTAGGTGAGTGGAATGCTAGGGAGTGTAGAGGGTAAGCCCTGAAGGTTGTTTTTTATTCTTTGTAATGCAAGGGCTTGATTTAAGCTTGGATTGAAGAGGCATCAGCTTCAAAGACGATAACAAATAAACACATTGCCAGCCATACAACTAAATAAAGAGCTAGGTCACCTCCCCCACTGAGGGTCCTGGTTTTAGAGATCTTGATTGATTTCAATCACTGACCATTTGGGTCACTTGTTCCCATGCTTTAAATTTCCCCTCTTGGGGACTTCCCTGGCAATACAGTGGTTGAGTCTCCGCACTTCTAATGCAGGGGGCATGGGTTCGATCCCTGGTCAGGGAACTAAGATCCCACATGCCGCGTGGCCAAAAAATTAAAAAAAAAAATTTCCCCTCTTACGTTTTAAATTCACCAATAAGAGTGAGTCCTCGAAGCTTAGGCCCCCACTTTCGACCCCAATAAAAGCAGGACCCCAGGCCCTCCTGTTTTCTCTCTCTTTTCCTCCCCAGGACTTCGCTGTATGACCCCAGTGTACTGTGTAATTTTCTGGTCTTGTAAGTAATAAATCTTTATTTCTTCAACATTCCCTGATGGTTATTGCTGAGGGGTGCCTTACAGTCATAATAAGAACCACAATGGTGTGTCCAACCACAGCACCGGTTACTGATTGGCTAAGACCAGCACAGAACAGAGTGAGAGGGTCAGGAGATGGTGCAGCAGGGTGCTGGGACGGGAAGCTCACTGCCCAGGGCCTCCAGGGTGAGCATTAAGAGCCATGAAGCCCTGCCCCGGCCCCAGGAGACTTAGGGTGAATGTTGATGGAGCCGGCCAGCGTCCTGGTAGAGACTCGGTGGGGTAGATCGTTCCAGATCTGGGGGAAGGAAATCTGTGAGATCTTTTGGAGGTCAGAAGTGAAGACTTCCACAGCTGCTTATTTGCTCCCCAACTGGTCTCCACAGCCCTTCCCCTTGGCTGTCTCTAAGCCCTCAAGCCCTGTGATTAGAAGGTTCGTCCTTCCCTTGACCTGTTGACTGGGAAAAAAAAAAAGCACAACCTAGAAGTTGAGAGTTGTGTTTTATTTGGTAGACTTTCTGAGGACTTCAAGCCCGGGTGGGGACAGACGCTCAGATCGCTCTGAGGAACTTCTCCCCAGAGGTAAGGGAGGAGCCAGAACACATAGGGGTTTTTGCAACAAAGACCAGGTAGTCAGAACATCGAAAGATTAGCATCAATGAAAGAAAACCAGACATCTCAAGTTAAAGAATTTAGCATTTTTGTATGTATGAGAAGATGCAAGAGTCTGGGCTCACTGAAATCATTCCTTTGATACGCACCTTTGATATCTAGGGCCGGTATCCTGTGCTTTCCCATCCTGAGTCCCCTCAGGGCTCACTTTGGGCCGAGGAGCTCTAGTGGCTGGATGGCTGCAACACCCTTTGTTTACTGACACGGCAGGCAACATTTTTCATTCACAGATCTTAACCCATGACCCCTAAGAGATATTCCCTAGGTTTTTGCTTTCCTTTCAGTTCTGTCTATTTACCCCTTTGCCCAGGGTAACTCCCCACTCCTCAACCTCCTTGGAAAAGTCTACCACAGAAAAGATGAGTCACTGGGGAGAGCCTGTATGTCTTCGAACTTAAGGGACTAGAAACCCAGGGTGACCCCATTTAGAAAATAGCACTGAGAGCTTTACGTGCATCAAGTCAATCACAACACCCCTACCAGGTAGGTTCCTTATTGTCCCCATTTTACAGATCTGGAAATGGAGGCACAGAGAGGTCCAGTGACTTGTCCAAGGTCACACAGCTGGTAAGTGATGGAGCTGGGATTTGAATTCCAAGGGTCCAACTCTGCAGTCCTCACCCTTAACCACAAGTTACATTGCTCTGAGGAAATGTAAACGGTGGTTTTCTCAGGAATTAGTGAGGACAGGAGTGAGGCTTCTGGAATGTTCGTATCAGAGTCCAGAGGAGGAAGTTCACACAGAGATTTTTGTGTTTGCTGCTAGTCCTTAAATTCTTCCTGATAATGTAATGCCAGTGATCTTTTAAAGCTGGATGAAGGAGGAGGAGAGCTATAAAGTATTTGATCTGAATGAGAGCCAGACGACATCCACAAAGAAAATTAACCTGGGTTATGTTTACAGGCTACCAGGCAGGCAGGGCATCTTGGACTGTGGCCTGAGGTCATCAGACCATGTGCTCCATCCCTAAAAAGGAGCATGAGGGCAAAGACTGGAGGGACTTTAGGTAACCCTTGGACCCCCTTAATTAACAGATGGGGAAACTGAGGCACACAAAATCAAGTGAAGCGATGACCTCTCGGTGACCTTCCTTACCTTTGCTAACTCAGCTCATGGTGGTGGGCAGAGCTGGGACTTGGGTCTCAGGATTCTTCCTCGGGATGCCCAGCTCAGCTGCCAAACAGGTGTGAGCCCCTGGGCAGGTTACGTAAGGCTGCTCTGAGCCCCGGGGTCCTCATCTGTAACAGGAAAGTCAGAGAACAAACCTCCTAGGGCAGCTGTTGCAGGGGAGGGGGGCATCAAAGATAGACAGAGCCTGACATTAGTTAAAGGGGTGAAAACAGATTTTACGCAGTGACTACTGACAGTAGGGAAAGAGCTGATTTCTGCAGAGGCAACTGGGCGTTTTAAGGAAGAATGCGGGGGTGCGGAGGGGGGAAATGGAGCTCAAGTGAAAAGTTGCAAAGGTTTGGGTCAGGTAAATGGGATGAGACGGGGGTGTCTGGAGGTGGGCAGTCGTACAGGCTGAGGTTCTGTCCTCCTACAGATACTGGGAGACAGGACTGGCCTCCCTGGTGATGGCTTTTCAAAGGGATGGTTTTCATTCCGGTCCTTGAGGAAGATACTCCTGGGTTGTAGGAGAAAGAGACATCTCAAAGGGACAGAGGAGGGATTTGTCATGGTGAGCGCTTTCTGGCAACCTCTCTAAGAAACAGAGGACAGGGACCTACGGTTGGGTGTTGGCTGCAAAGGACAGTACATTCTCCGTGCAGCATGAACTTTCTCAGGCAGGCCTTTCAATGGGAGGCCTGGGGTCATCCTAGGGGCACAGCCTTACTCTGCCAGAAGGCATGGTAGAGTTTGGTCAGCTCTCTTAGTGCAGGGGTTTGCACGAGTCTTTATGCGCTAAGAGTTCTGCAGTTTTGAGCGGCAGCCCGGCTGCCCCTGTTGTGTGTGGTACCCAGGAAGCCAACCACCCCATTTACCGTTCCCCAGCAGCCCGAGTCAGAGACCTGAGGCTCTCGTGTCCTGGAATACAGAAACCTGCTCTCTCTCACACACAAACACACACAAATACACCATCATGGACATACACAGTCACTGGAGCAAATGTGTATTCACAGATGGCTGAACATGGTCATGACGCTTACACACAAATACACGTGTTTGTACACACATATGCGAGGCATAGAAAAGCATCGCAAACACGCACACATCCAGACTCAAGTGTGCAAGCAGGGATGGCTTCATGCAGTCGCACAGGGCGTCACGCTCACAGGGACCCCACGCTCGGTTTAATGATCTACTGTCGTGCTTTTGAAATGCTTAATAATGTTTGAACACACGCACACACACAGGTGTTCTCTATCTCATTCTGCCTTGCTCTTTCCTCCCGTCTTCTCTTCACACTGGAAGTTCCCACAAGTCTCCATCTTCAGTTCTGAAACCTAAGGACTTGGAATGAAAACTGCCCGCTGGAGGGGCTGCCCCTAGATAGCGGTTGAAGTTATGCCTGACGCTGACCTCCAGGTGGCAGCACTAAGCCGAGCCAAGCCTCAGCTCAGGCCGGGAAGGAAGAAGGGCGGGGCAGGCGGAGGAAGTGGGTGACCCGAGAGCCACCAGGCATCTACCCTATTCCAGAAAGTTTGGAGATTTCCCAAAGCAACAGATCTTCCAAGGGTTTATCTCTTCCATTCTTCTGTGCCTATATTTTCATCCAATTCATTTTTTCCTGTTCACTTTATTTTTAATAAAGAGATTTAAAAAAAATTTTATTTATTTATTTAGGTTACGTTGGGTCTTCGTTGCTGCACGCGGGCTTTCTTTAGTTGCCTCGAGCGGGGGCTACTCTTCGTTGGGTGCGCGGGCTTTTCATTGCAGTGGCTCCTCTTGGTTCAGAGCACGGGCTCTAGGCACGTGGGCTTCAGTAGTTGTGGCTCGTGGGCTCAGAGGTTGTGGTGCATGGGCTTAGTTGCTCCGCGGCATGTGGGATCTTCCCGGACCAGGGCTCGAACCCGTGTCTCCTGCATGGCAGACAGATTCTTAACCAGTGCACCACCAGGGAAGTCCTCCCGTTCACTTTTAATATTTTTCTTTTTTTGTTTCTTAAAATTTTCTGATTACAAATTCAACACATTTTATTATAGAAAATCACATGCAAAAGAAAATAAAAATCATCCGTAACTTGACACTTTTTTTTTTTAGCCGCGCTGCGAGGCATGCGAGATCTTACTTCCCCAGCCAGGGATGGAACCTGTGCCCCCTGCAATGGAAGCACGGAGTCTTAAACACTGGACTGCCAGGGAAGTCCTTGGCATTTTTTTTAAGGCTGTAAAAGAAAGTGACAGTATCTCCCCTCCCCCAATGACATACTCCGCCAGACATTTTTATCTACTTCAACACAATTTCTTCTGTATACATGTAAACACACATACAAGTGCTTTATTCCACCCCCCCAAATACACTCATATTCTACACACATTCTCCAACTTACTTTTTCACTTAATATGACTTCGTCCTGTTTTCAAGTCATCATGTATAGATAGATCTGCCTCAGCTTTTAAACATTCAGAATCTAATATTCCTAAGTCTGATTTTTGCATAAGTTAGGTATGAAAAGGCCACCTACAAAACGGAGAAAATATTTGCAAACCATATATCTGATGAGGGGTTAGTATCTGAAATATATAAGGAAATCTTACAACTCAACAGCAAAAAAACAAATGGCCTGATTAAAAAGTGGGCAAAGGACCTGAACAGACATTTTTCCAAAGAAGACATACAAATGGCCAACAACTACCTAAAAAGGTGCTCAACATCACTAATCATCAGAGAAATGCAAATCAAAACCACAGTGAGATATTACTTCACACCTGTCAGGATAACTTTTCTCCAAAGGACAAGAGCTAACGAGGGTTAATGAGGGTATGGGCTAAAGGGACTCCTTGTGCACTGTTGGTGAGAATGTAAATTGCTGCAGCCACTATGGAAAATAGTATGGAGGTTCCTCAAATTAAAAGTAGAGGCACCCTATGATCTAGCAAGCCCACTTCTGGGTATATATCCAAAGGAAACGAAATCAGTATTTGGAAGAGATAATTGCCCTTCCACGTTCATTGTAGCATTATTCACAATAGCAAAGATATGGAAACGACCCAAGCACCCATCAGTGGATGAATGGATAAAGAAAATGTAGTATATATACATAGTGAAACATTATTCAGCTATAGAAAGAAAGAAATCCTGCTATCTGTGGCAACATGGATGAATCTGGAGGACGTTATGCTAAGTGACATAAACCAGACACAGAAAGACAAATAATGTATGATCTCACTTATACGTGGGATCTAAAAGGTAGGACTCATAGAAATGAAGAGTAGAGTAGTGGTTGCCAGGAACTGGGGGTGGGGGAAATGGGGAGAGGCTGGTCAAAGGGTACAAATTTTCAGTTTTAAGATGAATAGGTTCTGAGGTGTAATGTACAGCATGGTGACTGTAGTGACTAATACTTTATTGTATGCTTGAAACTTGCTAAGAGAGTAGATCTCAAAAAATGGTCACCATGGGAGCTGATGGATGTATTAATTAACTTGATCGTGGTGATCATTTCACAATGTATATGTCTATTAAATCATCACGTTGTATGAGAAAAGCACACTGTACCACCTAAATATGTACAATTTTTATCTGTCAATCATAGTTCAATAAAGCTGGGGAAAAATACTTTGGGGTGGTAAGATGTGGCAAAGCCTACTGAGGATGGGGAAGCCTCATTCCCATCAGTCATCCAGGGACACGGAGCTGCACCGCAGTACAGATGTTCAGCCGCACGAGACAAAAATATCCAATGAGCGTGTAGAGCGTCTGCTCAGAATGCTTCGTTGTTAGGACAAGTTCACAGCAGGACATAATTCGTGATGTGCAAGCACTTGGAAACTGATCAGACTAGCTGGATCTTTCAGGTGTGATCTCCCCACTCCCTGCAACCTCTGTAGCGACACTAAGGGAAGGTGTAACTTACTGTTGGACGATAGGAGAAACCAAATGCTTGACTGAGGGATGTTAGCATCACCGTAACACCTTCTTCTCTTTAGTCTCTTTGCTTCACTTTCTATCAAACAAACCACATGCTCCTAGAGACCTTTGGAAGTGTAATAATCCCTGCTTCAGTGGTGAGAAGAACACAAGCCTTCTTAAAAGGCTCCGCAGTGGTTTTCTTTGCAGACCAGGGACAATGGTGGGAGATGCCACCTTTGCAATGGGCTCCCGGAATTCAGTGGGGCTTCATGGGATCCAGGTGGAGTGGAGCCTAGGAGGAAGTACTTGAAAGGTGGGTGTGCTTGGCATCATGGGAAGCAGAGCTGAAATAGTCAAAGGATAGTACGACCTGAGAGGGCTTTAGCAGAAGTTAATTGGTCACGGGGTACTTAGGACTGATGTAGTGGGGCAGCCTATGAAAGTCTTAATCTGTACAAGTGAAAACACTCTTAATGGACAGAGATGTGATTTGAATCACCACACTAGGGAGCTTTACCCCCTCGTCTGGGCCAGTTCACATACCCGGAGCCCCTTGATTGAAGGGAAGGGTGGGTTCCCTCAAGGAAGGACCCTGCTACACTGCCAAATATGTATATAGTAAATGTTCTAGCTCTCTCCAAAGGGACTGTGCATCGGGGAAAGGAAAAGATCCAGACTTTTGGAAAATACTGGTCCAGGAACAAGGGCCAGAACTGGGACTGGCCTTTCTTAATGGTCCACTGGCAAAAATTTTGTTCCTGTCTCTGCCACGTTGGGTTTTAGTGGTTTAGAGATCTTACTTCCCAAGGGAGAAATGCTTCTAACAGGGGACATCACACAAGTGTTCTGGAAGCTGGGGCTGCCACCTAGCCAGTGAGGGTTTCTCACATCACTAAACCAACAGGCAAGAAGGGAGTCACCGTCCTGTAGGGGTGATTAGTTTTGACTCTCAAGGGAGAAGAGGATTGTTATTTCACAATGTAGAAGGAAGAGAGCCTCTGGAGCCCAGGGCCTTTGTGCAATGCCTCTTAATATTACATGGTCAATGGTAAAAGTTAGAACAAAACTACAGCAACCCAAGAGAGGCAGAACCACCTTCAAGGATGCTGTGAGTTGCCCCACCGGGTAAAGAACCAGGAGCGTGGGAGTGCTGGCGGAGGGCAAGGAAAACACAGAATGGGTGGTGGAAGGAAAGTTATTAACACTAGTTATGTCCACGTGGCCAGTTGCAGAAATGAGCACTGTGTAAGTGCTATTCAGTTTTTTCTCCCCCCTTTTTTTTTAAAGAAAAAACTCTATACTTCATTTTATTATTTATTGACTGAATTGCTAAGTGTATCCTGAAGCTTCAACATCCACAAACTAAAGTCAGTTTTATCTGTGCTCTGATACTTGACTGATGTAAATGTCTTTTAAGAAATTCCTCAGAGACATCTTTGGTTTGAAATACATTGTCAGTAAGTTCGTACGCATCATTTTTTAGATTCTGCATATAAGCAATATCACATGATGTGTGTCTTTCTCTGTCCGACTTACTTCACTTAGTATGACAATCTCTAGGTCCATCCATGTTGCTGCAAATGGCATTATTTCATTCTTTTTTATGGCTGAGTAATATTCCATTGTGTGTGTGTGTGTGTGTGTGTGTGTGTGTGTGTATACATACCACAGCTTCCTTACCCATTCATCTGTCAGTGGACATTTAGGTTGCTTCCATGTCTTGGCTGTTGTAAATAGTGCAATGAACATTGGGGTGCATGTATCTTTTTGAAGTATAGTCTTCTTCAGATATACGCCCAGCAGTGGGATTGCTGGATCATGTGGCATCTCTATTTTTAGTTTTTTAAGGAACTTCCATACTGCTTTCCATAGTGACTGCGTATGGTTTTGTTTTTAACTTTACTTTTAGTGTTCACCACCACCTACACCTTTAAAAATTGTATATAGTCAAATCTGTCAGTGTTTTCTGTTAGGGCTTTTGGGTTTCATGCCTTCAGTCATTTTCCAAGTATTACTTAAGCATTTGTAACATGCCAGGTACAGTTTCTAGTCCTGGGAATACAACAATCAGAACAACACCAGGGAGCGTCTTTCTCTCATGAATTGTTCCCACTAATCAGGTTTAGAGGACATTCTTATCTGCAGATCATAAGAACCGTTGCCTGTATTTTCTTCTACTATTTTTATGGTATTCTATTGTTTTATTTTTCATAAATTTATTTATTTATTTATTTTTGGGTGTGTTGGGTCTTCGTTGCTGCATGCAGGCTTTCTCTAGTTGCGGCGAGCGGGGGCTACTCTTCATTGCGGTGCGCGGGCTTCTCATTGCGGTGGCTTCTCTTGTTGCGGAGCACGGGCTCTAGGTGTATGGGCTTCAGTAGTTGTGGCACGTGGGCTCAGTAGTTGTGGCTCGTGGGCTCTAGAGCACAGGCTCAGTAGTTGTAGTGCACGGGCTTAGTTGCTCCGCGGCATGTGGGATCTTCCCGGTCCAGGGCTCGAACCCGTGTCCCCTGCATTGGCAGGTGGATTCTTGACCACTGCGCCACCAGGGAAGTCCCTATTGTTTTATTTTTAGATTTTTAGTCCATTTGGAAATTATATTTGTGAATAGTATGAGGTAGGGAACCTAACTTCCAAACGAGAGTTGATTATCTCAACAATTTTGGGGTGAGTCATCCACCCTTTCACCAGGATGTGAAATGATACCTTGTCTGATAGTGAATTCCCACACGTATGTGGTTTTGTTTCAGACTCCTGTGGTTGGCAGCCTTCTCAAACGATTCCCAATGATCCCAGCCTTCTGGAAGTCATGCCCTTATGTCTCCTCCCCGGGAGTATGGGATGAACCTAGTGACTTGCTTCTAATCAGCAGAGCACCACACAAGCAATGGGACCTCACTTCTGAGATTAGGTTGTAAAAGGCCGTGGCTTCCTCCTCCTGGTACTCTCTTGGTCTCTCCTGCTAACTTTGGTGAAGCCAGCTGCCATGGTGCAAATTGCTTGAGGAACAGCTCACGTGTTACGAAACCGAGCATGTCAGGCTCTGGTCAATAGTCAGAAAGGGGGGCTTCCCTGGTGGTGCAGTGGTTGAGAGTCCGCCTGCCGATGCAGGGGACACGGGTTCGTGCCGCGGAGTGGCTGGGTCCGTGATCCATGGTCGCTGAGCCTGGGCGTCCGGAGCCTGTGCTCCGCAACGGGAGAGGCCACAGCAGTGAGAGGCCCGCGTACTGCAAAAAAAAAAAAAAAAAGTCAGAAAGGAACCGAGGCTCCTATTCCTTCAGTACACGAGACACTGAATCCCTCCAACAATCACTGAGTGAACTTGGCAGCAAATCCTGGCTCAGTCAAACCTTGAGATGACTGTGGCCCCAGCTGACACCTTGACTGTGTCCTTCCCAGAGACCCTGAGCTGGACCATCCAGCTAAGCCACATCTGGTCTGACCCAGAGACCATGAGATAATGCGTGGTGTTGCTTTAAGCCAGGCCCCCTGGCCCTGTTCCCAGCCCTCTGCTTGAAGACGAGGCAGTGGGGTTTGCCTGTGGCCAAGAGACCCCCTGCAACGGCCAGATGAAGTTACCAGGGCCCACGTGACATTCAATCACACGTTCCTTTTATCTCGCTTGGGATAATGATGCAATCACGCACTTTTCTCTAATTTTTAAGAGAAGCATATACGTACAGAGACAGCAAGCAAGTGGAATTCCAACCGCAACTCTGAATTATTTTTAAACATAATTTTGAGAAGGCAATTTAGAATGAAAAATTTGCAGACAGGGTGTAATTCCTTCTTTTTAGAGATAAGCTAACTTTACCTGGAGGGACATGAGGCCCTTGGCATAGCCACTTAAGAAAAAGAGGCAAGAGCTAACAAGAAGGAAGGATGGAAGGAAGGAAGGAAAGAAGGGAGGGAGAGATGAAAGGAGGAAGAAGGAAGAATAATTCCCCTCTTTCTTCCCACCAGAAGAAGGAAGTCCTGATGTTTTGGTATCATGAGGTCTTAGGTTCCATGTAAAGAATTTTCTTGAAGGAACCTGATAACGACCCGCCAAAGGTGAAATGTTAATACTGATGAAGTTGTCACTAGGACTTTTTCGGCTTCTGGGTTAGAAAACATTTTGCACTGAGGGCATTAATGATCTTATCTAGCATATGTAGATTATATCAATAATTTTATTCTGAGTATTTTAGAAGACTTAATGCTGCCCTGGCCTAGGTCTAATTTTTAAAAGAGAAAACAAAAGCGTGTAATGTTTAAATGAGAAAAGTAGATATTGTCATAGAGATAGAGAAAATTAATAGAAGTATAGGAAAATGTTATGTGCAACTTTGTGCCGATAATTTGGAAGAGCTGGATGAAATGCCCAATTATCCTGTAAGCTATAATGCACCAAAACCAATTCAAAAAGAAGCAGAAATGCTAATGAGAGAAAAAAAAGATGAGAATCTTTCTGATGTTGGTTTTAATCTGATGCTCAGTTTAATAATATGCCACATTGCCATGGGGGAGGGGTGGGGGGGAGAGGGAAGGACTGGGAGTTTGGGATTAGCCGATGTGAACTATTATATATAGGATGGATAAAAAACAAGCCTCTACTGTGTAGCACAGAGAACTGTACTCAATACCCTGTGATAAACCATAACGGAAAAGAATATGAAAAGAATATATATGTATAACTGAGTCACTTTGCTGTACAGCAGAAATTAAGCACAACATTGTAAATCAACTATACTTCAATACTTCAATAAAATTTTTAAAAAGTTGGGCTTCCTTGGTGGCGCAGTGGTTGAGAGTCCGCCTGCCGTTGCAGGGGACACGGGTTCGTGCCCCGGTCTGGGAAGATCCCACATGCCGTGGAGCGGCTGGGCCCGTGAGCCATGGCCGCTGCGCCTGCGCGTCCGGAGCCTGTGCTCCGCAACGGGAGAGGCCACAACAGTGAGAGGCCCGCGTACCACCAAAAAAAAAAAAAAAAAAAAAAGTAAATATGCCACAGAAGCATATTAAGTTAATACTACGCTACAAAAGACAGACATAGCTCTGACAGGGGCTCTTGCTTTGGACACAGATCCTTGAGAGGTGAATGTAGAAAGAGTATTTTTCAGACACCAAGTCTCCTTTGAAGTTGTAAAATACCAAAAAACAATAACCATAGAAACAAATGGAAAAGCATATTTAATAATTAAACACTTATAAATGTATCAGGTCTAGACAGTTTAACAAGCAAGTTCTTTTAAATTTTTAAATTCATTTAAGTTTTTAAGTTCTTTTAAGACAAGTTACTTTTTAGCAACAGATAGTCCTTGTGTTATTTAAATGATCCCAGAGGAAAGGTAAAGATGGAAAGAAAACTTCCTAATTAGTTCAATGCAGCTGCCACATCCCTAAACTGTGGAGAGAAAGCACATAAGCCCTTCTTTATTTATTTATTTTTTTTTTGCGGTGCACGGGCCTCTCACCGCTGTGGCCTCTCCTGTCGTGGAGCACAGGCTCCGGACGCGCAGGCTCAGCGGCCATGGCTCACGGGCTCAGCCGGTCCACGGCACGTGGGATCCTCCCGGACCGGGGCACGAACCCGTGTCCCCTGCATCGGCAGGCGGACTCTCAACCACTGCGCCACCAGGGAAGCCCCATAAGTCCCTCTTTAGAAAGAAAACCTAAGATCAGGAAAACGAATGGAGGTCGGCCAGCTGCTAAGCAGAAACAGGCTTGCAGGCTAGAGTTTAAAACTAAAGAAAAAGCCTCCAAATCAATGCAGTTCTGCTTTACCTGCTTTTCCTAAACTCGAACTCCCCTCCCAGAAAAAAAATGAATTCCTCTGATGCTAATAAACGTGTTCATTTACTTTTTATTGCTCATATTAAGAATCTTTGAATAATTCAGTTGTTTCAAAGGCTTCTGAAACATTGTTCAGGGTAAATTATATCATTCATGAAAACTGATGATGGTTCAAAAATTATGTCAGAATACATAAATGACGCAACAGCAAGTTTAGTAAATTTCTTAAAGCAGCGTGATATTCAGAGAACATGCTACCTCAATGAATATTGCAGCGTTAAGAGAGACAGCCTTCTGTTTTCTTTTTTACTGTAACAGAATTTTAAAATACTTGAGATTTGACAGCTTTTTTCCTCCTGAAATCCAAACGTGAAAGCAATGTTTTTTAACTTATCATACTCTTTAACTTTTTCTTTCATGTTCCCAAAATTTGCTAAAGCTAATGTAAAAAGAGATCTATAGATTAACCTGACTTACAAATGCAGGTGCAAAATCATCAATAAAATATTGGCAAATCAGATCCAGCAGTGTTTTAAAGGGATATCTGACTGAATAGAATTCAATCCCACAAGGCAGTGATAGTGCCAACTTAGGAAATCAATCAGCACAATAAATTAAAGGAGGGACCCTACCAGTAGGTCCCATAACATTAGAAATCTCTCCATAAGCCATAATCCCTGGTGGGTTTGGGACTCCAAGGGACTGTCCCACCGCTGTGGCTTCCATTGCCAAAGCGAACTGTACCCGGCAAAATAAAACAAGGAAGACTTTATTTAAGATCACTGCAACAGTAGAGAAAGATTAGAACCAAGTTGAAACTCAACTTTCCTGAAACAAAAAGAGCAGGGTTTTTTTTAAGAGCTTACCAGAGAGGAAGCTCACGGGCTGTCTGTGTTTGCCAACTGGCTTTAGCCAAAGAAGAAGTAAACTTCATCTTATCTCATGTCAGGAGGTAGTTTTACAACTTGGAGTGAGGTGCGCACTGTGGTTAGGCACCTACCTCTGTGCAGTAACTGGGAGAGAGAGACACATATTCTTTGCTGATGAGACTTCAAAGGGCTGGAAGCCAGGTCCTTGAGAAAGACAGTTCTGGGTTGTAAAACTGGAAAGGGGCTTTTAAAAATGATGTGATATCTCAAAGGGGCAGAGAAAGAGTTTACAAGTTTTCTAAAGAAAAGGCTCTAAGAAAAGGGACGTCAGAGCCTAGGGTCAAGAAGCTGGTCTAAGGTTTAGTAAATGATGGTTTCTTTCTTCTTTTCTTTTTCCTTTTTTTTTTTTTTTTTTAAAGGGAACGCTATTTATTTATTTATTTTCGGCTGTGTTGGGTCTTCGTTTCTGTGCGAGGGCTTTCTTTAGTTGCGGTGAGCGGGAACCACTCTTCACCGCGGTGCGCGGGCTTCTCACTATCGCGGCCTCTCTTGTTGCGGAGCACAAGCTCCAGATGTGCAGGCTCAGTAGTTGTGGCTCACGGGCCTAGTTGCTCTGCGGCATGTGGCATCTTCCCAGACCAGGACTTGAACCCATGTCCCCTGCATTGGCAGTCAGATTCTCAACCACTGCGCCACCAGGGAAGCCCTTCTTCTTCCTTTTTCTTTGCACGGCATGTGGGATCTTAGTTCCCCAACCAGGGATGGAACCCTCGCCCCCTGCAGTGGAAGCACAGAGTTTTAACCACTGAACAGCCAGGGAAGTCCCAAACGATGGTTTCTTTCTTTCTTTTTTTTTTTTTTAATATTTATTTATTTGGTTGCGCCAGGTCTTAGTTACAGCAGGCGGGCTCCTCAGTTGTGGCATGCATGTGGGATCTAGTTCCCTGACCAGGGATCGAAGCTGGGCCCCCTGCATTGGGAGTGCGGAGTCTTATCCACTGCGCCACCAGGGAAGTCCCTGATGGTTTCTTTTTAACTGGTCTGATTAAAAATATAAAAGTTGGGGGCTTCCCTGGTGGCGCGGTGGTTGAGAGTCTGCCTGCCGATGCAGGGGACACGGGTTCATGCCCCAGTCCAGGAGGATCCCACATGCCGCGGAGCGGCTGGGTCCGTGAGCCCTGGCTGCTGGGCCTGTGCGTCCGGAGCCTGTGCTCCGCAACGGGAGAGGCCACAACAGTGAGAGGCCCGCGTACCGCAAAAAAAAAAAAAAAAAAAAAAAATTTGGTACTGCTTCTCTTCTTCTTTTTTCTTTCTTTCTTTCTTTTTTTTAACTCATGAATATCAGTGAAAACGCAAAGCTTGGAAACCACCTATGTAGAGAGAGCTAGGAAAGCAGAGAAGAGGGGTGGGTAGTAACAGAGGAGGAAGCAAGTCCCCACTCATTAATCAGGGGGGCCAAGAGGAAGTCTCTGGTATGAGGGGTCCCACTTGCAGGACCCAGGGTATGGGACCAGAAGCGCAGCAGGAGCTGGGGAGGGACAGAACAGGACAGGTCTGACTCTTGAGTCTTTTAGGACAGAGACTCCAGCATAAGAAGGAAGGCAGGGATTCCGCTGTCACAGGCTGGCACCGGGTTGCCCCAGTTCTCAGGAATGAGACTGGACCCAAGGATGAGAACAAAAGTACACAGGGGTCAGACACTGCTCTGGCCCTGAGCATCCCTGCTGCCTAGGGCCAGGGTTGGTCCTAGGTCTGAGGATGGCTCTCTGCCTTATACAAATATGTGTCTAAGGACTTTCAGAGCCTTCCTGGCAATCTCTACCACCCAACGCTGTTTAAAGATGTTGCAGAAGCGGTGGTGTGGCTCTCTCCCCTCTATTCCCAGCTCAGGATAGAGGGGACTTGGAGAGGGGCACCTCTACCTGGCCCATAGGGTGGGTGCTGCTGGTCCCTTTGGGGCTTATACATATCCTGAGTGTTGTAGGGAGGCAGTGACCCCACTTGGGAACTGAACCATCACCGTGGAAGCTTCCAGGCACAGGTGGCATGTGGAGCCCTCTCAGCTCAGGCTGAGCTCCCAGGGTCCTGGGAGGTCTGCCCCTTGGAGGGTTCTGGAGGGGTCCCTGACCCAGCATGGCTCCTGGGCGCTGGCCCAAGGGTAGTATAATCACCCACCTCCAGCCCCTGGCACCCTTCAAATCATCATGTTCAAGGTGTGAAATAAAATTCATATTTTATGGCAAGAGAAGAAAATGTAAACATAAACTTTTTCCTCTGCCCTTCGGCCTCCTCTCTCCCCCGCACCGTGCACTGTGTACCTGCATTGTGTGTCCATCAGCAGCGATACCTGCTCAACTCCAAAGCGCAACATTCTCCCAGCATTGACAAGACAACAAAAGGTAACATTCCTTCTTGATCTTGTAAGGACGCTTAACTCTAGATTGTGTAAACTGTCAATGATACGTCATTCTGTAACAGGGAAGAGCCAATTCTGACTCCATGTTGGATCTGTTTCTTTTCCTTTAACCCTTGCTTTTTGTTGCTTTTGTTATTACAATCATTGTCTATAGCTGTTAGCATACATAATGGCCTGCCACAGGGAACCCTGCCTCTCTGCCTGACTGTTAAAGTGCCTTTGTTCAACTCACAGAGAGACACTCTTTTTGTTTCTTTTTTAGATTTTTTTCCTATGTATTTATTTATTTTTGGCTGCGTTGGGTCTTCGTTGCTGCAGGCTGGCTTTCTCTAGTTGCAGCGAGAGGGGATTACTCTTCATTGTGATGCACGGGCTTCTCATTGTGGTCGCTTCTCTTGCTGCAGAGCACGTGCTCTAGGTGCGCGGGCTTCAGTAGTTGTGGCACACGGGCTCAGTAGTTGTGGCTTGCGGCCTCTAGAGCGCAGGCTCAGTAGTTGTGGTGCACGGGCTTAGTTGCTCTGTGGCACGTGGGATCTTCCCGGACCAGGGCTCGAACCCGTATCCTCTGCATTGGCAGGTGGATTCTTAACCACTGCACCACCAGGGAAGTCCCCCACCTCATTCATTTTGAACACAGGATTCCACCTTAGAATGGACTCAAATGTTGTGATTAATTTCACTGTTGGTGAGGATTTAAATTGTTTATCATTTTCTTCGACCACAGACAATGCTGTAATGAACAGGGATTTGTGGACAAAAGGAACAAGAACATTTGCTCTGCCACCTATTAAAACATATTATAAAGCTAGAACAGTTAGAATGGTGGGGTGCCATGGAGGGGACAACTTAATAAAAAGGAAAGCCTAGAAAATGACAATACACATGGATTTTCTATATCATAAATGTGACCTTTCAGATACATGGACGAAGAATGGGCAATTCAATCCATGATGCCGGAACACCCAGGCGACTCGTTTAGGGGAAACATAAAACTGGCTTTCCGTTCCACGTGCATATATTCCAAAATCACTATAACTTCACATGAAAAGCTTGAAACACAAAAAGAACCAGAAAAAAATATAACTTTGGACAAATGCAATTTTGAAGTGGGGAAGGGCTTTGTCAATTTGACACCCAAAGTGGAAGCGTGAAGAAGTTCACCCGTAGATCTATCTGATCCCTCAGACAGGTCTACATTGAATACATCCGAAAGCGTCACATACAAAATTAAGAGGCAAACCACAAACAAGGAAAACAAATTTACACCATCTATGAAAGGCAGGAGCTAGATAGCTTTTAAAGCTTAATCAGAAAAAAGTGGACATCCAACACAATGAAGACCTTAATGGGCTTAGATCAGTAAAAAAAATACAAACGCCCAAGAACTATGAAAATATGTGCAAACATGATCGTTCTCAAATAATGCAAATTAAAACAATTTAATGCTATTTTTTTTGCATATCAGAAAGGCAAAGATTTAAAAGAACCATGATTCCCAGCATAAGCCAGGCCACAGACCAAAAGGCCCTTGTACATGGCTGGTGGACACGGCATTTGTAAGGTCTTTCTGGAGGACGGGCAACGGGGAGATTTGGACTATAAGCCCAAGTGTACATGCCCTTGGTTCATTTTCCTTTTTCCCTTGTTGAGCAGTTCTTTCCAACTTCTCTGCAGTCGATGTGGGTTCTGGACTCCCCTCCCCTCCTGAATTTCTCCAGGCCTC